>NC_133618.1:221346403-221657653 GCF_048593235.1 Sminthopsis crassicaudata
AGACAACTTTCTAAGTCTTTATGTTATAGAACAATTGCTAATCTTTCATAAATGAAGGATGTCGTCACTCCTCAAATTCCTCAAGACATATGTCTGAATGACCCTCCATCCCATTCCCAACACCAACTCAAACCCCACAAAAAAGACACAAGGAAGATGAAAGACATAGACTTTACCCTCCAATAGTTTCAAATCTAATTATATATATATATATATATGTATATATATATATATATATGTATATATATATATATATATATATATACATATATATATATATATATACATATATATATATATATACAAATATCTATCTAAAATCTCATAATACAACATAGAATGAGAGTATAAATGTTGTGCCACAGTTCTCTTTTATTGTCCTGACTCAGTTTCCCTAATTGTCCTGACTCAGTTTCCCTAAATTATCCTGCTTCATTTTCCCTGAATTGGTCTGCCTCAGTTTTCTAATTGTTCTGCTCAATCCTGCAACACCACCCCTTCCTCCTAATCATGATGATCCAGATAAGGAGAAAGACCTCTTAGACATCATCATAATGTTGGGTGCCTCTCCCCATTTTGTAATCCCAATTTATCAGATGTCCCTCATGTCTACCCCTCCCCATCAGAACTAGATCCATAGTCCCGTTCCAACTCTCAGCACCCTGACTCTGCCCCTGACTCTGTCTACCCCGTGTCTGAGCCACGTGTGTACGTGTGTATGTGTATATATATATATATGTCATTGAGAACTCACTTTGTTTTGCTGGATTCTTGGAGATGATAGTCTCATTCAGCCCTGGGACCAAACCATGGATCCATTTGGTCCCAGTAAATCTCTCCCTTTAAAATAAAATATTAAATACTCTCTAATCTCTATATCTTGCCTCAGTTTCTCCGGCATTACACAAAAGTAAACCCAAACAAAGGATTATGAGAAATTTTAGGAGAGATAGGATCATATGAGTAAAAGTAAAGTAAAACAGATATCTAAATGCCAGAAGGGACATTTCACCTTATAGATATAACTGTAACTTGATGGGATGAGACCCATAACTGGGATATGACTCTTCAGAGTATGTGTCTTATTCAAAAGAAACAGAATAGAGCAGAGGGAAAGAATAGCTAGATTTCATTGTATTTTTAAAATTAAATATTTATTTACTTTCACTGTGCACAAAATATATACTTACTATTCACTATGCACAAATATAGTGAAGAATATTAGTGTAAAAATCCATGGAGGGGAAAAAACCCTGTTTTGTCATTAGAATATACTACATGTCACCTGGACAGAAAAAAAATAGATAAGGAACTCAGGAAGGATACAGTAATATGGGGTACTTCAATTATCTAGACATATGTTCAATCTCTCTGTCTCTCTCTCTTTCTCTGTCTCTGTGTCTCTTTCTCTCACTTTGTCTCTGTGTGTCTCTTTCTCTCTCTATCCCTCTCTGTCTCTATCTGTCTTTGACTCCGTCTGTGCCTGTGTCTCTCTCCCTCTCTCCCCCCCTTCTCTCTCCCCCCTTCTCTCTCTCTCTCTCTCTCTCTCTCTCTCTCTCTCTCTCTCTCTCTCTCTTCTCTCTCTCTCTCTCTCTCTCTCTCTCTCTCTTCTTTCCCTCCCCTTCCCCTATCTCCAAGAAGAAAAGCAGATAATTTATTGACTTGACTTTTCCATGGTGATAATTTCATCTTTCAAAAGATGGATGAATCAAGAATGAAGAATTCTATTCTAGATTGATTTTCAACCACAAGGAAGAAATTGTTTTGGAGCTGGGAATGATAGAAATTTTGAGGGGAATTAACCATTCAGTTTTAAAATATTAACTAGAGAAGGGCAAAGTAAGGAAATAAGCAAATACTATTTGCCAGTTACTGGGCCAAGTGTTTTACAAATATTATCTCATTTGATCTTTACAACAAACTTATGAAGTAGATAATATTATTATCCCCATTTTACAGTTGAATAAACTAAAGTACATAGGAATCAAGGGATTTAACTCAGGGTCATGCAGCTAGTAATGGTCCAAGTCCAGATTTGAATTAAGGTGTTCCTGACTTCAGACTCGGTACTTCTCTTTTATGCAGGAAAATGGAAGGAAAGGAAAACCACATATAAACTCTCAAAGACCTGACTAGAATAGTTTAGTTCTACAAGCTTAGATGAACATACTTTAGATTTTTGGAAAGCCTGCTTCAGAGGATTCAAAGATAGGATGGATAAGATTTCATGAACTAAAAAATTCCACAGAGGGAATCAGCTCAGGAGAGATTGGGAAATTCTCAACAATGTACTTATGAAAACACAAAAAGAAATTGCAGTGAAGAGGAAAATGGAAACTTATCTCAAGAGACCAAAGTACATGTACCAGAAACTCACTAACTAACTTACATTGTAAAAACACATGAATAGATAAATGATAAAAAAAAAAACCAGATTTCTCCAAAGAGTTGAAAACTATTAACAATCTTATGAAAGCCTTTCCTAACTCTAAATAACAAAAATTTAAATTGAAACCACTCTGAGTTTTCACCTCATACTAATAAATGGGCTAAAATGTCAAAAAAAAAAGGAAATAATCAATGTTGGAAGAGTTGTGGAAAAACAGGCACATCAATATACTGTGAGTACAGTTATGACTCAGTCCAACCTTTATGGAAATCCGAAATTATGCTAAAAAAGTGACTAAAATGTTCATACATTTTGACTTAAAGATAATACTGCTAACATATAGCCCAAGAAAGTCAGTGACCAAAAAGAAGGCTCTACATAGCAAAAAAATCTTTATAATGGCATTTTCTGAAGTAGCAAAGAACTTGAAGAAAAGTACATAATCAACAAATTGGGAATAGTTCAACAAATTGTGGCATATAAATAAACTTGATATTTCTGTATAAGAAGAAATAATGGCTACAGAGAGGTATGTGAAGAAAAATAACAAATGAAGTAATGCAAAGTGAACAGAATCAGGACAATAATAAACACAATGATTATAATGTAAATGAAAAGAACAAAAACAATAAAATGAAAACTACATGCCAGGAAATCATATTGACCAAGCTTGATTACAAATAGGCAGCTAGGTGACACAATGGATTCCTGGAGTTAGGAAGAGCAGCGTTCAAATCTTGCCACAGACATTTGTAACCTGGATAATTCACTTAACTCGGTTTCCCTTGTTTCCTAAATAGCAAAGTAAAAATAATAATAGCCTAGAAAATAATCTATCCAGGGTTGTTGTGAGGGCTAAAGGAGATTATAATGGTAAAGTGCTTAACACAGTGCTTGATGCATGGTACACACTATATGAAAGCAGTTTATTGCATGTGTGATGAGAGGCTGGTCCTTGCATGTGGTGAGGGCTACTCCCTCAATCATAACAGGAGGATGTCATTGTGTGGTTCAAAGGAAGGCAGGACAGACATCATTACCTTCTTTTTCCCCTATCCTTCTCCAAGGAGTCTTTAATTCCCACCAGTAGAGAAAGCAAAAAAATTGGAGCCAGAGGTCACTCTGTTGTTCTTAGAAAGGGGATACTGGGCTTAAATTATAACCATCAGCTTCCTTAAATTTTATTAGTCTAAGAGATATGATGAGATTCAATCTTTCAATCATTATATCATTGGGGAGCAAGGAGGACCCCCAAGCTTTATAACCAAGGCTTGATCACCCTGGCCTACAAAATATCAGTTCCACAATGAACACGCATAATGATAGCAAAGAAATCCAAATCATAGCAAAACAGAAATCAAAGAAGGATACATACCAAAGGAGCATATATACCAGAAGAAACAAAGTGAAATAACCCTCCCATTGAGGAGGAAATAACTTGGTTCAACTGAGAGAGAATATAAAATCTCACCCAACGAGAGACTTCCTGAAGTCTTCACAAGTCTTCACCCTGTCTTCACATCCTTCACAGGAAAGAAGGAAGGAAGGAAGGAAGGAAGGAAGGAAGGAAGGAAGGAAGGAAGGAAGGAAGGAAGGAAGGAAGGAAGGAAGGAAGGAAGGAGGGAGGGAAGGAAGGAAGGAAGGAGGGAAGGAAGGAAGGAAGGAAGGAGGGAAGGAAGGAAGGAAGGAAGGAAGGAGGGAAGGAAGGAAGGAAGGAGGGAAGGAAGGAAGGAAGGAAGGAAGGAGGGAAGGAAGGAAGGAAGGAGGGAAGGAAGGAAGGAGGGAAGGAAGGAAGGAAGGAAGGAAGGAGGGAAGGAAGGAAGGAAGGAGGGAAGGAAGGAAGGAAGGAGGGAAGGAAGGAAGGAAGGAGGGAAGGAAGGAAGGAAGGAGGGAAGGAAGGAAGGAAGGAGGGAGGGAAGGAAGGAAGGAGGGAGGGAAGGAAGGAAGGAAGGGAGGGAGGGAGAAGGGGAGAGAAGGGAGGAAAGGAGAGAGGGAGAAAGTAAAAAACAATTGTCTTAGCAAAAAAAAAAAAAAAAAAAAAAAAACTAATTCAATTCCTATCCTCAAGCTTCAATGGCTTATAATAAAACTGTGCAGGCTTCAGTGGCCACAGAGAGGGCATTATGCATAGTCCCAAGTCCACAGAGTCATTACTCTGCAGCCTCACTAAACTGTCTCCTCTACTGGGGGAGGATGCCTAAACCTATTTCCATGATAAATGAGAGGGCTCCCCAGTCAGGACATATTTATGCTCCCTGTCTCAGGCCACCTGCCTGGCTCTGTTTTGGCAGACTGGGAGAGCTTTTAGCAGAGAAGCAAATGGGAAAGTTAATTGAGAAACTGCAAATAGACCATCTTGCTTTGGAGGTGGGAGGATCATGGAGTGCAGGGGATACTCTTGTTCCCTGATGTGGAGAGTAGTGATTTGATGAAACTCAGTAAAAGCCAAGGAGTCAATAGAGAAAATTCAACCTTTTCCCAGAATAGTCTATGCCCCAAACCCACACATCCCCTCTCCTCACAAAGGGGTATAAAACTGAGTGTGCTTCCAGAATGTATCTGGCTTTTCCTGCTGCTAAACTAGTAAGGTCTCAGAAGGCCCACTGACAAGAGGGCAGGAGGTCTGCTTCTTCTGCAGGTCAGAATTCTGTTTTGAGAAGCTAACTGGCATAATAAGCAGTTAAGTGAATACAGCCGGACTTGGAGCCAAGAAGACTTCAATTAAACTTCTGCCTTAAACTCTTATCTAGCTATGTGACCTCTCTAGGAAAGCCATTTACTCCCTCTGCCTCAGTTTCTTCATCTGTAAAATGGGGATGATAGCACCTATCACACAAGGCTATAAGGAATAAATCACATGGGATTCACATGAAAAGTACCTAGCAAAGCTTAAAGCCCTATATAAATGGTAGCTATTATTATTAATAAATATCAATATACCAGTGCTAATAAAGGGTATAGTAGGCAGCATGGTTCAATGGCAATCACATGAATGGACCTGGGAGCAGGAGATCTGGATTGAAATAATGGCTTCCCATTATATGTCATGAGAGCATGGGTAAAATATTCAAGTTCTTTGGGCACCAGTTTCCTTGTTGGCTCTTGGATTGGGGATTGTAGGTTTTTTTGTTGTTGTTGGGGTTTTTTTTTTCAGAAAGGACCCAACTTTTTATTGGTATAAACAACTCTTTATGAGGACCCTCTGAACAATAATGTAGCTAAGTATATTCTCTATAACTTACACAACAAAATCCTGATAGGGTAAATAATGAATTCCTTGAGATGATTGCATTATTTGCATTCACATTGAATTGTTTCCATTGGTGTGGAACTTATCAAATTAGATTTAATTAATTTCAAATATATCTAACTACTTTCAGAGATTATTCATTAATTGAGAAAGCTGCCTTTTGGTAATAAGAGGTTAAGAGACTTGTTTAAGATCACATGATTAATATGTGTCAGAGGTAACTGTTGAATCCAAGACACTTTCTGAGAGGATGATTTTCAGTAAATTTCATATTCTGCCTCTCATTCTTTACTTGAAAGACAGTGATAGTTTTGAGTTTATTTTTGGAGGCAGTGTCAGCTCTTTAGGATTTACTTTTTCATCTGGAGCAAAAACAGTGGACTTCTTAAGATCACTAGACCATTCTGCTTCCCAGCCTTTATATAAAACTGGCTCTCTCGGAAGAGTCAAAAGTATCTCTGCAGAAATAAACAAAACAGCTTTCATATATTGAGAATCCAGTGTCATAGCAAGAAAAATGCCATAGCTGGGGAAAAAGGGATAACAAGCTGCAGAGCCCATTGTATATGTTAGCATTGTAATCATTTTCATTGTCCTGAGAAGAAAATCTCTGATATTTCATGTTTTCTTTAATCAGATAAGTATATGGTTGGTGGTTTTCTCTTATAAAAACTGATATAAGTCAGTTTAATAACAGAAAGAGCTCTGATCTTGGATTCAGAAAACTGGTATATAAGCTTTGGCTTAGGCCGAGGAAGAAAGGCAGGGTATTAGAGTAGAAAGAGGAGTAGATTTCCAGTCAAGGCTCTGATCTCTACTCAACCTTTTTACCTGTGTGACTTTGGAGAAGAACTCTCACCTCTCTGAGTCTCAGTTGCTTATAGGTAAAAATGAGGGAAGGGGACTAAATAAGTTCTGAGATTCTTTCAAACAAAAAAAATCTATGCATTTCACATTCTTCCTCTCTGTTCATTTTCCTTCCTGATAAATTAAAAAGAATAATCATGGATTATTTACCTCACAAAACTATGGAAAAAATATAATTTAGAGGGTAAAAGAGACCTATAGATGGGTCTTCCCATTTTACATATATGGAAAATAAAGGCTAGAAAATGTAAATAATTTAGAATCGTAGAATAACAGATAAGGTAGCTTAGAATTCAGTGAGTACAACTAACTCCTCATTTTATGGATGAAAAAATTAAATCCCAGAGAGATCATTGTACACAGCAACAACAAGATTATACGATGATCAATTCTGATGGACATAGCTCTTTTCAACAGTGAGGTTGCTGTTGAAAGACCAATGATCTTGTAATGAGGAGAGCCAAATGCACCCAGAGAGACAACTGTGGGGACTAGTGTGAATCACAACATAGCATTTTTACTCTTTTTGTTGTTGTTTGCTTGCATCTTGTTTTCTTTTTCATTTTTTTCTTTTTGATTTGATTTTTCTTGTGCAACATGATAATTTGGGAAATATGTATAGAAAAATTGCACATGTTTAACATATATTGGATTACTTGCCCTCTAGGGGAGGAGATGGGAGAAGAGAGGGAAAAAAAAATTAGAACACAAGGTTTTGTAAGGGTGAATGTTGAAAATTATCCATGTATACAGTTTGAAAATAAAAAGCTTTAATTAAAAAAAGGATTCCAGCACTCTTCTCTCCATGTACCATGTACCATGTACCATGTAGCTTCCTAGCAGATATAAAGTTACTATATTATGGCAAAATGTTGTTGCCATAAAGCATAACATAAATTACAGTACAGCTACTGTTAAAGTCAGTATTGTCTAGTGGATAGAGAACTGACTTTGGAGTTACTAAGACCTTGGACTCAAGTCCCATTTCTGACATACATATGTACTGGTATGTGTGTAGCCCACACACATGTGTACTGACCATGTGATCATGAGAAAGCCATTTAATTGAGGCAGCTAGGTAGAGGAGTGTATAAAATTGGACCTTGTGTTAGAGCTGAGTTCAAATCTAACTTCTTTCTACAGATAGAATCAAAACATACAGAATATCTTGAGGTAACAATGACACTTTATATAGACAGTTGCAAAGGAAAGCAAGCTAACTTTGGGATCAGAGGATCTGGATTCAAATGCTGATCAGGCTATTGTCTGTGGGACTTTGGCCAATTTGTTTTTACTTTGTGGTTCTTGTTTTCCCCATCTATAGATGAGGAGTAGATTAAATCATCTCTCAGATCCCTTTTAGATCTAAATCTATTGCTCCATGATATTATTATTATTGTTGTTTTCTGTAAGATGGCAGATCTATTCTACCCTGACTTTGCCAATTATCTCTTGAGATATATCTTGAGATACAATCCTACCCTTGAGAGAATGCTGAAATTCTGAAGAAAGAGGGATTGTCCTGCCAGCATGTAAGGAAATAGATTTTATTGGGGGGAGCTTATTCACAAAGGCTGGATCTGGGCAGGGGCAGGGCACCAAACTCATGCCAGGCCAGGTTTTATATAGAAACAGAACAGAGAAGGCATAGTGCCAGGGATGGCCTACAGTCACATGCAAGTTTTCCCACAGAATAGTTAGAGCCTCTTTTGCAGTTTACATTAAAGGTAGTTTATATTAACTGTGGAGTCATATTCACATTCTCAAACTCTGACTCCCAAGTACACTCTACTAGTTGCACTCATGACCTGCTCATATATTCTTTCACATCATAACTTCTTAAAAGTTCTCTGAATAGAGTATAAGTTGTTCCATTAACACAGAGAAAGCAGACACACCTACCAACGAATTACACTGGAGGCACAATCCACAACAGAAACAAATACAAGGGAATTGCCATAATTTTACAATTTTCTTTCACCCTATTCAAACAGGGGGGAAAGAAAGAATCAATAGCATTTAACAATTAGTGGAAGAACTAGATTTCTGAACCCTATTTATTAGGATTCCTAGTGGAATATCGGAATTAAGTTTAGAGACAAAGAAACATGGTTTGGGCAATTATATAACATATTGAGTGTAATATAAAATAAAATCATTTTATTTTCTCAATTTTCCCATTTTTGTCAATAGAAGACCTATCACAATTTTCTTTGATTGTTCAATGTAAAGAAAATAAAATTGATTAACCACAGTACAAGATTATGTAAAATCACAAAAGTTCACATGACATCATGAAAGAACTCAGTATATAGATATAAAGAAACAAAAAGCTGAAGAAATACAATAATGACCATCAGCATTAATTAACACCAAATCTCCTTACAGTCAAATAATCTTCTCTTACTGTCCAATTAATCAATACATTTTATCTTGGATTCTAGATGTTCTGTGTAATCATCTGGGATTTCATTTTCAGGGCAGTTCTGAAGTGTTCTTTAGTAGTTTTCCTTTTCTTGTTCTGAGTTACTTACAGGTATTAAGATGTTCCTGCTAAAATCTTTTATAAAACAGATCTCAATACAAGTTAATATAGTTCATCAAATTTTGCTTCTCCAGTACTCGTTCACATAGTGAAAACCAGGTCTAACCTTATAGTACTGATCTTATTAACAATAGAGCTATAAGAAGAACATTAAATTAGGAACTCATAATTCACTTGAAAATTCAGAGAACTTTCATACTGCATTAGAATCACTTACATTTGACATATGATTGATTTTGTTGCTTTCTCAAATTTTTTCCACTCCAATTAATTTCAATTCCCTTGGAAGGATAACATGCTACTAAGGATTTAATCTTATATATAAAAACATAGGTAAAAACATTCATTGCATATAGACCCTTAGTTTGAATAGTTACACAAATTAATTTATTTAAAGATGCTAATATTATTTCAATGTAACAAAAGATATGGGATGGGATGTATAAATACACTAATTAATTCCCAATTGTATTCTTAGGATAGAGTAGATCAAATGAACTGTTTTTATTAAAACATGTTGAGTTGTTAATCATATTCAAATGGATTAAGTATTACCTAACTTTGCTGTTCACTAAATTGCCTGATTGCAATGAAATTTTATTCCTTAAAGCAAAAACAGAAGAGGTTTCTGACTTTAACTTCACAAATTAATAAGTTCATATTTTTGTTTAACAAATTTTGTTTTTAACCTTTATCCAATTATTCCTTTCTATTCTGCAAGAATGAGCTACTTCAGAGATTTAATCTTATACATGACTATGTTACTATTAGCAGGCCGATAATCCCAAGCACTAGTTAATTAATTGTTGGGAATATGGAATGAATAGACTTTCAGACTGAAAACAGTAAGATCTTACATAATTGCATCGTGCTCATATTTTCTACTGGTCACCTGATTATAGAAATTTGTTATAAAAGGGAAAAAGCAGGGACATGTTTATAACAGTGTCAAAAGTAATCCTCTAGGCCTAAACCTAAAGGCACTAAATAACTAATCACATATATGCTAGGATAAAGCATCCTTACCTCATTTGATTTCAGGTAAGAGTCACAGTGGACAACAAATCAAGCAGTAACAATTCCACTTCATCACCTCAGGATTAATCGGGTAGGAACATTCCCATTCGATGATACAATAAGGGAAATTGAATCAAGAAGATCCAATCTTTAGCCACAAAGTCATTGTCTCCTCAGTCTTTTGCCAGATAGAGCTTTGTGAACTTACAATTAAAGATCACACTTTCTCTGAATAGTTTGTGGTATTTCCCTCAGATGCTGGATTATTAACTTAATGATCTATCAGACAACTCTACATGAATTCAAAACTTATAAGAAAAACAGATTACAGTTCCAAGAGATTCCACCTTAAATAATGTTTCACTAATCATAACCTGGGTCTGGATACAATTATTATTATTTTCATAGTGTTGCAATAAGCAATAAAAATTTAGACTTACACATACAAAGGATTTCACTTAATATATTTCACTTGTTTTCTTCATCTCAAGTTTAAACTCACCCTATATATTTTATATTATAAACATATAAATTCTCAATCGCCCAATTCATTGTTTAAGACTTCCAGAAAAAAACCTTTTGACCTTGTCCAAATAAAAGGTTTCAAGAAATTTGGCAAGCTTACAAATAAGGGGATTTTACAAGATTTTTTTATATATAACATATAAATGTTGGTCATTTCTTACAGAACAATAATATTCCATAATATTCATATACCAAATTTATTCCGCCATTCTCCAATTGATGGACATTCACATAGTTTCTAGTTTTTGGCCACTACAAAGAGGGCTGCCACAAACATTCTTGCACACACAGGTCCCTTTCCCTTCTTTAAGATCTCTTTGGGGTATAAGCCCAGTAGTAGCACTGCTGGGTCAAAGGGTATGCACAGTCTGATGACTCTTTGAGCATAGTTCTAAATTGCTCTCTAGAATGGCTGGATGTATTCACAATTCCACAAACAATGTATCAGCAACACTTCCTTTTCTAATCATATACCAATATTTTTTTTTCCCTGTCTCTATCCTATCTGCCCTCTTATACAGCCACAAGTCTGAAATGGAAGAGACAGAAAGAAAGAAAAATTCTCCTTGTTTTCCTTTCCTCTAGAACAACTTCTATTTTTGCAAAATAACATCCCTTGTTTTGCTTGTTTGTTTGCCATTTTTTATCTTGAGGTTATTTTGGTTTTTTGTTTCTGATACAGAGAATAATTGCTACTTCAAAACCTCTTTCAGTAGTCTCATGTTTGCCTAGGCTATTAATCTTCCATTAAGCAATACAAATATCCAGTAGCATATGAATTTTCCTTTGTCAGGACATGAGCCAATGGGCATTTTCTGGGCATTCTTGTACTTGCTGAGCTCTAGCTACCTTTCTCACCTGGATGTGAATGGCCAATTCATATTAGACCCAGGAAATTAGCCATTCCTCCTTCCAGGAATAAAGATGACCTGGATTTCCCCTGTGAAGTCTTCTCTCCTCAAGCCCATTTCTTCAATATCCTTCTGATTTCACAAATTGTAAGGTGGCAGATCTGTTCTGCCCTGATTATGCCAATTGTAGGATGGCAGACTATCCTAAGTTATGGTCCCACTCCTGAGAATACTGAAATATTTGAAAAAAGTCCATGCCAGCATCACAGCAAATAGATTTATTTTTACTTACAAAGGCTCAATCTGGGTAGCAGTAGAACAAAAGCAGCCAGGCCAGATACCATATAGAAACAGCACAAAGAAAGCATAGGTTCAGGGATTGCCCATAATCACATGCAAATGTTTCCATGGGATGGTTAGAGCTTCTTTTTCTGTTTACATTGAAGATAGTTTAAATTAACTGTGGAGTCATATGTCACATTCTCACATACTGGCTCCTATTGTACATTATCATTAATACAATCACAGTGATAACTAGCATCTATCTATATATCTATCTACCTATCTATATATATACACACATGTGTATGTGTGTGTTTTATATAATGTTTTTAAGTTTACAAAGCATTATATATGTTTATTTGCTTTATGTCACTGATTACTCAAAACAACCCTATCAGGAAGGTATCAAAGCCATTTTGTCAAAGACTTTTGCTTCTATTACAGAGGAGGAGAGTGTGAGCCAGAAATGCAAATTAACTAGCCTAGGGTCACAAATCAGTAGCTGGGCCTCTAGCTGATGCATTGTATAACCCAAACAGTGAGAAGAAAGTCTAAGGTCTCATGAACCCATCACAACATAACTGTAAGAAGAATTACAATTCTCAGGGCCCATCCTTACATTAGAATAGCAATGGCATGCAGTAGAAATGGCATTAAAAACAAAAAAACAACAACACCACCTTAGGTTCAAGCCCAAAATTTGCCTAACCAGTTGTGTGACTTTAAACAAATTTCTCAACTTATTACCTCACTGATAAAATGTCATTGAAGGTACCTTCAACCTCTATAGCAACCATCTTATGATCTTACAGCTGTCCCAATTTCAGATATCTTCCTTGGAAGAACCCTCTGAGGAATTAGGTCATCAATAATATTCACTAGATTTTTCAAAGACTTTGAAATAATTTTTTTTTACAATTGTCTAAAAGATCATTTACGAGAGTAAAGTCACTCCTGTTACAGAGAAATCTGAAGGCATAAAGAGTACTTTGGAATGATAAAAAAGGGAAAAAGAAGAGAGGTGATAAAGAGAAGATCCTTGCCCAAAGGGTTTCAAATTCATAGTCTGCATTGCCTCCATTATTCTTTCTCTAGATGTGAATGGCATTTTCTATTACAAGTCTTTGGGAATTGTCTTAGATCACTGGTTGCTGAGAAGATCCAGTGTATCATAGTTGATCATCATGTAATACTGTTACTGTATAGAATGTTCTCCTAATTCTGCATACTTCACTTAGCATCAATTCATGTAAGTTTTTCTGAAACTGGTTAGCTCATCATTTCTTATAGGATAGTATTCTATTACAATCATACACCACAATTTGTTCAGCAATCCCTCAATTTCTAATTCTTTGAATACCACAAAAAGAGCTGTTATAAATGTTTTTGTACATGTGGGTCCTTTTTTACCCCTTAATGATCTCTTTGGGATACAGACTTAGTGGTGGTATTGTTGGATAACAAAGTTGGGCATAGTTCTAAATCTGAGCAAACTAATTAGCCTTTTGGAGTCTTGATTAACTTGATTAACTCATTTATAAAATGGAGATAATAACAATTACCTTATCCTGATGGATGGGATTGTTGTAGAGAAAGTGCTTTATAAACTTTAAATTGTTTTATAAATGTGAAATATTTTGCTGCAATGATTTTTTAAAATTTATTTATTTATTTGTTTTGAGGCTATCTCCCTATCTTCCCCATAACAGAAGTCTGGTGGTTACTTAATCTCATTGCTGATTGGTACAGAAACTTGGCTCTTTTCTAGACAGGCCTATTTGCCCTTCCTGAAGCATTCTATGGCCCAGGGACTCACCATATTAGCATAAATTGACATTTGATAGTCTTAAACCCCATTACAACTCAGAACTCCCAGTCCCAAGCAATTCACCCACCTAGGCAGCCCTACTAACAGAAATTATAAGCATGTGCTACCATAACATGTTTTGTTGTAGCATTAAAGGATGTTTTCATAAAAATATATGAGAGGAAAGGAAGATGGAATAGTTATATGGTAAGAGGGAGGGATAACCGAGGCCCTTCAGGGACATCCTTGAAAAATCAAAAATATACAAAAAAGGTCCCCCAGCATACTGGGTGTACCCCTTGTGGTGGAGTTATGGGATGATATGCCCAAGAGTTGTGTCAGACGGATAATCATGAATGGATTGTAATCTCCGCCCTTAGGGGTAATACCTACATCAATAATTTATTGACATATTTTGAGTATTGATGATCCATTTGAATATTTATTATTATTATGAGGACTAAATAAGATAATATATGTGAAATTGCTTTGTAAACAATAAAGTACTATACAGAGGTAAAATATTATTATAATTGTTATTACTTGCCTTCAAGATAGCTAACAAGAGCAACATAGGTTAGCTATCAATCCCCTATTTGAATTTCAATTTCCTCATTGATCAAAAGAAGATGTTGGGCCAGATGGTCTCTAAGCTCTTCTTATTATAATTCTATATTTCTTATTATTCTGTGTCTCAGGTTTTATAATTTGATTATGACTGAGTCATCTGCCTAAACCTGACTACATAGCAACATTTCTCAAAAAAAAAAAATCTCTTTCCTCCATATGCTTAATAATCCATCTGTAGAGCTTAATCTCTTTGTCTGAAAGCTTTTGTGAACTCATGGAATGTTAGAGGTGGAAGTGACCTCAGAAATTGCCCAGTCCAAGTTTTAGCTCAAGGAATAATCATGTTTTCACAATAGGAAGGGATTCTAGAGATCATTCAATATACTCATTTAACTTTTCAGATAAAAATATTGAGGTAGAGACAGATTTCAATTTCATCGATTTAGAGCTGGAGGAGGCCTTGGAAGCCAATTCTACCAATTCTTCAATTTTACATTTGAGAAAATTGAGGGTCAAAATGTTTAAATTACTTGCGTAAGGTCACACTGCTAATATCAGAGGTAATATCTGAATCTAGTTCTTCTGACTCCAAAATCCAAAAGTTTTTTCCCCTATCCTTTATTGAATAAATCCACTTTGCAGTATACGGATGATGAACTTCTAGACTTTCTTTGAATGCTTCCAATCACGGAAGCCCCCCCCCCCCTAAAAAGCAACCTATTCCATTTTCAATGTGTTTCAATTTTTTTTCACTCACTCATTAGATACAGATTAGATACACTCATAGGGAAAGATATTTCATTCTGGGTAAATAGTGGGGTTATTAAAAACATTAGAGATGAAAGTGGCCTTAGAGACTGTCTAGTCCAGCACCTTCAGCTTGCAGATAAAGAAACTGAGGTCCAAAGAAATTCAAGTAATTAATCTATGTAGGACTAATTAACTAACTAAATAAATAAATAATCATTAACCAACCAATAAATTAAATAAATAAATGGAAAAATTTTAAAAATAAAAGTGAATAAATCAGGGTTTGAACATAGCTTTACTTCATACCAAATTCAGTGTTCTCTCCATGACATCACACTGCATGTGGCTTATTTTCTCCTTAATAATAACAAAGAATGAGAGTAGATTCTGAGAGCCATAGAGAAGCAAAGAGCCAACAAAGACACTGATAATCTGGTAAGAGGAAATGGTCCCACTGAATATAAAACATTAAGGTTGAGGGCACTGTGGACAAAATTTCCCATTTTTCTCCAGGTGGACCTTAGCTTTGCTGCCAACAAATGCTCTCTCCTCTCCTCTCTGAATCTAGTCATTCTTCATGCTGCTTGGGTCACCAGCAAGCCCCCTCTGAGCTCTGCTATCCTCTTGGTGCCTCCTTTAAGCAATAAACACATAAATCACTGAAACCATCAACAAAGTTTTCTCAATTTGAAATGGGATGAAGAAAATTGCAGTTGGCGTTCCCCTATTAACCGTTACGCCTTGACTAGATTGAAGGAGCCAAGGGTCAGGAACTAAAAATGTCTTGGCTGGGTTAGCTCTGTGCCACAGCAGCCATATTGCAGAAGAGCTAGTTGCCATGGCACCAGTAAACCCCTGAAGAGACTGATGAAATACTGATTTGTTGTGACCAAGCCAGCCTTGTTCATTCGTCAGGCCCTAGCTCATTTCCTCATATGTTACCTTGGCTGATCCTTTTAGCAACCCTATGAGGAAGAGAGACATATTAGCTCTGGTTCAACAAAAGGGGAAAGGGATGGACCCCAAAACAATTGGCTTTTATGCAAAGGGCACTGCTGATGTGACTCTAGTTGGATATTTATTTCATGTGCAACATTCCAAAAAAGGCATAGTAAGGAGGATTAAACATAATGGTCCAAGAGAAATTATATCAAAGGTCCATTTTAGCTCTGATATCCTACAATTCAGATCTCTTAAATTATCTCAGTGAATTTGAAAACAAAAAAGATATCCCTACCCTTTAAAGGATATGTCCTCATGCCTTCACATTGCTGCCTCATTCAATAGCATCCTCTTCTGTCTCAGTTTAAGACATACTTTTCATCAAATTATAATGATGATGGTGATGGCTTTTATGTAGCACCTTCTATGTATCAGACACTGTGCTAAGTAAGTGATTTACAAAGAGTGTATCATTTGAACTTCCCTACTCTGAAACATAAGTGCTATTATTCCCACTTTTACCATTGAGAAAACTGAGGCAAATAAGTGCTTGGGATCACACAGCTAGAAAGTATATGAGGCTAGATTTGAATTCAGATCTTCTGGATTCCAGTTCTAGCTCTCCATTCACTGTAGTATGGAGCTATCTTCCCCTTATGACATTATAGCCCAAGACAAAAAGCCAGTGAGAGAAAGTGGTTCTTTTACTTATCTCTAAACAACTAGATTATTTTCAAAATCAATATTTTTTTCATTGGATGATAATTTATTTTTCTTCTTCCCCTCCTTCCCCCTTATTGGAAAGAAAAACAACAATAATAACGTTGTAACAAATATTCATAGTCAAGCAAAACAAATTCCCGCCTTGACCACATCCAAAAATCTGTGTTTCATCCTGCACATTTAATCTGTCACTTGTCTGTCAGAATATGGGGAACATTCTCCTTCATGGGAGTATAACTAATCATTGCACTGAGGAGGGTCCTTAGTTCTCTTGAAGTTAATTTTTATAACATTATAATATAAATTGTTTTCCTGGTTCTATTCACTTCACTCTTTAACATTTTATTTGTTTTCCTGAAACTATTCCTTTCATTGTTTATTATATAACAATCATTTTCCATTTCATTCATATACCTTCGTTTGTCTAGCCTTACTCCATTTGAAGACCATTCCATTAGTTTCCAATTCAACTAGTTTTATTTCTGACATCCAAACTCATCCAGGGAGGAGCGAAAAGAAGATTCTGCCATGGATTATAGTAGCGGATCCTACTGAGAATATAAAAGGTATCTAAGGGCATCTGGTTTAACCTTCTCATTAGAAAGAGGAGGGAACTAAGGTCCAGAGAGTTTCAGTGACTTGCCCAATGTCTCACAAGTAATACATAATAGAAGCAGGATTTGAATCCAGTTCCACTGTACTATGCTACCTCACACATGAACTGGAGCATTGGGATATACTTCCCCCTCTTCGGGAATCTTATCTATTATGTGACTTAAGCAAATCACTGAACTTCTATAATCATTGGTTATCTCACTTGAAAAAATATGTTAATATCTTATTTTATATAACGTAGGGGTATAAATCACAGAATACTACTATTAATAGCTAGTTTATATATATACTTTAACGATGTTCCGGGTACTGTGGAAAATTATAATAATTATTACAGTTGATCTCCATTTTAAAGATGAGGAAATTGAGGGAGAGGTTAAATAACTTAGAGTTACTCAGCTAGTAAGTGTTTGAGACCAGATTTGAACTTGGGTATGTCTTATTCCAGGCCCAGAGCTTTATTTATTGTGCCACCTAGTGTTCTGAAGGGAATAAGCATTTAAATAGCATCTACTATGTACCAGGCTTTGTATTAAGTGCTTTACAAATATTCTTATTTTATCCTCATTTGAAGAACCTGAAATTCGAATTTGCCTTTTAGTAACCTCAAGTTCAAGGGTTTGGAGATTTATTTTTCCAGATAAAGAAGGGAGTTTCCTAAACAGCCCACACATCTTTAAAAAAAGAGGATATCTAAATTTAAATTTTCATCAGAAGCAAGTTCCTATACAATACTAATCTCTTGGAAGGAGAAAATTATGCATGGGGCCTTTAGAAATGGAGGTATATTAAGGAAATAAGGCATAATATGAGAAAGATCAAAAGCCCTGGGGTTTTACCTTCTGCTATCACTGAATCGTTAGGACAATAAAGTCTGAGGGAAAGGAGGGTGGCTCTCCTGTAATCCAGAGTTTGGTTTTTCTTCAGGGTGAGAATTCCAATCAGATTTATACATTCCAATGGAGCAGAAAAGAAAAAAACAAACAAACTGGAATGCTACATAGGCAATGCAAAATTACTTTTCTTTGCAAAATTGAGTCTAACCCAAAGAATAATACCATGAAAGTAAGAGATTGCATAGGGTCCCTGGAGAAGGTAGAATTTCTTGGAAAGGGAGGAAAATTGTATAATTTATTTAGAGTAGACTTTGAGTCCTTTTATGTGGTTTCTGTATTTTCATGGGGGGAAAATGACTATCCTATATCTGATAAAATAGCTAGAGTACTTGCATTCATATGCATGGTGTGCTAGACACAAACTATAGTTGAACTATATAGTCTGTTATTTCTTTAAGAACAACTCTGGATAAGGGCAAAATGAGTCAAAGTCAGACAACTTGATAGACCACTTCCAAAATTGATCCCAGTCTATGTAAACCAGAGAATCTACATTTGATAGGTGCTAAATAGACATGATTGATTGCTAATTACATCTCTTCAAAAGAGATGGAGGATTCCTTACGAATTCTTTAGTGTTGTTTTAAGACCTTCCTTTGCCTTATTGTTCACCTGGATTCAATTAGCAACCCCT
The DNA here is from genome assembly GCF_048593235.1 of Sminthopsis crassicaudata. Lineage (NCBI taxonomy): Eukaryota > Metazoa > Chordata > Mammalia > Dasyuromorphia > Dasyuridae > Sminthopsis > Sminthopsis crassicaudata. Next base: position 221,365,067 of record NC_133618.1, read on the forward strand.
ATATTAAAATGACAAGAAAATAAGATTTAAAGGAAGGAAAAAAGGACTATCTGATGCTTATTAGAGTAGGAGAATGGAAGTCAAGAACTCTTGCTTTTATTTCTGCGTGTTGCAAGTTTACTATATGATTATGGAAAGAAGCAGAGATATAGAAAATATTATCCTTTAAGGTCAATATCAATTTTAACCTTTTTTAATGAAACTTTCTCTTCTCCTCTCAGTCAGAAGTTATCTTTACCTTCCACATTTTGAATTTCTATATCACTTTCTTGTGCTCCTTTCATACTTTTTTTGTGTGTGTAACATTAGATTTAATAGCCATGGAGAGGACATGTTATAGTTACTATGGAAACTGTTACTGTGTCTTTAAAAAAAAAGAATGTAATATTAGGAAGTTACAGTTTAAATGTTGTCTGTGAAGAGTAGTTTAATTATTGTAATGGAAAATTACCTGTCATGGTGAGAGAGGCTAGGTAAGCTAAAGAAAAGATTTAGAGAACTTCTGCCCTGATAGACTAAATTTGACTCACACCTTAAGAAGAAACATTATAAGTAGAATTCTTGAGAGATTTAGTCTGCTATCCTGTGAGAACGGAATGGTAGGACAGTATTTCCAGAATTTTTTTTAATGTTAATTTTTTTTGAGGCAATTGGGGTTAAGTGAGTTACCTAGGGTCCGAAATCAGAGCCAGCACTATGTATTTCCAGAATTAAGAAGCCAATTGTAGCTTTGGTAATTAGTCTATCTGGCTGTGATTTTTCTATGATACATTGTAAATAATTTTTTAGATATTATTTTAATATTCTATACTGTTAAAAATATGTACAGATATATGTGTGTATAAGAATGTATGAATATACACATATATAATTTGCATATATGTACATAAACATATGTGAATGCCATCATATTTATTTAAGACTAAGAGATTTGTGAATTCATATAGAGGGACAAGTAAAAGTTTATGGAAAATGGAGCTTTTTGTTTCTATTCTTTATTTAACATTTAATAAACTATGACTCAGGACTAATTGATTAGTATTGAGAAATGTTGCAATTTTAGTAATTTATTAGGAGATATCAAAGTATACTCTAGTGATTGCCTTAGAATCTTATATTCAGCAAATTGGCAAAAGTGACAAAAGTTGAAAGTAGCAATTTTGGAAGGATTGTGAGGAGACTTTCTCTAAGGTACATGTAGCTGTGGTGGAGCTGTGAATTGATCCAACCATTCTGAAAAACACTCTGGATTTTGTTAAGAAAGTGACTAAAATATTCATATCTTTTCACCCAGAGATCCAGCTGTTAGAAACATATCACAAGGACATCAGTGACAAATAAAAAGATTCAATTTTCAAAAAATAGTAGAAAGTATAACAATGCAAATAAGGGAATGACAATAACAAAATCATCCAAACTGAATGCTGAAATTATAATGCTCAATCTTAGCCCCAAAGATGTGGCAAAAGTAGCCCCTTCCCCAAGTTCTTTGCTGCTACATATAAATTTATAATATTTGAATATAAATCATGGAACATAATATATAATGTCTGACTTTTTGAATGTGTTAATTTTCCTGAACTCTTTTTTTTTCCCTTTAAAGTGAAAGAAGAGTGATACATTTGGAAATGTATGAGCTGTAAAAACAGAAGATATCAAAAATATGTTTTCTAAGCTTTATAGGGGCAGCTTAGGTGGGGCAGTGGATAGAGCATTAGCTCTGAAGTCAAAGACCTGAGTTCAAATCTGGTCTCAGACACTTAACATTTCCTAGCTATGTGACCCTGGGCAAGTCACTAAACCCCAGTTGCCTCAGCAAAATAAATAAATAAACAAATGAATGAATAAATAAATAAAGATGTGTAGTCATTAAAAAATTAAAAGGTTGGATTTAATTTCTTAAGTTCATTCCAACTTTTAATTTTCATAGTTCTATATTTCTACTTTGCTTTCAGCTTTCCATAAAATTTTCAGCACTCCTGGTAAATAGGTATTACAATAAACAATTTGTGTTAATGGTGGCCCATGATATGTGTAGCTCATGCAAACTACATATCCTTTCCCAAGCTAGATATAACTTCTAGGAGGCAACTATAAAAGGCCAAATGTTTCTCCTGAAACTCTCACACATTTCTCCTTTAGTAAAAGAGAAAACGAGAGTCTGTATTCAATCAGAGCTCTACACAGTGAAGGAGAGAGAACGCTCATCAAATCAGCTAAGCATGGTTCCTCCTGCATGGGCAATGTGAGCTTGAAAAACAGATGCTGCTCACCAATTTTTGATCAGACAAGAAATCATGTGTCATGTGTTCGTTTCGAGCATCAAATTTTTAGAAAAGATGTTGACAATCTAGAATACATCTTTATGTGGGTGACCAGGAAAATGAGAGATTAAAAGTTATGTTATACAAGGATTAATTGAAAGAGTTAGGAATATTTAGCCTGGAAAAAAAGTTAGGGGAGAAAGTACAGCTGTCTCCAAGTACTTCAAGGTCTGTTGTAGGGAATATGAATGCACCTAATTCTTCTTGGTTCCTAAGAGCAAGAAGCAATGGGTGCAACTTCAACCTGACCTAAGAGGGGAAAATATTTTAACATTTAGAACATTTTAAATTTATAAGGGGGTTGTTGAGATAAAAATGAAAAGTCATTTGGTACTGGCTAAGAAATCGAGTAATTGATCAATGAAATAGGCTAGGTTCACAGGACAAAATAGTCAATGACTATAGTAACCTAGTGTTTGACAAACGCAAAGACCCCAAATTTGGGATAAGAACTCACTATTTGACAAAAACTGATGGGAAAATTGGAAATTAGTATGGCAGAAGCTAGACATTAACCCATACCTAACACCCTATACCAAGATAAGATCAAAATAAGTTCATGACTTAGACATAAACAGTGATATTATAACCAAATTAGAAGAGCAAAGGATGGTTTACCTCTCAGATTTGTGGAGAAGGAAGGCATTTGTAACCAAAGAACTGGAGTACATTATTGAATACAAAATGGATAATTTTGATTATATTAAGTTAAATTTTTTGTACAAACAAAACCAATGCAGATAAGATTTCCCTTTTGGGAAGAAATAAACTGAGGGCAAAAGTGTTCTGATAAAGGCCTCATTTCTAAAATATATAGAGAATTGGCTCAAATTTATAAGAATTCAAGCCATACTCTATACAAAAAAATGAAGGGGAGAATTATATTTATACTTTGAGCAAAAAATCTTACCACCTTTTTTTCTCTCCACCATAGCACCCCATTTCCCATGATCATACAGACAAGCCCAAATCTGATTCATTACAGTCTCAAAATAGCTATGTCAATATTCTGAAATCATTAACTTTATATTGTTACTCTATTCTCCCCTCTCCACCACCACATATACTAAGAATAAACTGATATCTAGCTTTCAATTGGTTGATACTCAGGTATATACCATCCTCACATGGCTCTATCTATTATGGTGCATTTAAAAAATAATTTTATTGATATTTGATGCTTCTTGCATCACCACAGTATCTTATGTCACCTCCGTTTCTTGTATCCTTCCTGAAAACCATCACATATGACAAATCGTGTGTTTTTTAGAAGAGGGGAAATCATAATTGATCAAAACAATGAGAAAGTCCAAAAAGTGCAATGTATAACATCTGTGGACCTTTGAGGTGTATCGTAGTATCTCAGAGTTGTCTTAATTCTCATTTCTCTGATCAATAGTGATTTAGAGCACATTTTCATATGACTAGAAATGTTTTTAATTTTTATCTGAAAATTGTTCATTTCTTTTAATGATTTATCAGTTGTAGAATGGCTTGAATTCTTTTTTTTTTAATTTTTAAAAATTTATTGGTTTATAAGTATAAATGTGTCTCCCAAGCAAGGCATCTTTATTTTTTTTCACAGTATCTACAACAGTGTAAGTGAAAAGAACAATGGTATATCAAAAATCAAAAGTAATATAACAAAATTATAAAGATCAAATATCATATGTACTGTCAAAAATGTTATAATTATAAAATTAATTTAAAAAATAAAAAATAAAGATCAAATATGACTTGAATTAAAGAGATAGAATATTACTCCAACCTATCCCTTTGTACACGGCAACAGCAAGATTATATGATGATCTGATAGGTGTGGTGGCTCTTTTCAATAATGAGATAATTCAGGCCAGTTCCAAATGATCTTGTGATGAATAAAGACATCAGCAACCAGAAAGAGGACAGTGGGAACTGAGTGTGGATCACAGCATAGCATTTTTACCATTTTTTATTGTTGTTTACTTGCTTTTTTGTTTTCTTTCTCATTTTTTTCCTTTTTTTAATCCGATTTTTCTTGTGTAGCATGATAACTATGGAAATATGTATAGAAGAACTGTACATGTTTAACATATAATGAATTACTTGCCATTAGGGGAGGGGGTAAGGGGAAGAAAGGGAGAAAATTTTGGAATACAAAGTTTTGCAAGGGTGGATGTTGAAAATTATCCATACATATGTCTTGAAAATAAAAAGCTTTAATAAAAAATTCAAAAAAAAGAAAAATTATACTTCAGGTATGAATTGCATGAGAATTAGGGATTTAAAAAAAACTATTGTTTGTCCTTCATTTTCAAAGAGTACCAATGACAGTAGGAAGGGGATGTCTTGACTTGCAAGTGAATTGAATTTAAGTAAGGTAGCACTGTGCTAAGTCACCGGCCTCACTCTTTCCTCCAGAGTCATTTAAATCCAGTGCAAGATTTAGATCAGGATATCTGGAGATAGTCCTGAGTGCAATGGGCTACCTTGGCTCTGTTGCCATTAAAAAACTACAGTCTTTAAATTCATTTCAAGAAACATTCTACTGTTGTCGATTCAATATAAATTCATTAGAATCAATTAAAACTTCTTTAAAATACTGTTTCTATGGCTCTGATATAAAAATTCCTGAGGAAGTTTACTTAACATTAAGGAATCAAATTCAATATTCTTTAATTAACAACTTGAATTAAGAGAGAAATATGATAATGCAGTAATTCTCTAACTTAGGTCAATTAAATTTAATTTTAGAAACAGATATCATTGCAATATAATTTACTGGACATTCATACTAATAATGGAATTTGAATTTAAGTAGCCAAGCTAATTAGGTTTTGCAAGCACTAATGGATAATGCAAGTATGAATGATGATAACAATGTCAGTGGTTCCCCACCTTTAAGTATGAATTTTTAAAAAAAAAATTGTTAAAAGTCATCTTCCTCCCATGGTCACCATCATATCCATAATAGTATCAGCAGAATTTTTAAAAAGACATTATTATTGCTTGGCATACATAATTCCAAGTCCCTCAGGTTGGGAATAATTGAATTGGACTATTATTCTAGAAAAGCAGCAAGACTATTTTTGTGGTGTCAAAGAGTTAGAAATTGAGGGATATCCATTAATTGGGACTTGGCTGAACAGTTGTGGTATATAATTGTTCTATAAGAAATACTATTTACATGTAAACACTATAAGAATACTATTGTGCTATAAGAAATGAAGGAGGAGGGGAGTTGAGAAAAATCTGGCAAGACATATGAATATAATGTGATATAAAATGAAGTGATCAGAATCAAGAGAAGATTGTGCATAGTAAAAATAATGTTAAAATGAAGATCAGAGTAGTTAGGTGAAACAATGGGTAGAATGCTACTTTGAGTCAGGAAGATCTGAGTTCAGGACCAGTCTCAGCAATTTAGAACTATGCTGTGCATACCCTTTGCCCCAGCAGTGTTTCTACTGGGCTTGTATCCCAAAAAGATCTTAAAGGAGGGAAAGGGACCCACATGTGCAAAAATGTTTGTGGCAGCCCTTTTCGTAGTGGCAAGAAACTGTAAACTGAATGGATGCCCATCAATTGGAGAATGGCTGAATGTTATCGAATATTACTGTTCTTTAAAAACAACCAACAGGATGATTTCAAAGAGGCTTGCAGAGACTTACTTAAACTGAGTGAAATGAGCAGGACCAGGAAATCATTATACACTTCAACAAGACTATATAATGATCTATTCTGATGGATGTGGCTCTCTTCAATAATGAGATGATTCAGACCAGTTCCAGTGGTCTTGTGATGAAGAGAGCCATCTACACCAGAGAGAGGAGTGTGGGAACTGAATGTGGATCACAATGTAGTATTTTCACTTTTTGTTGTTTGCCTGAATTTTGTTTTCTTATGTTTTTTTTTCTTTTTGACCTGATTTTTCTTGTGCAGCATATTTATGGAAATATGTATACAAAAATTGCACATTTCTTCAACAATGAGGTGAACCAAATTAGTTCCAGTTGTTCAGTCATGAAGAGAACCAGCTACACCCAGTGAAAGAACTATGGGAAATGAGTGTGGACCACAGCATAGCATTTCTACTCCTTCTGTTATTGTCCACTTGCATTTTTGTTTTTCTTCTCAGATTATTTTTGCCTTATTTCTAAATCTGAATTTTCTTGTGTAGCAAGATAACTGTATAGATATGTATACATATTGGATTTAACATGTACTTTAACATATATGGGATTACCTGCCATCCAGGGGAAGGGGTGTGGAAAGGAGAGTAAAAGTTGGAACAGAAGGTTTTGCAATAATCAGTGCTGAAAAATTATCCATGCATATGTCTTGTAAATAAAGAGCTATAATAAAAAATAAAAATCCAAAACCAAACCAAAACAAAAAGAATTGCACATAGTTAACATATATTGGATCATTTGCCATGGGGGGGGTGGAAAGTGAGGGAAAAAAATCACAACATAAGATTTTGTAAGGGTAAATGTTGAAAATTATCTATGTACATATTTAGAAAATAAAAAGCTTTAATTTTAAAAAAAAAAACAGTCTCAGACACTTACAAGCTATGTGACCCTGGGCAAGCCACTTAACTCTGTTTGTCTCAATTTTCTTATCTGTAAAATGAGCTAAAAAGGAAATGGCAAATCTCTCCAGTATCTTTGCCAAGAAAATTCTAAATGAGGTCACCAAAAGTTGGATATGATTGAAATGAATGAACTACAACAACAACAAAATGATGATCAACTATGAATACTGTGATAATTTCAGAGGACTCATGATGAAAAAATGCTATGCACTTCTGGAGAGAACTGTAGAATGAATTGTAAATGCAGATTGAAGCATATTATTTTTTTATTTTATTTTTCCTGCCTTTTCCCCTCCCCCCCACAACATGGCTAACATATTTTTAATGATTTCAGGTGTTTAATGGGCATCATATTGCTTGTCTTCTCAACGATTAGGTACAGAGTTGGAGGGAGGGACAAAATTTGGAACTCAATATTTTAAAATAAATGCTAAAAATATAATTTAAAATAAATGCAAATTGGTACAGAAGAAAGAACTTTGAATATATGGTTATTAAATATGGGTCTCAAACCTTCTCTGTTGCTTGTTTTTCTATCTGTGTGATCATAGGCAAATCATTTAATTTTCTTGGGCCTGACTTGTTATCTGTAAAATGAGAGGATAACAAGGTTGACTCTAAGATATGTTCCAATTTTAGATCTGTGAGAATAAATCATCCTTATTCTACAATGATGCCCAACAAAGTTCCTACTATAACACAACTCAGATACAGTGTTTATCTTATTTAGTTTGCTTCATAGAAACTTCATAGATATTGAAACTTTTATTTTTATCTTCAGTTTTTAAAGAATATGGACTGATCTGTACTACTTCCTGACTTGAATCAGAAACCCAACTCAAGTTCACCTTGGTTTCTGAAAATTGTGGTTCTTGTTTCCTTAGCAACAGGCAACTAGGTAGTTCAGTGAATAGAGTTCAAAGCAGGGAGTCAGTAAGACCCAAGTTCAGATAGTGACTCAAACACACACTAGCTGTTTCTGCTTCAGTTTTCTCAACTGCATCCCAACATGGTTATGAGGATCAAATGAGATAATATTTGTAAAGGACTTACTTAATCCAATACATTTTTAATAAATACTTTCTTCCAGGCAGTGACTAAAACCCAGAACAGCCATTGAGTTGGATCAGAACAAGAACCTGAGATCCTAGAATCTGAGTGTAGGTGTTAGAAAGGACAATACAGATGATCTAGTCCATTTCTTCATTGAACATCAAAAGAGACCAAGATGGAAAACCAAGCGAGTGAAGATCTCCCCGTTATTAAGCATTTCTTTTAGAAAAATGATTCTTAACTTGGGGTCTAAATGCAGATTAAGAAAAAGAATATGAAGAAAAGGCTAAAGCTAAGGCATCTAATTAACTGGGGTTTAAAAAAACCCACATATTTTGAAAACTATTTCAATAAATGCTTTCTTTTGTATTTCTCAAAATATTATTTGGAAAATAATAAGTGGCTTTACCATTCTGTTAAAGGGGTCCATGCTACAAAAAACATTAAGACCCTTAATTTAGAAACACAATTAATTAGGGCAGACTGATATAACAGCAGCTATATGCATTCATTTTAATTGAAAATACTTTTCCCCAGTGAGTGAAGGCAACTCTGGTAAATGTCATTGCTCTATCCAATTCACCTTTTGCTTCCCCAGGAAGTGATTAAAAACATCATGTTTTTTAGTTTTAAAATGAGGTTAAGAGCCCTGAAAAGCAGAGAAGCATCTCCAAATGTCTCAGTCTTCACCAAGAGGAATTGGCCTACAGAGGAGGGCTACAACATGGCTGACACAAAGGTATTAAGGCAAAGGAGATGATTGGAGAAAATGTTTGCTCAGCCCTTAGGTCAGCTGAGATGACAGAAAACAAGATAAAAAGCATGAACCAAATACCAAGGCCAAGGAGGTAGAGCACAGCAGCTGTACCCTCCAAGAACATCCTTTAAGCTATTTTCTCTTGTATTAGAACCACCAATTTGGACTAATTGGAATTTTTGTCAAAGAAATGAAGCTTTGTTAGAATCTTAGAATCAGAATTTAAAGGTGTCTTGAGGACATTTAGTTCAACTTAACTGTTAAGTCATTTTTCAGTTGTGTCCAATCCTCTATAACTCCATTTGGGGTTTTCTTGGCAAAAATACTGGTTTGCCATTTCCTGCTCCAAACCATTTTACTGATGAGGAAAGTTAGGCAAACAAGGTTAAGTGACTTGCTCAGGATCATACAGCTAGGATGTGTCTGAGCCAGATTTGAATTCAGGAAGATAATTATTCCTGACTCCAGGTTTACTTAAGTTACTCTATCCACTGTGCCATCTAGCTGCCCCCAGCTTCCCTCCCCTTATATTAATAACAGTAACTCATTTTTCATATATATTTACAGATTTACACAAAGTTTTATATATGTAAGAATGTGAGGCAAGACCCTTTTCAGACACTGGCTGCATAAACATATAAAGAGCATAGAAATGCTACTGAGGAGGTAACAGGGATGATGACTTTGCCATCACTTCCCAACTCTCCCAGTTAACTACCACAACTTTTCTCTGCTCATTCATTTTTTATGGGGGACTGGAACAGATTTAGGGTATGACAACCAGGGAACATCAAACTCCTAAAGCTATTGAGTCATTATTAAGCAAATAAAAATTGTCAAATAACCATTTTCAACTTAGCCTTCAAAGAATAAAAATGAAAAATGTATAAAACAATTACCATAATCAAGGATGAGGTCTTAGAACAAGGGGCCTAAGTGCAGTCTAAGAAAAAGAATCAAAGAAAAAGGCTAAAGCTAAGATATTTACTTAGCTGGGACAAGGCTGCCCTTTGACCTAAAGAGACTAGCATCTGAGACTGAGAATAGACAGAGAGGCAGAGGTCTTAATAGCTAATTCTCTAAGGGAACAAACTGTGAGTGGCTTTTCTGCTCTTTCAAGGACAATAATTTTTCTTCAGAAGGGAAGGGACTGGCAAAAAAAAAGAAAGAAAGAAAAGAAAAGCCCATATATGTCAAGTATTTTGTGGTAGAGTCTATCAAAGCAGAAATCTTAGGGAAAGCAGCATGAGGACATTGTTGCCTTTCCATACATGTGCCTTCATCACATAGGATTGCTAAACTTATAGGTACCTCCCCACAACTGCAGTTTCCATACATATTCCTCACATGTGTCTTTCCATGTGTATTTTCTATGTATTCCCATTCTTCTCACTAATGTTCTATGTATGGGACAATATATCTCAAATTTATGGAGGGAAATGCTTTATTTTTTACCATTTTTACTATACTATTTCGTAAAATATTTTTTTAAACAAATTTTGTTCTCTAAATGACTATTAACAACAAAATTGTTATACTGGATAGGGCACTAAACTTGGAATCCAGAAGATCTGATTTTAAGTTCCACTTTTGGCACTGACTCTATGACTCAATATCTCTGAATCTCATATTCTTCATCCATAAAATGAGAATGTTGGACTTTATAACCTCTAGGATCTCTAGTGGCTTGAGATCTACAATTCCAGTAAAACATAATATGGTCTTGTAAATTGTAGAGTTAGAGAATACAGACTTGTTACCAGTTTACAAGTGAGGAAACTGAGGCAAAGAATCTTCTCTAGGTTACCTGACAATGGTTATCCAGTCTCTGAGGACCTTAATACCACCTTCTTAAGTTACACATGGCATTCTTGTTCAATTCCAATTGTTAGGAAGTTTTTCCTCATGATATGAAAGAATTGGCTAACTGATTCCTTCTTTTTATTGTTTCTAATTATGCTTTCCAGAGATAATTAGAACTAGCCTCTCTGGTCCCTCTTCTCAAAAATAATCCTTCAAATTTTTAATGACTTATCATGTTTCCCTTATTCTTTTCTCCAGGATAGACAGCCCCAATTACTTCAACCAGTCCTTATGTGACATAATCCCCTATCCTCTGTATAAATACTGGTTGCTCTAAGTGATTCTGAGTTTCCTTTCAACTTTGGGATTCTATGATTATTGCCATGTCCTAGTTTCTTAACAGTCTCCCTAAATTGCACCATCCAGATTTGAACAAAGGACAGTAAGTATGGTATGATAAAGCAAAACACAGTAGGACAGTAAGTTAAACCAAGTCAATAAGCATTTATTAAGCACTTATTATAAGCCATACTTTGCACTATATATTGGGGATGCAAAGAAAGGAAAAACAAAAATCACAGTCCTTGCTCTTATAGTCTTATAGTTGAATGGAGGAGATAACATACAAACAAATGTGTATTAATGAAAAATATTCAGAATAAATTAAAGATAATCTACATACACTAGAATTAAAGGAAATAAGAAAAGGTTTCTTAGGGAAAGTGAGAATTTAGCTGGGACTTGAAGGAAATCAGTAGGCAGAAATGAGGAAGATGAGCACTCTAGAATTGTGGGATATCAAGGGAAGATGGATGGAAGTCAAGAGATAGAGTGCTTTGTGTAAAGAATAGCAAAGAGGCCATTGCTACTTTATCCCAGAATGCATGTCCTTATTTTTTGGCACTATACACTGTTATTATTGTAGTGTATCTTACCAGCTTCTTGGGTGCCATCTCATACATTTGGTTCATATTGTGTTTGGAGAACTACACTATTTTTCAAATGAATTGCTCTGTGACCACTTCTCCATTTTAAATTTTACAAATTTTTAACCTGTTTAAGATTTTAAATTTATTCATATCAAACTTCATCTGATTCCATTTGGCTCATCATTCTAACCTATCAGGTTAGATTTCTGATTATGTCATTTAAAATGTTAGCTATCCCTCCCAGATGAATGCATGCCAAAAATCCAATACTGCTGATCTTTTCTAGGAATAAGGAAGTAAGCTCAGCAAGTGAATTTCAGATATGCATCTCTGGGGACAAGTTTGTGACACATTTTATGACTCAGTTCCCCCATTTTGCCATACACTGATGGGCTCGAGAGCAGCACAGAATACAAATAGCACACACAAACACCAAGGACATACAGATGTGCCATATATGCTTCAGGTGGCTTCTGACAAGATATTAGTCATCAGATGCACAACTCATAATGACACAAAAGGGAGAATGTGTTCAACTTCCTGACTATAGCAACTTTGCCACTATTCTGTCCTCCAAGTTTTATGTTACAATGATTTCTTTAAAAAATTTTTCCACATCAGATATTAAAACAGAGGATTTTAGCTGTGGAAAGAAAAAAAGTAAAAGGACATAATTCCTAAAAACTAAAACTTTTCAAAATTGGAATGAGTTGATTCTGACACTATCTAGGGATCTTGATCAGGTCATTTTGTTTTCCAGAACCTTATTTTCCTCATCTATAAAATGGAGAAAGTAATAAATAAAAAGTAATGGAGAAAGTAATAGTGAAAAAACTTACTTTATAGGCACAATTTAAGTGCTTCAGATACATGAAGAACTTGAGGGATTACAATTATAGGGTTAGTTACCTTGCCCTCAGAAAGGAAGGTGATAAACTGTGCAATAATAGCCATGGATGCATGCATAGGTAGGAGTTTAAATGTATAGAAATATACCCTGTAAGTATGCAAGGAGAGAAGGAGAAGAAAAGGGTGGGAATCACTGCAGAAATTTTGTCTAGTCTACAAACTAGAGTTTGACAACTGAAAGCTGAGCTCCCACAACCAGGCCTCTGTTCTCTGAAAGAAAAAAATGGGAGTGGAGCCAAGATGGCAGAGAATAAAAAGGACTTTGCCTGAGATGTTGCTGGGTTTCCTTAGAATGAACACTAGATCAAGTCTCTGAATGGATTTTGGAGCAATAGAGCCCACAAATATTTGGAGTATAATAAATTTCCAGCAAAAGATATCTTGGAGGAATTTCAGAAAATGTCTGTTTCAATTGGGCAGGGTGGGGCATGGCCCAGCACAGGCACAATGTAGGGTACCAGAGTGAAAAGGTCCTCTATGGAGAATCTAATGAGAGGCTCTTAGCCAAAAGATATTAGTGTTAGCTATTCTATTCTGGTTCAGAAGGCCAGTGAATCAGCAGACTAGCTGTAAGACCTCCAATCCAACTACAGAAGGCAAATATTGAACCCCTGGACCCCATCATAACAGGTGGGATTTGGCCAGACCCACCTAGCAGAGTGGGAAAGCCTGCAGCTCTGTTTCTTTTTTATAATAGCTTTTTATTTACAAGATATATGCATGGGTAATTTTTCAGCGTTGACAATTGCAAAACCTTCTGTTCCAACTTTTCCCCTTCTTCCCTCCACCCTCTCCCCCAGATGGCAGATTGACCAATGCATGTTAAATATGTTAAATACAATATATGTATACATGGCCATACAGTTATTTTGCTGCACAAAAAGAATCGGACTTTGAAACAGTGTACAATTAATCTGTAAAGGAAATCAAAAATGCAGGCAGACAAAAATAGAGGGATTGGGAATTCTATGGTTCATACTAATTTCCCAGAGTTCCTTCCTGCAGCACTGTTCCCAGTGCTGTGTGAAATCTCTGTCACCCTGTAGAGGAAGCTTAGGACAATTTCCCCTGCAGCTTAGGAACAGATCTCAACCTTTAAAAATGATCAAAAAGGAAAAAGAGCTCTGATCACAGTGCATATGGAGACAGGGAAGAATAGAACTCAAACCTTGAGGGTCCTAAAGGGAAAAGGCCTCCAGATGAAGTTTCAAAGGGGAATATAAACTAGTGTTCAACTCAAAATGCTCTCTTGGAAGAATTAAAAAGGGATCTTAAAAGAGAGTTAGAAGAAAAATGGGAAAAGGAAATGAGAGCTTTGCAGGAGAGTTTGGAAAAGGAAAGACAGAAATTAATTGAAGAAAACAACTCCTTAAAAATACATTTGGTGAAATGGGAAAATATATATACTGCAGAAAACCACTTCTTAAAAAGCAGATGTGAGAAAATGGAAAAAGGAAACAACTCCTTAAAAAATAGAATTGGTAAAATGAAAAAAAAATCCAATGTACAAAAAAAAATGTCTTTAAATTACAATTGGCAAAATTAAAAAGTATGTAAAAAAGCTAACTGAAGAAAAAAATTCACTAAAAAGTATAATTGGACAAATGGAAGTGAATGATTTAATGAGACATCAAGAGTCAATCAAACAAAACAAAACAAAACAAAAATGAAAAAAAGAACAAAATGTAAAATACCTCATCAGAAAGTCAACTACTGGGAAAACAGGTTCAGGAGACTCAATCTAAGAATTATTGGACTATCAGAAAACTAAAATGAAAAAAAGAGCATGGACAACATCTTTCAATAAATCATCAAGGACAACTGTCCTGATGTCCTAGAACCAGAGGGTAAAATAGTCATTATATGACTCTTCTAATCACCCCCTCAAAGAGATCCCAAAATGAAAACTTCAAAATGCTGTAGCTAAATACCAGAATTATCAGATCAAGGAGAATATATTGCAAGGAGCCAGGAAAAAAATAATTCAAATATCAAGAAGCCACAATCAGAATTACTCAGAATCTAGCAGCTTCTACTTTAAAAGATCAAAGGTCCTGGAATATGATATTCTAGAGGGCAAAAGCCTGCATCCAAGAATCAACTCTCCAGCAAAACTAAACATTATCTTTCAGAGGAAAAGATGAACATTGAATGAAATAGGGAATTTTCATTATTTTTTCATGAAAAGACCAGAGCTGAACAGAAAATTTGATCTTCAAATACAGAACTCAAAAGAAACATAAGAAGGTAAAAAGGGAGGAAAAAACAAACTATATTTTTAAAGGTCAAAATCTCTATATGGCAAAATAATATGTGTAACTCTTGAGAATTCTATCTTTGTTAGGGATACACTTAGAGGTGTAATAACATAAAAAATAAACCAGGGGTAGGAAAAGGATTATATTAGAAGAAGAGGCATGGGGAGGTAGAATGGGGTAAATTACATCACATGAAGAGGCATAAAAGATCTATTAAAGTTGAGGGAAAGAAGGAAGAGGATGAGCATTGTTTAAACCTTAATCTTACTGGATTTGGCTCAAAGAGAGAATATTTAGTGTGATATAGAAATTTATCTGACTCTGAAGGGAAGTAGAAGAAGAAAGAGAAACGTTAATAGAAAGGAAGACAAAATAGAGGAGGAAAGGGATAAGAAAAGTAGAAGAGGCTGACAAAAGGGAGGGCAGATTCAGAGAGGTGGTGGTCAGAAGCAAAAGTCTGGTGAAGAGGGAAAGAGGGAAAAGAGAGAGAAAAGTATAACTTGGGAAAAATAGGATTGCAGGAAATACAGAATTAGTAATTTTAATTGTGAATGTGAATGGAATGAACTCTTCTATAAAATGGAATCAGATAGCATACTGGATTAAAAGACAGAATCCTACAATATGTTGTTTACAAGAAACCCATTTGAAGCAGAGAGATACATACAGAGTAAAGGCAAAAGGCAGGAGCACAATCTATTAGGCTTCAGCTGAAGTAAAAAAAAAAGTGGGGAAAGCTGATCCTGATCTAATATCAAACAAAAGGAAAAATTAATTAAAAGAGATAAGGAAGCAAACTACATCTTGCTTAAGGGTACCATAGATAATGAAGTAATATCAATGCTAAATATATATGCACTAAGTGGTATAGCACCCCAATTCATAAAGAAAAAGTTAAGAGAGTTGCAAAAAAAAATAGACAGTAAAACTATACTAGTGGGGATCTCAACCTCCCTTTATCAGAATTAGATAAATTGAAACACAAAATAGACAAAAAGAAATGAAGGAGATAAATAGAATTTTTAAAAAGTTAGGTGTGATAGACCTTTGGAGAAAATTGAATGGGGACAGAAAGTCAGGCATATGCTTTTTTTTCCCCCCCATCGGTGGCATATGGAAGCTACACAAAAAAATTGACCATATATTAGGGCATAAAATCCTCAAGAGCAAATTCAGAAATAGTAAATGCATCCTCTTCAGTTCAAGATGTAATAAAAATTGCATGTATCAATGGATCAAAGGAAAATAGACCAAAAATTAATTGAAAACTAAAATAATCTAAATAAACTAAAGAATGAATGGGTGAAACAACAAACCATAGAAACAATTGTTAATTTCATCCAAGAGGATGGCAATAATGAGACAACATACCAGAATTTATGGGATTCAACCAAAGCATTTTTTTTAGCTGGGGCTCACTTTTCTAGCCTATTACTCAGCTTTTAACTCTTTGTTAAAGTAGGGCTCTGTTTCCAGGGTGGAGAGTGCATTGTCCCAAGCCTCAGGGATTTTTCACAGCTATTTTTAGAGTTTCTTCTAGGGACCTGACCACAAGCACTTTTTTCTGTGCTAGAATTGTTAGGAGTGTCCCTACCCCACTCTAGCTATAAGATTTGTGCTAAAGCAATAGACTCCTGCTTTTCTGAAGCTGGGTCAGGGCTGGGGCCAGAGTTCTGCTGGCCTGTACTGGGACTACATGCCAGACCTTGGTGCCCTCTTTGCTGACCTCCCTGGTGTCCCTGAGCTGAGAGCTTCATAAGATTTCAGCACTCTGCTGATGCTGGGGTCAGGACTGGGGCTGGGCCTGGGCTGCACTGGCACAGTTTGTACTGGGACTGCATGCTGTACTCCCACACAGACCTTTACTGCTGACCTTCTAAGTTGCCTTCAGCTAGAAAAAGTTATTATGGTGACCAGGAAAATCAAAACACACATTCAGAAGCTGATAACAAAATGAAAACTCCTACATACAAAAGCCTCCAAGAAAAATAAAAATTGGGCTCAGACCATGGAAGAGCTCAAAAAATATTTTGAAAATCATATAAGAGAAATATAGAGAAAATTAGGGAAAAATTTGAGAGTGATGCAAAAGGAAATATAAAAAGCTAATGAGAAGAATGCCTTAAAAATTATGAACAGTCATAAGTGAGCCATGACTCAAGTTTGTTGTTAATTAGTTGCTTGTGGCTATGTTTGGAGGGATGGTAGTAAAGGAAGGAGTATGCAATGTAGAATGTTATTAACTGGTTACACCCACAGAACCAAACTGGTCAGAAACTTAAACTTCTGTCTAAGATATAAGGATTTTCTTTCTGTAGTTGCAACCCAAGCCAAATGAGCTGAGAATTTTGTGGGTTTGATCTATTAATAACCCTTACAAATTAGTGAGTTGTAGACATAAATGAATCATGTAACTTGGGACCATGTACTTTTAGGCTAATGGAATTATTGGTGAACTAGTTTCAAGTAGATTAGAACACATATATCTCAGTGAAACTCAGGCCTGAAAAGAAAGGAATAGCGACACAGACAAAAGCAAGATCCCATCTGGTGGAAAGAAAGAGGCATTGTCTAGAAATAAATACTAGTCCCTTTTGACAACTAGTTGAAATTTTAAAAGTTCATAACCTTTTTTTTAATGTCATATGTTCCTTTGGCAAATATGGTGAAACTTATGGATCCTTTCCCAGAATAGTGTTTTTTCTTTTTTAGGCTGGGGTTAAGTGACTTGCCCAAGGTCCCACAGCTAGGAAGTGTTAAGTGTCTGAGAGCAGATTTGAACTCGGGTCCTCCTGAATTCAGGGCTGGTGCTCTATCCACTGCACCTCTAGCTGCCCCAGAATAGTGTTTTTAAATGTATAAAATAAATATGTAGGATTAAAAAAGAAATGTTACATTGAAATGCGATTATCACAAACTTTTTACAAAATAAGTTCAAGAAACCCAAGGTTAATTATCCTAGATATAGTGTCAAAAGGAAACTCAGAGATCATTAAGTACAACCTTCTCATTTTATATGTGAGAGATATCTGTAAAAAAAAAAAAAAAAAAAAAAAAAAAAGATGGGAAAGAAACAATAAAGTCTGGTTCTTTCAACCCCACTTTTCACTTACCCTCTAAACTTTGTCAGATAGTGATTCTGCTGGGCTATTCCAGGGTTTTCCTGAGGACTGAATATATAAAAGACTTGTGATCTTGACAGTTTCTAACCCAAATTCTTAATTGATAACTTAACTTCTAGAAAGTCACCTGAAACATATACAAGTTAAATTATTTTATCCCATAATAATGTAGCTAATGAGAATCAGAGACTGGACTGGAAATCATGTTTTCCTGTCTCCAAATTCATATACTGTGTTATACTTTCCTCAGCAAAAGAGGTCATTGTCTGTTTCATTCTTACCTAACCTTAATCACTATTTGGGGATTGTCTCAATCAAACTGAGGTCTGGATAAGATCCTAGCTTTAAAAGGCCAAGTTTTCCACTGCATCCAGAGCTATGTCCATTCATCGTGATCTATATTTATATCTTGCCTTCAGATGACTCTGAAGGAGAAAGTGAGGCACATGACTTTTCATAGTCCTCCCTCAAACCTAGTTCATTTACATGTCATGGTATCACCTCCTGAAGTCTTGGTCTTCTTTGAGAATGAAGGACATACAACTACCCATTTAACAAGGGAGGATCCATTAAAATAAAAAATACAAGTGTCCTTTCTGTGCCTCACACCAGGTATATTGTGTAGATTGTCAGACATGCTCCATGTGCTAATTGGTTTTGTTGAACTACATTTTTTCTTCTTTTGGAACCTTTTTTATGAGGAGTGACTCATTGTTGAAAGGAAGTGAAGAGGGATATATTCAGAAATGAATCTGACATTAAAAACAAAAGATACCAAGAAATATAAAGAAAGAAATTGTATCTCAGTCTCAACAGATATAAAGAATTATTCCTTACCGTCTAAGAATCACTGGGATTTGTTAAGAGGTAGATTTTGGCTTAATAATAATAATAACAAAAAAGTTTTCCCTCAAAGCTTCTAATTCTGTTATTCTGTTATTCTTCTTTCTTTATCCCAGAAAGTACCCAGGTACAGGTATCAAGAGATGAAACCCCATATAAGACCTTGCCAGAATCTTTGACATAATTGCAGTCAACTGAGCTATGAAGTCACCTCTAGAGTGTAATAAAATTGGCCTCTTTTCCTTTCTGGTTTTTTTTCTTATTTTCTTTTCTTTGCTCCAATTATTTATTGAGGAGTGAAAAAAAATAAAAAAGAAGAGAGAACCAAAATTTTCTCCTACTGAGAAACTTTGTTGTCCAATAATGGGAAGAAAATGTTCTTAAGTCAGAGGCCTAATTCCTGTTGAGATGCAAAATTCTCATCTTTTTATTTTTAAATTTTTTAAAATTTTAGTCTTCTTTTTCTTGGTCCATTTTTGCTATTTATTTCAAATATTAATGATTTAAAGCTGACTGAAGGCCAAAATACCACTTGCATTACTGGGTTCTCAGTAATATAAGGTAATTATAAGATTGTGAATCTAGAGCAGGGGTTCTTCATCTTTTTTGTGCTATGGACCTCTCTGACAGTACCTAAGGACTCCTCTGAGCCCTATTTTTAAATAAATGAAATGAGAACATAGGATTACAAAGGAAGCCAATTATATTGAAATACAGATTAAAATCTCTTTTAAAAACAAGTAAAGGATCCTGGTTAATATTCCTTGATAAAGTGAGAAGGGAACTCAAGGACAATCTAGTCCAATTCTCTCATTTTACAGGCTAATGAATCTTGAGGTTCAGAACAATTTAATGACTTGCCAAAGGTCACATAGGTAATGAGTAACAGAAGAGAGATTGAACCACCATTTCCTCCAGAGATAGAATGAGCTACTCATCAAGAGCTGATTGTTAAATTTTCACTGCAAACATATGCACCTTGGAAATTGGCAAATTAAACAAATCAAAGATCGAGTTATTATTTTCTTTATTGCCTGAAATTTAAAAAGTGATGGAGAAAAAATAATGCTGATTAAACTTAAAAGTGTGACATAGTAGGGAGGATTCTGGGAAGATGGTAGAGTAGGTCAGAAAATTTCAAACTCTCTAAATTTCCCCTACAAACAAAACAAAATTGTGCCAGGTGAAAAACAAGTAAGAGTTGGAGCAGAACAGGGCTCTTCCTGACCACCTGAGAAGACCTGAAGAAAGACCCCAGGACTGAGGTGAACCAGTGTGAAGAGTAAACATCTCCACAGAAACAGCAAGAGAGGAAGGAGGCATGAACATAGCTGGATTTGATGGTTGCCTCAGTCATAATCATAGTGATTTTCATCTCCTGGACATCCTGGGGAATCAGGGAATCTGAGATCAGGAAGATTGAGGGAACCTCTGCTGATTAGGAATGCCAGGCACAGTTATGATTCTGAGACTCAGCTCTAAGTGAGAAGGAGCCAGCACACCCAGTTATTGCAACAACAGTAGGACAAGAGCTTTACTAACTGCTGGCACTTGCAGAAGAATAGAGTTTTTGCTTTGGGGTTCCAGGTCAGACCAGAGAGCTGAAGTGAAGCTAGAGGCACCATTTCTCCTCCCCTCAGAAGTAGATGTGCTTATATTATTATTTTTTTTAATTAACGGGCAAAAAACCCCACAACCATAGAAACTTACTATGAGAATAGAGAAGACCAGAGTTCATCTTCAGAGGAAAAAAAAGCCTCTTCTGTCCCAAAAAGTAATATTAAATGACTACCTGCCAAGAAAGAATCTATAGAAGAACTTAAAAAAAATAAAAAAATTAAAAAAAAATTTCAAAAACCAAATGAGAGAGATTTAGGGAAAAACTAACAAAAAAAATCTGAAGATAATGAAACACTACACTGACTAAGGAGGCACAGAGTCTAAAAAAGAAAATAATTATTTGAACATTAGAAGTGAATCCCATGAGATCACAAAATAACAAAACAAAATATAAAAACAATTTAAAAATACATTGTGAAATATAAGCCAAACAACAGATCTGGAGAGCACATCAAAAAGAGAAAATATAAGAATAATTGAAATATCTGAAAGTTGTGACCAAAAAAAGAACCATGACATATTAAGTAATCTAAGAAAAATGGCCTGGAGTGATAGAACACAGGGGGAAAGTAGAAATAGAAAAAATTCACTGATCACCACCTCTAAGAGGTCCTATATAGAAAACACCTAGGACTATTATTGCTAAATTTCAAAACCCCCAGATTAAAGAGAAAATTTTGCAAGAAACAAACAAAAAATTCAAATAAGCTGGAGCTACAATTAGAATTTTACAAGATTTTTCAGCAGCTAGAAAGGCAGAGAGGGAAGGAGACCATAGGTCTCACAATAATATATATTGACAATCAGAACTTAGCCTGTGGCCAAAAATATCATATCTATCAAAACTAAACACAATATTGAATGAAAAAAGGACATTCAATAAACTTGTAGATTTTCAAGAGTTTCAAACAAAAGTGAATTCAAAAGAAAATTTAACATATAAGAGCCAACATCAAAGATTAATTTCAAGGGACTCAACAAAGAAAAATTGTTTTTACTTGAAAATGTAAACTATATGTTTATGATTAATATCAGTAATTGAGAAACTCAAAAAAAAAAAAGATTGGGACAGAACTGAGTAATCTGACTCTAAAAAGCAAAACTGTAAAATATACACACACATACACACACATACACATATACATACACATACACACACATGCACATACATACCATGAAGGGTATAGCACCCTTCAAAAATCTTTAAAGAAATAAGGAAGGGAGGAATAGAATAGGGCTGGGTACAGAAGGATTCATAGTTTTATGATAGGGACAAGGTAGGTAGTTTAATGGGTAAAGGATAAAGAGAAAGGGAAAGGGTGACATAGGCTAAGATGAGACAGAGAAGGGTATCTAGATTAATGTGAGTAGGATAAGAGCTATAGATTAGGGGAATGGGATAAAAAGAGGGAAAATGTAGGGGGAGAAGATAAGGAAGGGATCCATGGATGGAGGGAGATTAAAATCAAGGTGAGTTCAGAAGTAAAATTAAAATAGAAGAGTTAGTATAAATAGGAAATAAGATACACAAACATAACAAGGATCAGGAGCAGAATTCATTAGGGAAAAAAGGCAGGATAGTAATTACTGGCATCAGATAAAGTCAAACTTAAAGATTCAATTGAGAGAAATCTATGTTGGCCATATTAATATTGCTTTAGATGCATGTCTACATAAGTATAAACATATAGGTATGTGTGTATATGTATATGTGCAAGTAGGTATCTGTATGTGTGAATATAGATGTGTGTGTGAATATATATGTATACATGTATAATATATTTATATATAAATATACCTATGCTTCACTATAGCTTGGGGGAAGTGGAAGGTAAAGAGGAGAAGAATAAATTTTAAAGTGCACAGCAGAGAATAAAAGAATAACTTACAAGGAAGCAAAGAAAAGATGGATAGTCATGAATATATAATCTCTTCTATTATTATATATGCTTTCTTGAATTGGAAAGTTGTTACATATTTTGAATTCTCTCTTTTTGTTATTAGGCCATTGATTGGTGGGATAAGTTCCAAAGAGAATTGAATTTCCAGAGAAACTGAGGCAAGATAGAGATTAGAGAGTTTTTAATATTTTATTTGAAAGGGAGAGATTTACTGGGACCAAATGTATCTATGGTTTGGTCCCAGGGTTGAATGAGACTATGGTCTCCAAGAATCCAGCATCCAGCATCCAGCAGCCAATGTGAGTTCTCAATGACATATTTATACACATTGGCTAAACAAAGGCAGGGGATGAAGTCCAAACTCTGGAGAGGGGGATTCTCCAGGCAGGAACCATCCAATTTGGTTCAGACAGGTTGGGGATAGAACCATAAATTCTAACAAACTGGGAGTTAAAGAAAGTATCTGGCAAGAGACAGAATGTCTGGATTCCCCCTTTTGAATTTGCACATTGACAATTTATAACCTTAGAGCAAATAGCCTTGAGTTATATCAGTCTTAATGAAATGGAGTGGGGAGAGGGGGGTTGCAACGAAGGGGATTGAGGCAGAACAATTAAGGAAACTAAGGCAGAACAATTTAGGGAAACTGAGTCAGAACAATTAAAGAGAACTGTGGCACAACGGAGTTAGCCATTAACAAGGGGAAAGATATGAGTTAAATTACTTAATAGAACTCACAATTAACAAGGGAGAAAATTCCAAAGGTGGGCTATATTTCTAACGAAGTTCCTAATAAAGTAGCAATTAGCAAGGGGGAGCATAGGGCTTTATATAGTTAAGAAATAACCTTGTGAGCTGCTTTCTATAGCTTTGTCCTCCAGATTGGATACAGTAACTTTTGGGATCAAGATAATTCTGTCAATGCAAGAAATCCAATAGGGCCCGCTACAACAAAGGTTCACTTGAGGACCACAAAAATCCATTTAAAGACAAGATAATCCCTTCAATGTCCCTTCCTGCTTGCTTCAGAAAATAATAACATTTAAACCTTGGACAATAACTGAGAATTCAAGTAGGATCCACTTTAACAGGGGCCTATGTAAGGACATTTAAATTCAACAAAGATCTTCTCCTATTAATGTCCCTCCCTATGATCCACCTGGCTATGGAGAACCTGGTCTTTTGCTGTACTTTTATTCATAGGATCAAAGATATCATTTCTATGTAGTTCACTAATCTGTTGTATCAAATGAGATCACTAAAATTATTTTGTAAACTCTCAAAAGCCAAGCAAACATAAGAGATTCTTCTTATTATTACTCTGAGAGTCCTTCTAATTTTAATAATTTATGATTTTTGTCCCCTATAGTTTCAAGCAGGTCTTAATAATATTGATATTACAGATGAAGGATTGCATATATACTAAAATATTCATAGCAACATTCCTTGTGATAGCAAACAAAGGAAAACAAAATGGATATTAATTAGGGAGTGACTAGAAGAACTATGGTATACAAATAAAATGGGTTGTTTGCTCTATAAAAAGGACATGAATATAAGGATTTCAGAGAAAGAGAGGAAGATTTGTATAAACTTAGGGAGAATTAAGTAAATAGAATCAGAAAAAAATTATATACACAATGACTACAACAATGCAAATAAAAAAAAAACAACAAAAATTAATTCAGTGCTGTGTAGGTGTAATGACAGATCTTTGAATCAGAAAAGAGATGAAGAAATGCACTTTCTTCCTTTTGTTAGAGAGGTCCAGAGGGTGGGTATGGAATGCTAAATATACTGTCAGGTTAGTTTTGCTTAATTGACTTCCTTTCTTTGGTAACTCTTTTTAAAAGGGTTAAGGGGAGGCATATATCCATAAATTAATATGATATTAAAATAAAAGACATCAGTATACTCTTCTTCCCTGAGTGGGGCTCAAAAATGTCACTTCGTTTATTGTGTTTAAATTGAATCTGGTGTGAAAGAAGCCAGGTTCTAATTTCCCATTTGGGCCAATTATCTTTGGTTATGTAGCCATAGACTACTCTCCTAAGGCAAGGAAGTCTGAAGGACATTTTATGAGGGAAAAAATATATTTATAAAGGAATTTTACATTTAAAGCGTCAGTAAGGAGAATTGGTTCTGGCCAGAGGCCGACTGAGACAAAGAAGCTGAAGCACAAAAGACAATGGGGTGGTACCCATATTAGGGCACAGCAGTGAATGTGGTATATAGGCCCCTGCAAAATAGAACATACTGTGCCTGCATTAGGTCCTAGAATACATCTATCTGCTCCTTCAGGGGGTACATCAAGTAAAAGGAAATTGAATCAAAAGCTTACCTCATTAAGTATCCAACTTTCTCTGTCTCCAGAGCCATAGTATGGGACGAGAGAACATAGGATATATCCTTAGTTACCTTAGTCATAGATTCTGCTGATAATCCTGATGAGTACAAGGCCTGATGAGACTCATCGCCTGAGGAAAGTTTTAGAGGCTGAATTTTCATTTACTATGTCAGCTATTAGGTTTGTTTTTGCTTTTTTAAACTGCAGGTATAGCAAGCTTTTGTATGCTCTATGCCTCTTGAGTAGCTTTGTCACCATAAATATGAGGTCACCATAAATATGACAGAAAGTCACTTGAAAAAGACTATTCCCTAATTACACTTTCATCAAGAAATACCAATATTTCAGTACTTTGATGGCTCTGTGAGCTCACCCCCTGTGGCTACAATCCACACCTCCAGGAGTGCAGATGGAAAATCATAAATACTTCATATAGTGTCTACCTAGCATGTTGGGGATCTTCCTCTGGATCTTTTGACATTTTATGAGTTTTTAATGGAGCACAAAGTCTATCAATTGATGTTATTTCTGTCTCTGTTTTTCTCTATCTTCTCTCTGTCTCTGTCTCTCCCTCTCTCTCTCTCTCTCTCTCTCTCTCTCTCTCTCTCTCTCTCTCTCTCTCTCTCTCTCTCTCTCTCTCTTGTTCTTTCTCTCTCTCTCTCTCTTTCTCTGTCTCTGTCTCTTTCTCTCTCTCTCTCTTTCTCTCTCTCCCTTTCTCTCATTCTCTCTCTCTCTCGTCTTTCTCTCTCTCTCTCTCTCTGTCTCTCTCTGTCTCTCTCTCTCTCTCTCCCTCTCTCCCTCTCTCTCTCTCTTTGTGTGTCTGTCTGTCTGTCTCTGTCTCTGTTTTTATCTGTCTTTGTGTGTGTCTCTGTCTCTATCTTTCTCTGTCTCTCCCTCTCTTCTCTCTCTCTCTGTGTCTCTCTTTCTTTCTCTCTGTCTCTCCCTTTCCTCTCTGTCTGTCTATCTTTCTCTGTCCCTCTCCTCTCTTTCTCTATCTCTCTGTCTGTCTGTCTATCCCTCTATCTCCGTGTCTCTGTCTGTCTCTGTCTCTCTGTCTCTGTGTTTCTCACACACACCTCATACACATACACCTCACAGAGCCACACATATTCACATGTGCACACCCACATGTGAAATTATACAATCTCTCTATTCCTTTAGGGAATACACCAAACTGCAAATGAAACTGAATCAAACGCTTACATCATTAAACATCCAGATGCTGCATGAGGAACATGATTCCTTTTCTGATTCTACATTTCTTTGCTGATGCCTTTTACATTGCTTCTCCTCCACAGTTTTCTATTGGTGATATGTTACAACCTACTTATACTTTCCACAAGTCTCTCCATTGCCCTTCAAATGCCCTAAAATGCAGTTCTTCAGAGATTTTGGCAGTTGATATTTCACAGCAATAGAGCATCACTAGAAGAAACTGAAGTTAAAAATATGAGTGTTTCAAGAAGTTTGGGATTATTTAATTTACTGTGCAAATTTCCTAGTGTAATACAGCTCACTCTATTCCCCTGTTCAATTCTGGAATTAGCTCACTATCCACCTATAGTTTCTTTCAAAGATATTTCTATAACTAGATCAGTTGTATCACTTATTTATCTAATTCTCATAAAATTTTTTTTTAAAGAAGTGAAAAAGTAGGCTTATGTTCAATAGTTCCTGATGTCTCTTCAATTGCTTTAAATCTATGAAAATTATATACATCATATGATTGTTAGAGTACATGGCATAGTAGGTAGAATGGAGTGGCAGTCAGAGGAAAAACCCTATGGGGTAGTAATCATTTTGTCCTCAACCCCAGAATCCCACATGGACCATGTCAGTGATTAGAATTCAGGCAAGAGACCCAACCTATTCTGTAACCTGCCACAAGGACTTCAAGGAAAGAGCCTGAAGAGCAGGTTACCCAAAATATTATTTCCACTCTTTACTTAGCAAGTGAATTAATATTCTCTCCAACAATGATGGAGAGGCAGGAAATCAAAGGAAATGATTTTAAAATTCCCTTGGCAAGAAGAAGCATTTGTCCCCCTTTGTGTACCAATAACGTTTCCCTAGTGATTCACTTCCTTGTTAATCACATTGTTTCATATATTTATCAAATATTTTTGCTATTGTGTCTATATGTTTCTGTTATGTTTAAGAATAAACATTGTGTGAGGGCTCAGTTGGTAATTTCAATATTTATTATTCCAAAACAGAAACACTGAAGCTGGGAATAGCTAAGAAGGAAGAATGGGGCTTAGAGTAGTATCAGAGTCACTGCTAATGGCCATTGTACAGACTGATGAAAATTTTGGGGTAGACAATGCTTTTTGTCCAACCAATTCTCAAGACTGTTCTGTGTAATATGATAAGAATGACCTTTTTGGAAAGCAGTTAATGAATGTTTGCTAATTACCTCATGTGCTGATTGTTGTCTTCCTGATTTAGGCTACTAATCAAAAATAGCCTTTTAATGGAGTGAAATACAACGTATGTCCCTTACCCCATAGGATGGAAGCATGTTAATGGCTGACATTTGAAAAACATTTTGAATTTGGCAAAGTGATCAACATAATATTTGTATTTGATCTTCATAATAACCTTATGAGGTAGATATGAAAGTACTTTTAACCTCATTTAATAGAGAGATAAAAGAGCTGAAGCTAAGAAATGACCTATCCAGAGTTGTATAGACAATCTTGGACATTATACCAATGCATGGCCAGGAAACTGAATCCCTTCCATTTGAATTGTCTTAGGAAGAGTCTGAAGACCACCTGGCAGGATAAGATATCAGACCCTGAGGTCCTTTCTCAAGCTAAACTGTGAAGCATTCCAACTCTATTGCAGAGAGCACAATTGCATTGGGCTGGCCACATTGTTCAAGTGCCAAATGGATACTTGGCAAAAAAATTATTTTATGGAGAACTCATACATGCAAGAGCTCACAAGGTGATCAGAAAAAGGGCACTCTCAAGGTCAATTGTACGACATGGGAGACACTGGCACCGGACTACCCAGCATGGTGTGCCTTCATCAGAGAAGGGGATGTGCTCTATGAGCAAAGCAGAATTAGCCCAAAAGGAACTCAAGATACACAGAATTAGAGAAGCCACTCCAAATGTTCATAGGGACTATTTGTGTCTGACCTGTGGGAAAGCATCCCGAGCTTGTATTGATCTGATCAGCTATAGTCGGACACATTGTAACTCAATTCTAACATAGTGAAGACATTTTGGTCCTTTTCAAGTGAGAAGGACAACAACCAACGGGTCAGAGAAAGGTTTAGAAGCCATGTATCTCTTGATTACAAACTGAGTGTCCTTTCTGTGAGCCGTCACACAATGGGCTTTACCTAGTGCTCTTTCTCCACAACAACTCTTTGAAATAGGTAGGATCCATATCAGCATCTCGTCAAATCAGTGTGCATTAGGTTTGTCCATTAAACTTTGCCTAAGTGGCGGAGTAGCTTTAGAGAAACAAAACCTATCCTAATTCTGTTTGTAGTAAATGAATGTTCTAAATTTAAATACTATCATTTGTAAATCTGTTCCATCATAATTCAAAATCTGAAGTAATGTATATGGTCTTCTATAGTAAACTACCTGTAATAACCTAAGTATTAATTCCCAAATTACATTTTCTTTAGTAAATTATATTATTATATATTGAGGTTGCAAGACAGCCTCAGAACAAGGATATCTCCCATTCAAATCCTTCCACTAAAATATAACTGAGTAAGTGACCTCTCAGTGTCCTTTGGACTCCTTACAGTATTAAAAGGGAAGCTATGTGGTACTCAGAAAAACCTGGGTTCAAATCTAGATTCAAACAATGGCTGAGTGACCCTGGGCAAATCACTTTAACCTGTTTGCCTCAGTTTCCTCATCCGTAAAATGAGGTAGAAAAGGAAATGGCTAAACCATTCCAATATATTTACCAAAAAAACAAAAAACTCTAATAGAGTGATGAAGAGTCAAGCATGACTGAAATGACTGAACTAAATTATTAAGAACTCCCTCCCAAACATCTTTTGTTTGTGTTGGTTATATCTATTCATGTTTATCATATGCAAAATTCAAACATTTTCTATGAAAATTTGTTTGAACTCACAAACATTTTGAAAACTCTTATTTTGAACTATAAGCTGCGGAGTAGGTAAAAGGAACTTCTTCATCTGGGAGTCCCTTATGTCAGTGAAATCATGGGGCTAGTACCCATCTCTGTGATGGAATGAATATTTATTAGACCTTTAAAAACACATGCCCCAATTAAATGAAACTTGATATACTATAAAGCTTTCCTTCTAACTTTGTGGCAAAGATGATGCTCTGGAAAGCTTAAAATGTAAGAGGAATGGTAGCTCTCATCACCATTATCATTGCAAGTGGGCTGAGTGCAGATAAAAGACAATCATCTGTAAATTAGCTCTTTCCCCCTAGTCTCTTTGAAGAGCCCCTGTATAATGTCCAGGCACCATTTATAGTAATAATCTTCCCAAATTTCACAAAAGCTATGGCCAGACTCCAGCCCTGAACACATTTATCTTGATGAATTTCTTTTAAAGTGACTGAGACAGCAGCAATCAACCACCAACCTTCCTTATAATAAAGGGATTTATACTGTGACAATCATGAGGAAGTGCTTCCATGAAAACCAAGGGAATAGAACAAAATCTTCTTACTGTTCTAGAGATGGGCAAATATTCCTCTGCCTCCTGATTTGAAATCTTGGTTGAAGAGAAGCACACCTAGGGACTACAATCCATTTAAAGTATCAAGTAAGTGACCAGTTTTTATTAAATACCTCCTGGGTGAAAAGCACTATTTTAGAAGCATATAGAATTTAGTTTCATTTAGTTTATAGTCCCTGCTCTCATAAATCATAGAATTAAAACCAGAAAGTGAATTCTGAAGTCATCTAATCCAAATATTTCTTCTTATAAATCAGGACATTGAAATTCAGAGAGATAAAACAATTTAGTCAATATCCTACAGATAGTCATACTGCTATTTGTAGCATTTGTAGAATTTGAACTTATATTCTGTAATGCTAAAGTCAGTATCATTTCCAATATTTCACCTTACAGTGCAATAGGACAGGAGGATGGCAAGGGGGAGACAGAGAGAGAATGATAGACAGAAAAAGAGGTTATTCAGGAAAAGGGAGAATAACTTCTATCTCCAGAAATCTTAGGCAAAACCAAACAGAAAAGGTTAATAATAAAATGAAGGTTAAAAAAGGTCATTCATAGATACATAGCATAAGTCAGCATGGCATGGTAGATTGAATGCTAGTCTTGGACTCAGAAAGAACTAGATTGGAGTTCTAGCTCTGATATATCTTGTCTGTGTGACTCTGAATAAGTCCCCTACATTATCCCAGTATCCCTAATAACTTTTAAAGACTATATGTTGGTCGAGGGAAGTTTAGTCACTGGGAATTTCCTGCTCTAATGAAATAAATAAATATAGACCCTTTTCTCCTCTTTTCCCAGTAGAATGTCAAATGTAGAAGAGTACTCAGAGAGCATTGAGCGAAACATCTTTATTTGACAAAGTAGGAAATTGAGTCCAAATAGAAGACATTTTGTGATCAATAATACATGTCAGAATCAGGTTTCAACTTCTGTAAGTTTCAATTTTCTCATCTGTAAAAAGCTGGGATTGGGAGGCAGGTAGATGGAAGAGTGGATAGACCACTGGCCCTGGAATCTGGAGTGCCTGAGTTCAAATCCAGCCTCTGATACTTAATACTTATTAGCTGGGCAAATCACTTAACCCCAATTGCCTCTCAAAAAAGAAAAGAAAAAAAAAAAAAAGATGGGGTTGGGCATGGCCGATATGGGAATTTGTTTTGCTTGACTATGTTTATTTGTTAATAAATGTTTATGTTTTTTTTTTTCTTTTTGGTGAAGGGGAAGAAAAATGCTTTTATTAATTGGGGGAAACAATAACTGGACTACACAGTCTCTAACTTCTTTTCCAGGTTTGAATTCTATGTCTTGCCCTGAGGCTTTTCTGTTTTAAGTCTAACGTTATTTTGGCTCTCTCTCACAGTGCTATTCAACACTGAAAGAAGTGTCTTGCCTATCTATATTCCCACATCATGACCCTGAACAGCAGCTTCAGCTTCAGAAAAATGAAGATTATTGCTATGGCTACTTTGGCAATAAAGCCTCACTGGCATTTGAAAAGAGAATCCAAGAGGAATAGGGCAAGAGGAAGCTAACTCATTCTCCTGCTCACATAGTTAGTGCCCTACAGAATTTGAGCAGGGAACTTGGGACCCTCTCTGTGTGTACAAAGGCAAAAGGAAATGGGCCATTTGATAAAGCTCCAGGGAACGTCAGGCTTTCTGTGTAAGCACTGTGGATTGTTTGGATAAAAAAGAGACAGGCAAATTATCTAAAGCTTCTACAAATAAGATTTGGCTTCTGGAGTCTGCAAACCTCCAGGGTGGGCAGCTGCACATCTCTAACAAGGGCTGTCATGATGGCAAGAGAGCTCCAGCACCACCCACACACCAAGTCCTCCCAAGCCAAAGACTGTGCCCAAAAGAAATCTCATGAGATTCATACCCAAACTGAACTCTTTCATTGTTTAAGACTTGATGCTTTCTATCCAATTCCAAACTTAACAAGTAAAATAAGCATCACTAATTATATAGAGTGCATTACCGTTTTCAAAGTACTTTCAAACATATCATCATTTGATCTTTAAAGAAACAATGAGAGAAAGAAGGCACAATTGTCCAAAGCAGCAAGTGGTAGAATCTGAACCCAAACCTAAATCTCCCCAGTCCAAGATTCCTTCCATAAAATCAAACTCTCTCTCTGTCCCTTCCATCTCCATTTGAATTCATACATGGATTTTGCAATCTGGTTTCAAATAGCTTGTAAATAAATAATGTTGTTGTTGTTGTTTTAATTAATATTAGGCTTCTTCCTGGAGGGAAAAAATTGATTTTGACTTTCTTTTTAATCTCCACAATATAACAGTGTGCCTGGCTCAATAGGTGCTTAACAAACGCTTTTTGATTTGACTTTAGCATCAAGGTTTAATTCAGAAATGGTAATTCAGTTCCACAATTCAAATCAACAAATATTATTGCATATATATGCATTCAGTGTACAGAGCACTGTTATGGATTAAGTTGATATAAAATCTGAAATAACATATAATCATTGCATGCATAGAGCTCATAGTCTAGCAGTGAGGTAAGACCAATATATAGGTAAATCTAATGTACAACACTTCAAGATAAATGTTTTAGTCTTTGTCCTGGGCCCTCAATTTTTCTGAATCTTTTTCTCCTACTGACCTTATCTATTCCCTTGAATTCACTGAACCTGGAGTAACAAAGAAAAATTGAAATTTGGTCTCAGACACTTCCTTTAACTTCTGTCTACCTAAATTTCCTCACCTATAAAATGCAGATAATAATAGTAATTACCTTTCAGTGTTGTTATAAGGATCAAATGATGTCATATTTATAAAGTGCTTAAAACAATGTCCAGCACAACATAAGAGCTTATTAATTGCTTGTTTCCTCCCTCCCTCCCTTCCTTCTTTATAGAAATATCTATCTTGAGATTCCATCAGGTTCTTAAATTCAACACCTTCAAAATATACTTTATTATCTTTCCCCCTGCATCTTTCCCTCTTCTAATATCCCAGTGTTATAGGGACAATCATCCTTCCAAACACTTGGTTTATAATTTCAGTTTCATCTCTGACATTTCTGTCTCTCTCACTTCTGATATCTAGCCCACTGTCAAGTCCCACTGATATGGTGAAGCTTCTAGGAGAAATATAGCCATAATCTGGAGGGCCCCAGACTTTAGCAATACTATTATTCTAATAATCTGTTTGTCAATGATCACCTACTAAAGCACAAACTCTAAATAATAATCAAGAAATGTAATGATAAATTACAATGTGTTATTACTTCTACCTCAGAACTGTGCAAAAGTGATCCAGAATTCCAGAGGTAATAAGATAGGGCCAACAGAAAAACTAGCACCCCAATATAGATGAACAAGTCAGTAGACTCCCAATAGGACCAGAGACTAGCCAGAGATAGTTATAGCCTACAAGGTTCTATGTCTAGAAGCAACAAGAATGGAGGGTTCCTCCCAAGAAAACCTCAGAATGGTCAGATATTCACATAAGAAAATTATTAAAAGCATCCAGGGGGGTGTAGTAGAGACACTCAGAGAAGAATAGCCCAGGTGTTTCTGGCTCTAAGATCCCTAATACTGTATCTTGAAATGGTATAGAAGGTCAAAGACTCAGAACATTTAAAAGATGATGAGGAAGGGAAAAAAGAAATAATATGGTAGAAAAAAGATCAGTTCAAGAACCCAGATGTCTCAAAGAGAGACCAGTTAAGGACCAACCATTCCATCCAAAAGTCCATCTTTAGTGGGACTGTTTGTTGTTTTTCTTTTCTTTCAAAAAGAGGATTGCATGACATCCAGAAGGTGATATCTTGACTTGCAAGTAAATTGGAAATCAAACAAGTGATAAATAAAATGAAAGAAAAGTTCTGGAAGAAAGGAATAGAAAGAGAACAACAATCTATGAGCAGAAATAGCTGCCTCTTTGGGGACCCAACTTGAAAGTTCCAGTTAGACAATGCTGTTTTCTTCTTTCCTTCCTTCCTTCCTTCCTTCCTTCCTTCCTTCCTTCCTTCCTTCCTTCCTTCCTTCCTTCCTTCCTTCTTCCTTCCTTCCTTCCTTCCTTCCTTCCTTCCTTCCTTCCTTCCTTCCTTCCTTCCTTCCTTCCTTCCTTCCTTCCTTCCTTCCTTCCTTCCTTCCTTCCTTCCTTCCTTCCTTCCTTCCTTCCTTCCTTCCTTCCTTCCTTCCTTCCTTCCTTCCTTCCTTCCTTCCTTCCTTCCTTCCTTCCTTCCTTCCTTCCTTTCCCTTTGTCCACTTAAGGAATTACCTCCTTACCTGTGGGTGCTCTGCTAACAACAACTAAATCTTGATCACTGAAATCATGCAAGATCTTTTAGAGTTTATGGGCTAGATTTTTATTTTCTGTTTCCTACTTGTTTTTTCTATCAAAAAACAAAAACCTAGGACTATCAACTTTTTGCCCCATCTAGTTTCACTTATGATTCCCTGAAATACAGCAATGAAAAATCAGACTTTGATAAAACTTATTCAGATTTAACTACTTGAGCAGGCCTTACACCCAAATCACTCTGGCTTACACTAATTGACCAATTTACTCCTATCCATAGGTTGTTGCTTGTCCATCATTCTGGAAGAGGACCAATGACATCAGAAAGTGATTTCTTGACTTGCAAATGAATTGGATTTAAGTGAGGCAGATACAAAGCCCCAATGCAGGAATTAAAGATGGAGAGGTGACTAAACCAAAGAACACATTGATCAATACATTTTTAAATTGTGTAGATCTAGATATGCCAAAAAATTCAGTCTAAAAGTAAAAAGTAACTCTAAATACAGCAAGCAGAAACTCAAAGGGAAAAATGTGGATTTTCCAGAATGACTATATGACTATCTAGAAGAAATCAAGCAAGAGATAAGTAAAATTTTAAAAAAAGTTCTGGAAGAAATAAAAGGAAAATAAATAGTTTAGAAGAGAAAGTGCTAAATCTTATCCAAGAAACAGAATTCCTAAAAACTAGAGTAAATGAAACAGAAATCAAGGCTAAATAAGACTGCAAGAAATAGTAAAAACAAAATTGAAATTTTAAGAGAATATAATATACTAGATATTTTTAAGTACCTGAAAAATAAATCAATGAGAAATAATTTAAGAATCACTGGACTATTTGAGAGCCTTGAATAGTCTCAAAGCCTATATTTCAAGAAATCATAAATGACAACTGTCCAGATATTTCAGAATCAGATGGCAAAGTAAAGCTAGAAAAAAAATCCACGAAATCTAGAGCTTCTGTAACAAAGGAAGAAAAAACAGAAGCATCCAGAAAATTCAAATACCAAGTCAGGAGCACATGACATCTGACAGCTTTTACTATAAATAAGAGGAAATCTTCGTGAACAATATTCCAAAAAGCAAAAGACATAGACTTACAATCAAGAATAACTTTACTGTAGTCAAATAACATTGAAGGAGTTAAATAAGATTAACAAAGAAAATGAGAGTAGATTGGTTCTATTCTTAGGGTTTAAAAAGAGTAAAGAGAATGGAAAATAAAGGAGGATTGGGGAGAACAAGTCTTTTCTACTAGTATCAGTGAAACTTTTCATTTTTCAGAGTTAGGGTGCATGATAAGAAGAGAATAATAATGTAAATAAGGAATATATAAAGAGGGCATCAGAGGAACCTCACTTTTATTTAATATGGACAAAGGTTTAAATGCACACTTTTTTATTAAAAGCTTTTTTATTTTCAAAACATATGCATGGATAATTTTTCAACATTAACCTTTGCAAACCTTGTGTTTCAATTTCCCGCCATCCCCTCCCCTAGATGGCAAGTGAATCAATATATGTTAAATATGGTAGAAATATATGTTAAATCCAATATATGCATACATATTTATACAATTATCTTGCTGCACAAGAAAAAATAAAATCAAACAGGAAAAAATTAGAAAAAAAATCAAGCAAACAACAACAAAAAGAGTTAAAATGCTATGTTGTGAACCACATTCAGTTCCCACAGTCCTCTCTGTGGATGTAGATGGCTCTCTTCATCACAAGATCATTAGAACTGGTGTAAATCTTCTCATTGTTAAGAGAATCACATCCATCAGAATTGATAATCATATCATCTTGTTGTTGACATTTATAATAATCTCCTGGTTCTGCTCATTTCACTTATCAGTTCATGTACATCTCTTCAAGCCTCTCTAAAGTCATCTTGCTAATAGTTTCTTATAGAATAATAATATTCCATAACAATTATATACCATAACTTATTCAGCCATTCCCCAACTTATGGGCATCCACTAAATTTCCAGGGTTTTTTTTGCCACTTCAAAAAAGACTGCCACAAGCATTTTTACACATAAACATACACACTTATATAAGAGTAGGGTGTACTGGTTAGCATTTAACAATTGGCCTTCCAAAAATTGTTCCAACAAAGATATTTAAGTTTAATCTTCATTATTAGTATTTGCTCACTTTATGAAATATTGAACAATCAATAAAATTATATAAAAGCTCATTTTTAAGCTATAAAGGCTCACACTGAAAACTTAACAATCACTTACCTTTTTTATTTTATTAAACCTTTTTATTTACAAAACATATACAATGGATAATTGTTCAACACTGACCCTTGCAAAACCTTCTGTTCCAAATTTTCCCCTCCTTCCCCCTCCTCCCCTAGATGGCAGGTAGTCCAATACATATTAAATATGTTGAAAAAATGTTAGATCCAATTTGTATATATATATTTATACAGATATCTAGTTACACAAGAAAAATCAGATCAAAAAGGGAAAAAAAGAAAAACTGAGAAAAAAATGCAAGCAAATAACAACAGAGCGAGTGAGAATGCTATGTTGTATTCAACCCTTTGTTCCCATGGTTCTCTCTCTGGTGTAGATGGTTCTCTTCATCACTTCACAAGTGGAACTGGTTTGAATCATCTCATTGTTGAAGATAATCATGTCCATGAGAATTGATTTTCATATAGTCTTGTTGCTGTGTATAATGATCTCCTGGTTCTGCTCATTTCACTTTGCATCAGTTCATTCATGTAAGTCTCTACAGGCCTCTCTGAAATCATCCTGCTGATCATTTCTTACAGAACAATAGTATTCTACAGCATTCATATATCACAATTTATTCAGCCATTCTCCAACTAATGGGCATCCACTCAGTTTCTAGTTTCTTGCCACTACAAAGAGGGCTGCCACAAACCTTTTTGCACATGTGAGTCTCTTTCCCCCCCTTTAAGATCTCTTTGGGATATAAGCCCAGTAGAAACACTGCTGGATCAAAGGGTATGCACAGTTTGATAACTTTTTGAGCATGTTCCAAACTGTTCTCCAGAATGCTGGGATCCATTCACAGTTCCACTAACAATGTATCAGTGTCCCAGTTTTCCCATATCCCCTCCAATATTCGTCATTATCTTTTCCTGTCATCTTAGCCAATCAGAGTGTGTAGTGGTATCTCAGAGTTGTCTTAATTTGCATTTCTCTGATCAATAATGATTCGGAGCACCTTTTCATATGACTAGAAATAATTTCAATTTCTTCATCTGAAAAGTGTCTGTTCACATCCTTTGAAGATTTATCATTTGGAGAATGGCTGGGATTTCTTACAAATTTGAGTCAATTCTCTATATATTTTAGAAATGAGGCCTTTATTAGAACTTTTGACTGTAAAAATGTTTTCCCAGTTTATTGCTTCCTTTCTCATCTTGTCTGCATTAGTTTTGTTTGTACAGAAACTTTTAAACTTAGTATAATGAAAATAATTTATTTTGTGATCAATAATGACCTCTAGTTCTTCTTTGGTCACAAATTCCTTCCTCCTCCACATATTTGAGAGGTAAACTATCCTATGTTCTTCTAATTTGTTTATAATGTCATTCTTTCTGTCTAGATCATGAATCCATTTTGACCTTATCTTGGTATACAGTGTTAGGTTATGTCAACGCTTAGTTTCTGCCATACTAGTTTCCAATTTTCCCAGAAGTTTTTGTCAAATTGTGAATTCTTATCCCAAAAGCTGGGGTCTTTGGGTTGCCAAACACTAGATTGTTATAGTCATTGACTATTGTGTCCTGTGAACCTAACCTATTCCACTGATCAAATACTCTATTTCTTAGCCAGTACTAAATGGTTTTTGAAGACCACTGTTTTATAATATAGTTTTAGATTTGGTACAACTAGGCCACCTTCATTTGCTTTTTTTTTTTTTTCATTGATTCCCTTAAAATTCTTGTATTTATATATATATAACTATTTAAGTAATTTATTTCCTCTTCTGTTAATTTGGGCAGTCTATATTTTTATAGATATTCCTCCATTTCACTTAGATTGTCAAATTTATTGGCATAAAGTTGGCAAATTAGCTCATAATTATTGCTCCAATTTTCTCTTCATTGATGAAAAGTTCTCCCTTTTCATTTTTGAGACTAACAATTTGATTTTCCTTTTTCTAATCAAACTAACCAAAGGTTTATCTATTTGTTGGTTTTTCCATAAAACCAACTCTTAGTTTTATTTATTAATTCAATAGTTTTTTTTTTATTTTCAATTTTATTAATCTCTTCTTTTATTTTTAGAATTTCAAGTTTAGTATTTTATTGGGGGGTTTTAGTTTGTTCTTTTTCTAGGCTTTTTTAGTTGCAAGCCCAATTCATTGATCTTCTCTTTCTCTATTTTATGCAAGTAAGCATCTAAAGATATGCAATTTCCCCTTATTACCATTTTGGCTGCATCCCACCAATTCTGGTATGTTGTCTCATTATTGTCATTGTCTTGGATGAAATTATTAATTGTGTCTAGAATTTACAGTTTTACTCATTTATTCTTTAGGATAAAATCATTTAGTTTCCAATTACCTTTTGGTCTATTTCCCCCTGGCCTTTTATTGAATGTAATTTTTATTGCACTGATATCTGAAAAAAATGCATTTACAATTTCTGTCTTGCTGCATTTGATTTTGAGGTCTTTATGTCCTAATATATGGTCA
Source organism: Sminthopsis crassicaudata (assembly GCF_048593235.1). Lineage (NCBI taxonomy): Eukaryota > Metazoa > Chordata > Mammalia > Dasyuromorphia > Dasyuridae > Sminthopsis > Sminthopsis crassicaudata. The sequence continues at coordinate 221,403,166 of NC_133618.1, forward strand.
ATTTTTGTATAGGTTCCACAAACTGCCAAGAAGAGAGTGTATTCTTTTCTTTCTCAATTCAGTTTTCTCCAAAGACCTATAATACCTAACCTTTCTAGCATTTTATTTACCTCTTTAACTTCTTTCTTATTTATTTTGTGGTTTGATTTATCTAGTTCTGAGAGAGCAAGGTTGAGGTCTTCCACTATTATAGTTTTGCTATCCATTTCTTTTTGTAGCTCTCTTAACTTCTCCTTTAGGAATTTCCATGCTATACCACTTGGTGCATTTTTGTTTAGTACTGATATTGCTTCATTATCTATGGTACTCTTTAGCAAGATATAGTTTCCTTCATTATCTCTTTTAATTAGATCAATTTTTGCTTTTGCTTGATCTGAGATCAGGATGGCTATCCTTGCTTTTTTATTTCATCTGAAGCATAATAGATTCTGTCTGGCCTTTACTCTGTATCACTGTGCTTTAAATGTGTTTCTTGTAAACAACATATTGTAGGATTCTGGCTTTTAATCCAGTCTGCTATCTGCTTACACTTTATGGGAGAGTTCATTTCATTCACATTCACAGTTAAAATTACTAATTCTGTATTTCCTGCCATCTTATTAACCTCAAATTATACTTTTCTCTTTCCTTTTCCCTTTTCTCTCCTCCCCAATATTTTACTTATGAGCACCACTTGCCTTAAGCAGCCCTTCCCCTTTCAAGTCCCTTCCCCTTTCTTATACCTGTCCCCTACTATTTCTGTTTTCCCTTCTATTTAGCCTACCCCTTACCTTTTCCTCTTTCTCCTCCCACTTTTCTATAAGGTGAGAGAAATTTATCTATGAAACCTAATATATTTAATATTTCCTCTTTGAGCCAAATCTGATGAGAATAAGATTCACACAATATTCAGCCCCCTCCTTTCTTTCCTTCAAATATGTTTTCTTCACATCTTCCTGACATTTCCCTCATTTTGCCTCCACTTTCCCCCTTTTCCAGTACAATCAATCCCCTTTCTATCTCTAGTTTCTTTTTATATTATAACAGTAAAATCAAATTATACAGGCACTCTCTGTACATACCTTTAAGAGAAATACAGTTCTCAAGTTATTTTCTTTTTACCTTTTTATACTTCTCTTGAGTTCTATATTTGGAGGTCAATTTTTTTGTTAGCTCTGATCATTTCATCAGAAATAAATGGAATTAACCTGTTTCATTGAATGTTCATCTTCTTTCCTGAAAGAAAATGCTTAGTTTAGTAGGATGGTTTATTCTTGACTGCATTCCAAGTTCCTTTGCCTTTCAGAATATCAGATTCCAGGCCCTTCAATCCTTTAAGGTGGAAGCTGCTAGGTCTTGGGTAATCCTTTTTGGGTCCTTGGTATTTGAATTGTTTCTTTCTGGCTGCTTGTAATATTTTTTCCTTGGTCTGATAGTTCTGAAATTTAGCCATGATATTCCTTGGAATTTTAATTTTGGGATCTCTTTCAAGAGGTGTTCAATGAATCCTTTCAATGGCTATTTTGCCTTCTGACTCTAGAATACCAGGGCAATTTTCTTTGATGATTTCCTGAAAAATAATGTCTAAGCTCTTTTATTCATCCTGCTTTTCAGGAAGTCCAGTAATCCTTAGATTATCTCTCCTAGATCTATTTTCCAGGTCAGTTGTTTTCCCAAGTAAGTATCTTGCATTTTTTTCTATTTTAAATTTTTTATTTGTTTGTTTTTGCTTGACCTATTCTTGATGTCTCATTGAGTCATTTATTTCCATTTCTTCAGTTCTGATTTTTAGTGAATTATTGTTTTTCATTTACTTTTTTAAAATTTCTTTTTATATTTATCCAATTGAATTTTTAAATGAGTTTTTTTTTTGTTTTATTGATTTTTCCCCATTTCACAAATTCTATTTTTTAAGGAGTTATTTTCTTTTTTTTCCATTTCACAAATTCTGTTTTTCAGGATGTTTTCTTTTTCCATTTTATCAAATCTATCTTTTTTGTGACATAACAACTTTTTAAAAAATACAATATTATCTGTGATTTATTACATATTATTTTGTTGTATATCTGCCAATTACATTTTTAAAATATTTTAATAGTTTTTATTTACCAGATATATGCAAGGGTAATTTTACAACATTGACAATTGCCAAACCTTTTGTTCTAATTTTTTCCCTCCTTCCCCCCCACCCCCAGATGGTAGGTTGACCAATACAAGTTAAATATGTTAAAGTATAAATTAAATACAATATATGTATACATGTCCAAACAGTTGTTTTGCTGTACAAAAAGAATTGGATTTTGAAATAGTGTACAATTAGCCTGTGAAGGAAATACAATATGTAGGCAGACAAAATTAGAGGGATTGGGAATTCTATGTAGTGGTTCATAATCATCTCCTAGAATTCTTTTGCTGGGTATAGCTGGTTCAGTTCATTACTACTCTATTGGAATTGATTTGGTTCATCTCATTGTTGAAAATGGCCACTCAAATCTATCTTTTAAAGAGGTATAGGCTTTTTCCATTTCACTAAGTCTATTTTCTCGTGAATTTTCTTCAGATAATTTCTCTGTTGCCTTTTCTAAACTCTCTTGCAAAGTTTTCATTTCCTTTCTCCATTTTTCATCTTGCTCTCTTTTAAGATCTTTTAAATTTTCTCCTAGGAGAGTCTTGTTATGGGGACAAATTTATGTCACCTTTTGGGGCTTCATCTGGAGATGATTTGCTTTTAGTCTTTCAAGGTTTGAAATCTGTTCTTCTCTTTCACTATTGAAACTATCTATGGTCAGAGTTTTTTTTGTTTTTGTTTTTGTTTTTGTTTTTGTTTTTGTTTTTGTTTTTAAAGTTGAGTATTTTTAGGGCAAAGGAGGTTGTCCAAGTTTCCTCTACAAGCAGTAGCAGTTGCACTGAGTCTGAGCTGACTGACCTCAGATGCTGGGTGGGCATGGCCAGGTTTCATGGAATTCTGGCATTTTGGGGTTCACTCTTTACCTGTTGTGTTTGTGTTGGATGTTTCCTAACTTTTCTGCTGATCTACTGGCTTACAATCAGGGCAAAGTGGTCAACACTGATGTAGATTCCTCCCCGTAGATTCTTCCACTGCAAGGAATCCACACTGCTTTGGGTCTGCAATGCTGTACTGGCATCTGTCCTGGGCCTGCTTGTGCTTGGCCTACCCCCCTCCATTTCCAATTGAAACAGACCTTTTCTGGTGATCCTTGAATTATCTTCTGCTGATAATTTGTGGCACTCCCAATATTCGTGGGTTCTGCTGGTCCAGAGCTAATCAGAAGCTAGATTTGCTAATTATTGTGAGGGTTGAGGGAGAAGATCAGAAAGAAACATGTGTCCTCTTCACCATCTTCAACAATCTCTTCTTACCAGTTCCAACCACACTGGATATTCAATACATTAGATATAATGGAAGAAATAGTTTTAATTTCAATTTAATAATTTGAGAAACAATCTTCTTGTGTACTTCTGTGTATAAAGAAATCTTGTTTTGTTTTAATGAAAGAGAGGAGAGAGATGACTTTCCTAGTTCTTCCTCACTTAATTCCAACTCATGCACAAGTCATCATTCTTATAATGGTATTAGTCCTCTTCAGGAATGAAGGACAAACAATATAAGTTCAGAAAAAAATTAATTTAGAAATTAAAAAAAAGTCATTACCTCTCTGCTCTGATTGAATTTAACCAACTTCAGTTTAAAGACTTTCATTTTTAGTTTTATATCACCAGAGCCTGGAATGGTACCTGACATATAAAAATGCTTTGTTAATCAGTTGATTGATTGATTGATATCCAAGTAAATTACCATGCTATTTATCTATCTTTCTAGTATTTGAGAGACAGACATGATTCAATGCATGCACCTCCCAAAAAGAGACAGAAAGTAGAATTGCCATCATTTAGAGGCAAATCCAATGTCTAAAACTAACTTTAAGAGAACCAAAGTGTGTTTGAGTTCTTGAATTGTATCAACAGGGAGGTGATTCATCATGTTATTTTGTGTATTAAATGTCTTGATTGAATGTCTAGGCCCACTTCTGGAAGAGAACAGTGAAGAACTAAATTCCTGAGGATTTGTCCTGATTTCCACTTGGGGGTATGATGAGGATAAATGGGAAGATCATGGGTTGGGAATGCACATGCTGGGTGCATTACTATTAACATGCTGTGACTTATTTCTATCATTCTGATGAATACCTTTATACAGTGTATCCTTATGGCAACTATAAGTGATGCATAGTGGGATGAAGCCTCAAATATGAGATCCGATTAGATGATGCAGACAGAAGTCCTAGACTAGCAGCATACACATCGTCCAAAAAAAGAAGCCAAAACCATAGGGTGAGTGACAGCCAGCTCTTCTGACAGTCTAAGACAAATTCTGCTTCTAAATCACACCCTACCATATACTTTCCAAACTAGACTATCAGTTCTTTTCCAGTCTGAATATTTTGTCAGCCCATTCTCTGCATTCCCACTAGCTATTTCCCTTTTGAAATGCACATCCTTCCCAGTTACAAAATGCAATATGTCAGAGAAACTAAGAGTGCTGGTTTGAAAAACATGGGTGAAAATCTCATATCATCAATTTCTGAATAGGGAGTGTCCTATTCTGGCAAAATCGTAAAAATTGTGTAAATCTGAATAACTCAGCTATATTCTCTGAGATTCAGCTTCCTCAGCTGTAAAACAAAGGGGTTGAACTTGATGGTTTCTAAGGCCACTTCAATATCTAAATCTGATACAATTCTCATATTCTTTATTTTGTTTTAAGCATCACTTCAATTTATCTCAGATTATTCTTATCTGTGTCTATATCCTAATCCCTATCCCTGCTGCAAGCAAATGCTAACTGCTCTGAGGGCAGAAACTTTTCATTTTTGTCTTTGACTCTCTACTTCCTAAAACATGATACTTAGTTTAATAAATTATATATAGAGAACCAGCCCTGAATTCAGGAGGACCCGAGTTCAAATCTAGTCTCAGACACTTAACACTTCCTAGCTGTGTGACCCTGGGCAAGTCACTTAACCCCAGCCTCAGGAGAGAAAAAAAAATAAATTATATGTATAAAGTTTTTATAGATACTATAATACATAAATATATTTATATATTTAAGCATTATAATATATAAATATTAATCATTATTATTTGGACTGAATGGGAGAAATAAAAAAAAAATACTATGAAATCTGGCTCAAAGAGGCAAAAAGCTTGACAAAGATCACCTTGGTTGTTAATAGAACAGCTGAATGTATATGTATGTGTATGAGTGTGTGTGTGTGTACCAATGCAGCCTCCTGTATAAATGGCCAGACTGGAGGGGTATATGAATATGTGTGTGTGTGTGTGTGTGTTTTAAGTGACATCACCTTGTCTCTGTATGAAGAAAATGCTTTCTTGTTCCCTTTTCGAAGCTGAACAGGTTTACACGATTCAAGTTGCAAACAAATCCAAATCTGCTTCATGGTTTGCTCATCATTTCTGTCAGATGAACAATGGGATCAAGCTGAATGCCAGAAATGAAGGCTCCCCCTGATGTGCACATGCACAATGTACCTCAATGGTAGGACCCAATAATAGAATTCTTTCATTCAAGTTCTCTGTAGCTGCCTGGCACAAGCTGCACTGATCATTATCACAAAAGGCAAGAGAAGATGGGGGAGGGGAATGTATATTTTCTATCCCCTAGAAACGGGTAGAAAATTATTTTCCAAGACTTTCCCCAAAAAGGATTGAAAGGTGCCAGTTCTCACTGTAGACTTATTCTGAAATGCTGCACCAGGAAAGTGAAGAAAGAGAGAAAGAGCTATCTGTTCATTGTTGGAATAACTCTGGGGCCTTATTTTTAAATCTTTTATGAGGAAAAAATCACAGAATGCCTTATTTTGCCTTCCTCACTGACTCTGAAAACAAAGACTGAACAGTTGTGCAAAAGGCCATAGTGTTCAGGCAAGGTTTCCCAAACCCAGACAGCTTTCATTCAGTGCCATACTCACGCCTGCTCTCAGTACTTAATATTTTGTTATTATGAAAAGCATGGTTTGTAATCTTGGTTTGTCTCTCTTATGAACTAGTCTATAAGATCAAAAAGTGTAAGAGACTGTCTTTTTTTATTTAATTCAATAAATGTTTATCAAGCAGCTAAGCAATCAAGTAGGTAGGATGCTGAACCTGGAGTCAGAAAATCTTGTGTTTAAATCGAGCTTCAGATACTTACTAGGTACTTAACTGGGCAATTCATTTAACCTTTATCTGCTTGAATTTCCTCAGCTATAAAATATTTTACTTTTACAAAAGATTTGAATTCAAAACCTATGTTATTCTGCATATGCAAAATCTATATCAAAACTGTTGTTGTTGTTTATCCTTCATTTTCAAAGAGAACCCATGATATCATGGGCAATGACGTGCAATATTATCACCCTTACTCCTTCTTCAAATGCTTGTCTTCTCACAGAGCAGGGGGAGAAAGGAGAAAAGAAATTTGGAAATCAAAAATTATTTTTAAGAAAAGAATGTTAATTTATTTTACATGCATTTGAGGAAAAAATAAAATAAACATCATTCTTAAAAAAAAACAAAAAACAAAAACCCTAAGATAGTCAGCAAATGACCATAATAATAACCCTTCCCTCAGAGGGTTGCTGTGAGAGTCAAATAAGATAATATTTGTAAAGAGCTTAATCTATGCTTAACAAATGCTTATTTCCTTTCCTCCCACATTCAGAGTTTATGCTAGATACTGAGAATACAAAGTTAAAAAAAAAAAAAAAAAACAGAACAAAACACTTCTTTGTCTCATATCTTACCTAGCCTTAATCATTGATTGACACCTATTAAAAGTAGCCATTAGTAATGTATTATATAGTAGGAGCTGTATTATGGCATCAAAAGATAAATATATTGATATTATTCAGTACCACACACATATTTTGTATTGAATGCTTATCTTTTGATACCATAATAGATTCAGACTTCTTTGGTATGAAGGGATCTCCACTATCTAGAAAATTCACATAAAGTTTCCAGATCCTGTAGGAACTGTACCTTTATCCCCTAATGTGCAGAAAGGATAGGGATCACTATAGTACTGTAAGTATTAAGTAACATTAAATATATGAAAGAAATTAAAAACATAATGGTATGCAAAAAAGAAATAAAACCATCCCTATTTGCTGATGATAGGATGATAACTTGGAAAATCCCAAGAATCAGCAAAAGATACTAATTGAATCAATTAATAGCTTCCACAAAGTTGCAGGCTACAAAATAAAACCTCAAATATCATCTGCATTTCTATATAAAGACAACAACATCCTAGAAGCAATAATATGGAAATTCTATTTTATTTTTAATTATAGCTTTTTAATTTACAAAATATATGCATGGGTAATTTTTCAGCATTGACAACTTCAAAACTTTTTGTTCCAATTTTTCCCCTCTTTCCCCCCCATACCTCCCCAGATGGCAGGTTGACAATACATGTTAAATATGCTAAAGTATAAGTTAAATACAATATATGTATACATGTCTAAACAGTTATTTTGCTGTACTAAAAGACTCGGACTTTGAAATAATATACAATTAAACTGTGAAGGAAATAAAAAATGCAGGTGGATGAAAATAGAGGAATTGGGAATTCTATGTAATGGTTTACATTCATCTCCCAAAGGTCTTTCACTGGGTGTAGCTGGTTCAATTCATTACTACTCTATTAGAACTGATTTGATTCATCTCATAGTTGAAGAGGGCCACATCCATCAGAACTGATCATCATATAGTATTGTTGTTGAAGTTTATAATGATGTCGGTCCTGCTCATTTCACTCAGCATCAGTTCATGTAAGTAAGTCTCTCCAGGCCTTTGTGAAATCATCCTGCTGGTCATTTCTTACAGAACAATAATATGGAAATTTTATTTTAAATAACAATTAATCTGGCATCCAGGTGTTTGATAAAGTGAGAAACATAAATTAGGAAAGAATTCCTTTTTTGATTTTTTAAAAAAACCTGCCAGGAAAACTGGAAAGCAGTCAAGCAGAAATTTGTCTTAGAATATTATATTCTTCAATATATTCTAAATGGATTAGTAATCTTAATATAAAAGATCTTATACAAAAGTTAAATGAGAAATAAAACATATATCTCTTGTATCTATGGGTTAGAGATACATTCTGAATCAAATTAAAAGGCAGAGACAATTGTAAAAGATACAAATAGATAACCTATCATGAAATTGAACAACTTGTGCACAGATAAATTTTTTAAATATATTTTAATAGTTTTTATTTACCAGATATATGCAAGGGTAATTTTACAACATTGACAATTGCCAAATCTTTTGTTCTAATTTTCCCCTCCTTGCCCCCCAACCCCAGATGGCAGGTTGAATATGTTAAAGTATAAATTAAATATAATATATGTATACATGTCCAAACAGTTATTTTGCTGTACAAAAAGAATCGGACTTTGAAATAGTGTACATTTAGCCTGTGAAGGAAATCCAAAATGCAGGTGGACAAAAATAGAGGGATTGGGAATTCTATGTATGGTTCATAGTCATCTCCTAGAGTTCTTTCACTGGGTGTAGCTGGTTCAGTTCATTACTGCTCTATTGGAACTGATTTGGTTCATCTCATTATTGAAAATGGCCACGTCCATCAGAATTGATCATCATATAGTATTGTTGTTGAAGTATTCAACAATCTCCTGGTCCTGCTCATTTCACTCAGCATCAGTTTATGTAAGTCTCTTCAAGCCTCTCTGAAATCATCCTGTTGGTCATTTCTTACAGAACAATAATATTTCATAATATTCATATACCACAATTTATTCAGCCATTCTCCAGTTGATGAGCATCCACATAGTTTCCAATTTCTGGCCATCACAAAGAGGGCTGCCACAAACATTCTTGCACATACAGGTCCCTTTCCCTTCTTTAAGATCTCTTTGGGATATAAGCCCAGTATTAACACTGCTGGATCAAAGAGTATGCACAGTTTGATAACTTTTTGAACATAGTTCCAAATTGCTCTTCAGAATGGCTAGATGTATTCACAATTCCACCAACAATGTATCAGTGTCCCAATTTTCCCACATCCCCTCCAACATTCTGCATTACCTTTCCCTGTCATTCTTGCCAATCTAACAGGTGTGTAGTGGTATCTTAGAGTTGTCTTAATTTGCATTTCTCTGATTAATAATGACTTGGAGCATCTTTTCATATGACTAGAAATAGTTTCAATTTCTTCATTTGAGAATTGTCTATTCATATCCTTTGACCATTTATCAACTGGAGATTGGCTTGATTTCTTATAAATCATAGTCAATTCTCTACATATTTTGGAAATGAGGCCTTTATCAGTACCTTTGACTGTAAAAATGTTTTCCCAGTTTATTGTTTCCCTTCTAATCTTATCTGCTTTAGTTTTGTTTGTACAAAAACTTTTCAATTTGATATAATCAAAGTTTTCTACTTTGCTGCACAGATAAAATTAAGATGCTCTATTATTGGGATGAATGATCATTAAATAATTTTGATATTTTTTCCTCTCAAGCAGAAATATTTTGATAAACAATTTATTATATTCACAGCATAGGCACACAAAAACCAATGGATTATGAATAGAGTTTTCAAAAATCTTATATTGGACTAGTCAGGAGGAATTTAACAGAAGGCAAAGGTGCAAAGTAAAGATTTACATAAGAAAGAACTGGAGAAGATATACATGAGATAAAAGTTACCTGATCAATAAATACTGGTGGATTTATTCTGGAATTTGAAAATGCATCAGGAAAAAATGCTTATGACAAATAAATAGAGTTAATAAAGCTGAGAAAAAAAATCTTTTATCATTAAACAATTAAATCACCTGAGTTAAATTCTTGGAGGTCTCAGTTAAATTTCCCAAAGCATCAGCTGGTTATATGAATTTCTTTAAGAATTAAATGGCTCTTCCTGAGACAGTAAATAATTAAGTCTCTTATAACACTACTAGATGTCCTCAAAGTTTGCAGGGAATGGAGAGGCCTTTGATAACAAAATGCCAAAATATACATCATCTTTACTGATATTCTCATTTGCTAGTGCCTGCCCAATACCACCCCCTAGAAATTACTTCATATTTATTGTGTGTGTATATGTGCATGTTTAATATTTACCTGTATGTTGTTTGTTTCCCTTGCAATAAAATGTTTTAGTGTAGGGACCATTTCATTTCTGTCTTCATACCTCTCTCCCAAATCCTCTATACAGTGACTGGCACACAGTAACTTCTTAGTAAATGCTTTTAGAATGAATGAATGATTCACATTCAAACATATAGTTTCCAAAAGACATGCATATAAGCAGATCATATGCATAAATCTTATAAACAGACAAATGTCATATACACATGTGGATCAAACAAGTGTGCCATGTGCATACATACCAACCACCAATTCCCCCAAACACAGCTTCCCAGTCATTCCATTCCAGGTCCTTTGCCTCTACTATCCTGGCAGAAATTTGTGGATTTCAAAGTGTGTTTAAATGCAAAATTTGGTATTTATAGATCTACAGGTTTTATAGGGAAATAGTAGTTCACATTTTAAAAAGCAGAGCATTGAACAACAAGGATGACCACCAGAAGAAATAGGGACATGTAGGAAAAATATGGTTGGGTGTGGATTCTGGGAGGACTGGAGTAGGTCAGAAAACTTTTGGCTTTCCAAATTTTTTACACAGAAGACAGAGCATTGCCCCAGAGGGAATGTAGAGCAGCAGAAATAAATAAAAGTTAAGGTAAAGAAGTTATTCTAAGACAACCTAAGAAGACATCAGGGAAGACTTGACCTCAGGGACAGAGATTTGGCCTAAGTGAAGAGCAAATATCTCCAGGCAAATTCTACAGAATCAACAAATAATAAGCCCTGAGGAAAACTGGGGTTGAGAGGCAGCCTCAGCCTTAGGAAAAAAAAAAAAAAAAAAAAAAAAGGCTGAAGGACTTTCACTGTTAGGGATGGCAAGAACAACCGTGCTGACCAGATGCATCCAGGTCTTTGGTGTGTGGGAGAAGAAACTAGCACACATTTGGTGAGTGTAGTAGCAGAGGGGTGGGGACCTTGCTGGCTGTGGACTGGAGAAAAGCAGTGTCCCTGATTTTAGTTCCAGGGAAAAGAGTTTGTAGTTTGTAGCCACTGGAGAGAGAATAAAATTATTTGTTCATTTGTGGAAACTCTCCGCACATGTATGCTTATGTTGGGGCAGGGGAGAGGGGGAGGTCTAACCATTGCTCAGGAATAGAAAGCCCAAAATTGAGTTCTGGAAATGAGAGAAATAAAGGTCTAAGACATGGGCATTATTATTCTTTATACCTCAAAACCAGATCTTGCTCATACCAAAAGCTACTAAATGCAAAATAAAACATAGAAAATAAATTAAAATGAGCAACCAAAGAGAAAGAAACCAACAATAGACAGCTACTATGAGGACAGAGAAGATCTGGGTTCATATTCAGAAGAAGATAATGGAATTTTTTTAAAAATTTCCTTTCTAATGAGAAATGTCAAATGATCCTAAACACAAAAATATTTCTTGGAAGAAATAAAAAAAGACTTTAAAAAAGAGAGATTGAGGGAAAAATAGGAAAAAGGTAAAGGCAATCCAGGAAAATTATGAAAAGAAAAGGAACCGACTTGAGATAAAGGATCAAAAACTTAAAGAAGAAAATAATTTCCTGAAAATCAGAATTAGGTAAGGGGAAGCTAATGACATTCTAAGACACAAAGAAATAATAATACAAAATCAATAGAATGAAAAAATGGAAGAGCATGTGAAACATCTGATCAAAAAAACAAACAATGGATATGTAGGATAGATAGAGGAAAAATAATATAAGAATAAAAGTGTCTGAAAATTATGATAAAAAAGGAATCTTGTTACACAATTACAAGAAATTATCAAGGAAAAATGCCCATAAGTTCTAAAAAAAAAAAAAAAAAAAAAAAAAAAAAAAAAAAAAGAAGAAGAAAGAAGAAAGCAGAAAAAAAAAAAAATCCATTGATTAACACCTGAAAGAGATCACAAGAGGAAAATCTGCATGAATATCATAACCAAGTTTCAAAGTTTTCAGGTTAAGGAAAAAATATTGGAAGCAACAAGGGAAAAAAAAAGAAATCATGACAGTACAATAAGGATTAGTGGATACCTAGCAGCTACTATGTTGAAGGACAACAGTTCTTGAAATATTATATTTCCTATAGCAAAAGAGCTGGGGTTATGACCAGAAAAGTTAAGTATAATCCTGAATGGGGGGAAAAAAAGGATAGTTAATGAACTGAAAGACTTTTAGGTATTTGTGACAAAAACAGCAGAACTTAAGGGAAATTTGACTTAAAACATTCAGAACACATATAAAGTAAACATTCAGGAACAATTCTAAGGGATTCAGTAAGGTCAAATCATTTATTTCTTAATATGACAATATTGTCAGTTTTTTTTATGATTAGTCATTTTTATTTGGATAATTTGAAAAAAAAGTTTTGAGCTGAGCTGAGTATGATGGAATGATTAAAAAAACTTAATTAAGGGCACATTAAAAGGAGCAATTATCTCATACAAATGAAGCAAAAAAGAAAAATGTAGTGCTGAAACCATACTCTTATTGGGAATAGATTAAAGAGGAAAAACACCTATATCTAGAAGAGTATAAAAGTATTCTAAATCCAGAAATAAACAAGAGGGCAAGTGAGGAGAGAGGATAAAGGAGGGACTTTTGGAGAAGTAGATAGATTAAGGAATAGGAGGGCACAGTAGTAGGAAGAGGAAATCTGAGGAGTGAGGTGGGATAGGAATAGTGTGAGAAGAATAGTTAAAAAAAATAGAAAGGAGGAAAATATATCCCAAGTAACTATAGTTTAGAATGTGAATGGGCTGAACTTACCCATGGAATGGAAACTGATAGATAAAAAAATTTGAATTCAACAATATGTTGCTTTCAGAAAATACTATAAAAATGAGAGATAGACACAAGCACAAAATAAAGGGCAGGAGTAGAATTTATTGCATTTATTACAGGGATAGTAATCATGATTCCAGATAAAGTTAAAGCTAAAATTGATTTAATCAAAAGAGAAAAATAGCAAAATTACACTATACGTCAGCCACATTAATCAGTATTGTTTTAGACCATTTAAAATAACTAGTTTGTATAAAATATCTGAAACTATATCTGCCAATATAGACACAGAAACTATATGTATATAAATATAAAACACTTTATATACAAATAAAGTTAAATCTAAATAATTGAAGTAATTTTTGTTGCTTTTGGGTAGGTAAAGTCAAAATAATTTTTTTTGAAAAACCCTACAATTTAATCTAATTAATCTATTTATGTATCACCATCCCACTTAGAGTTAAAAAAATAATAATAAAGTTCATTTGGAAGAATAAAAAGTCAGAAACTTAAAAAAAAAAGAGGGAAAAAGATGTAAATGAAGCAGATTTAGTAGTATTAGACCTTAAACCATATTATAAGGTAAGAGTATTCTTGAAGTGTAAAATGGATGAATGTGATTATTTTAAATTAAAAACTTTTTTGTGTAAATAAAATCTATACAGCCAAGAATAGAAGGAAGGCAGATAATTGAGAAAAGACTTTCATAGACAATCTCCTAAACAGAATGTGATTAGGTTGGAATATTATTATAGCATAAGAAATGATGATCTAGTTGACACAGAAAAACATGGAAAGACTTGGACTTATAAAGGAAGATGCTATCTACTTTCGGAAAAACAATTGAGAAACAGAAATAAGCATAGTCTAGTCAAGCATATTATGTGAATTGCAGTATATATGTGTGTGTTTATCAATGCCTATGTCTATGTATGCATATATATACATGTGTTCATATATATACATGTGTTCATATATATACATGTGTTCATATATATATATATATATATATATATTTATAAGTATACTTAATAGTAAACTTCTTTGAGAGGAGGAGAGGGAGAAGAAAAAATTAAAATAAAAGGACATAGCAGAGAACAAAAGAAAATCTACAATGAAACAAAAACCCTGGACAGCTTTGAAAACAATGTGTCGTATTTATTATATAAGTTTTCTTGCAATGGAAATCAATTGCTTTATATTGAATCTTCTCTAATGTTCTATTATACATAGCAATGTTGTTGGTTTTTTTTTTCCTTTTCTTACTTTGTATTTGAATTTAAAATAAAATGTAAAACAATAGAAAAGAAAAAGTAAAGGCTGGTTCCAGCCTCTCTTTGCCTCCTATGGCAGATGTGCTTTAGATCAGAGATTTGCAGACTAGAGTACATTTTAATTTCACTGTGGTGTAATTAGAATATCCTGGGGCAAATAGATGGCATTGTGGATAGAGCACCAGCCCTAAAGTCAGGAGAACTTGAGTTCAAATGTAATCTCAGGTACTTATTAGCTATGTGAACCTGGGTAAGTTAACTCTGACTGCTTTCTACCACCCACCCTCTCCAATCCTCCCTTCCCCCCCAAAAAAAAAAAAAGAAAATAAAAGAAAGAAAAACACTATACTGAATAGTCAGAAAACCTAGGTTCAAATCCTGGCTCTGCTACTAACTAGTGGTATCATCTTGATCAAATCCTGGCTCTGCTACTAACTAGTGGTATCATCTTGATCAAATCCTGGCTCTGCTACTAACTAGTGGTATCATCTTGATCAAATCCTGGCTCTGCTACTAACTAGTGGTATCATCTTGATCAAATCAGTTTTCTCCTCCATATGTAAAAGAACTGAATATATTATCTTCTAAAATCTCTTCCACACTTGAGCCAAAGAATATGGAAGAAGGAGATTGGCCACACCATAGAAAATAAATAAGTATACAAAGAAGAGATAAGAGTACAACTTTTTCCCTTTGTAGAGAGATAGGGTGTATATGCAATGGTGTATATACCATTAGATTTGGCTGAAGTATTGGTCCATTTTGCTGATTTGATTTTATCTGTTTCATTTTCATTCTTGATCACAGTGAATGGGTTTCTGGGGAGGGTAAAGGAAAGGAATCCATTTGTAAATAAAGATTTAAGGATTCAAATACATATGTAATTTAATTAATTTGCATTTGGATTAACTCCAGTGGATGGATGAAAAAAGCATTTCTTTAGTTTTTTTTTGCTATGTGATAAGAATTATGATAAACTTTTAGGGGATATGAACACAAAAGCAAAGATAGTCCTTGCCTTCAAAAAGCTTACATTTTAAAAGGAGACAACACATATTGGACACCCTGATGGTCTTGTTTTTGATAGTTACAAAAATTAGGATCCTAGAATTGGACATATGGGGAGAACTTTCTAGCAGTGGAATTGAAGCTGATGAAGCATTAGCTGGGAAGTGAATTGAAATGTAGTGGGTAGATGAACCTAGGCTAATCCAAGCCAGGAATTCCTAGCATGAAAGGTTAAGTCCTCTTAGGGCTTGGCTTCTTATCTTTCCCACCACAACTCCCTATCTTTTCACTAACTGTCCTTTGAGGCTGAAATGTTATTCCTTATCTATGCCTATTGATTTGCCTTCTTTCCTCCAAAACTCAGATCAAATATCACTTTCTGCAAAAAAAAAAAAAAAAAAAAAAAAAAAAAGCCTTTTCCTATCCCACCCCAAGTATGGCTTCCTTCCAAGATTATGTTCTATTTACCTTGCATATATCTTGTATATAAATAATTGTTTGCATTGTTGAGCCCTGGATAATAAACCATAGCCACCCCTTCTTCCTTGCAATTAGAACTGGAAAAATTGAGTTTAGAAAAATGCCCAGGAAAACCTTGAAGCTCAAAACTCCCTTCCCCCCTTTTACATACCACTGTGTCATAATGAAAGATAACCAGAAAAAAAAAAAAAAAAACAAACCAAAAAAACAAAAAAAAAACATCCTCCAGGTGCCTTATCTCTATCCATGCTAGGATGATTCCCCCTCCATTTGGTTTGAGTATTGCCCCATGCTTCCCAATCTCCTATCCTCGACCTTCTTATCTTGACCCCTATCATGTCAGGTTTAAGTTATGATCCTTTCCTGGAATCTTGGCATGTCCCTCCTCCCAGGGTCCTTGCCCTCTTTATCTGCCTTTGTTTCCCTTAAAGACAACAACAGCTGCAAGATATTAGGATAAAATTGTCTATGTATTCTGTTTGAAACCCTAGCTAATACCCTATATAAGCTCTCCACCTCTGTTTTTCTGCACCAAGTGCTTTGGACCATAGTCCCATTCAGTCAGCTAGCTTATTAAGCTCTCCACTTTAAAATTACACCTGTATCTCCTTGCCTCAGTTTCTCTGGTATTCCTGCACGTTACACACATCTCCCCGACCTATACCCATTGGAACGTGAGCTCTGTTTTTCCTTTCTTTGTATCCAGAGGGCTTAGCACAGTGCCTGAGCCATCATGAGTGCTTAATAAATGCTTGTTAACTGACCCACTGAAGAGACAGACAATGTATAACACAAATGAGAGCTTATAGCATAGCGTTTTGTTCTATTCCATCAACAGGTTTGTTTTTATATATGTTTAACAAACAGTAAGCAAAATGGCATATTGTACTTCACTACAATTTTCAGTTAACTATGAACAGGTAAAAATGTAGTACATTGTTGAAAACCACTTGCAAAAGTCAAGTTGTTACTTCATAATATTGTCATGGAAGATGTCCTCAGTTTTAGCAGAGATGGCCCTCAAAAAGGTTTTTGTATGAGTGGGAGAGCAGACATAAAAGCCAGTTGCAATTCTCTTGGTTACTTTTTGGGGGGCATTTAATAAGTTTTAAGACTCTTCTATGGCTCTGTTTATCGTCTCTCCTTCAGATATCTTGCATATCATTATCAATGCCCTCACAATTGTATCATCTCTGACACGGAGCTTCTTTCTATGCTGTTGTTCAGTCATCTGACTTATTATGATCCCATTTGGAGTTATTTGCCATGTCCTTCTCGAGATCATTTTAGAGATAGGAAACATGGGCAAATACTGACTTATTCATGATCATATAGCTACTAAGTCTCTGAGGTCAGTTTTGAAGTTAAGAAGGTGACTCTTCCTGACTCTAGGTTTGGCGCTATATCCACTACATTATTTAGCTGCCCCAGTTTTATATGTTTTATTTAATTCAGTTGTATTTCCTGTCTTCATTCTTTTTAGTTTCATTTCTGCCTCTATTCTAAGCATCACCTTAAGAATTATAATACTATGAACCAAGTAAAGTTCCATTATCCTTGATGGGAAAAAGCTCATTGAAATGTTTTTTGAAAATCTCTTCCATTTTTCTTCAGTTTCTGGTTTTCTTCCTATGTTTAGCTTTGAATGTCTTTGGGAAAAGTGAATTATTGGATTTTTTGTTAAGCTTTCTTTAAACTGTTTTTATCCTCCATTCATTCTTTCTGCTTTATGAGATGATTTGCTCATGATTGTCAATCATCCTTCATAAAATTTTGACATTTTGGTTTTTACATTTAAAATTAGTTAATTTTTTTAAATTAAAAAAATTTAGATTTAGGGGCAGCTAGGTGGTGCAGTGGATCGAGCACCAGCCTTGAATTCAGGAGGACCTGAGTTCAAATTTGGTCTCAGACACTTAACACTTCCTAGCTGTGTGACCCTGGGCAAGTCACTTAACCCCAGCCTCAGGGGGGGAGGGGAAATTAGATTTATCTAAAATATTAAATATTCTAGTCTGTTGTTGCTTCTGGTAATCATGATTCTCCTTTTGGTAAGTCAAATGTTTGTTGACCAAGAAGTCTTATGGAATCTTTTGCTTTCTTTTTTATAGTTATTAATTTACAATGATTTCATTTCTAGATGAAATTGTTATAATAAATTTTAATGTCTTATTTATTGTTCATAATGTCCATTTGTTGTCCATCTTATTCCAATATTGTTCTTTCTTTTCATTTATAATAAATTCTTATCCTATTTCTGATAAATCAATAATCTGATTAGAACTGATTAGAACTCAATCCAGATCTCTTAATACTATATTGTAAGATTGAAAGACAAGTTAGTATGGTAGAAAAGAGTCTCCAGGTTAAGACACTTGGATTAATACTTTATTTAGACAACTAGGTAGTATAATCCATAGTGAAGTCAGAATCAGAAACAAAGGAGCTCAAATCTTGCCTCTGACAAGTTGTATACAGGCAGGTTGCTTAATCCCTCTAACCCACAGATTCTGTAAAATGGGTATAATAATAGTGTCTTCCTCATAGGATTGTGATGATGATCAAATGAGATAATAAACATAAAGCACATTGCAAATCTTAATGTCCTATATGTGTTAGCTATTGTTGTTATTATTGGCTATTAATAAATAATAGCATTTGCAGTTTTGTAAAGCACTCTGTGTTCAATATCTCTTTTATTCATCATATTGACCCTGTTAGACTCATTTCACAGATAACATTTTGCCCAGAGTTAATGTCAGAGGCAGGATTCAAACTCAAGTTTCTTCTGACTAAATCTAATGCTCTTTCCACTACAATGGATTTGCCTGTAGTTTCCTGTCTCCTCTGTACTATACCACAATGCTTTTATACACTGTTAACAAGTTGACATTTTTAAATACTGTGCTAAGTATTGGGGATACAACAAAAGGCAAAAATAGTTCCTCCTCTCAAGTAGCTCAAATGGGGGAGACAACATGCAAACAACAATGTGCACACATTGATATATAGGATAAATTGGAGGTAATGTCAGAGGAAAGGCACTATTATTAAGGAGGACTGAGAAAGGCTTCTTCTAAGAGGTGAGATTTTGTCTGATACTTAAGGAAATCCAGGAAAGAAAAGGTGAAGAGGAAGAGCATTCTAAGCATGAGGGCGAGCCAATGAATGAACTAACTTGCTATGATGGTGGAAACTCCTTTGATCTCTCTGGGACTCAATTTCCCTATCTGTTAAATAAGAGAGACCAGATGATTATCTCTAAGGTCTGTTCCAACTCTGATGTCCAGGCTCTTATGACTGATAATATTTTATTTTTTCCTTTCCTTATCATGGCCTACTGATAATTAGCAAGTCAGTAGGGGAGGAGGGGCATTTTCCTGTGAGGACATCAACCTATGTGAGTGCCAGGGAGGAGATAATGATCCCAGTGGCACCTCCAGGAACTCCTGCAATTTAAAAGCAAGATTTTTTTTCACATCAATTTAAAAGCTGTAGTTAGTTAGTAAGCAAGCAGCAGGTTTCCAGTTCTTATTTCCAATACCTCTTAATTTAGTCAATTATACTCTTCTGTTCTGTTTTGACAACTTCATTCTCTTTCCAACCTCCAAACAAAAGCCCATGACCTTAGGAGCTCAACACACCAGTATACAAAAAAGCTTAATTTAAAGAGGGAAATAGGGATTGAACTGGGATTTAAGAGCTTTGGGGTTTTTTGTGTGTCCAGTTCTTAGAATTTTGATGTTTTACCATTAAGAATTGAAGACAGTTAGAGCCAGCTTCCTCACAGAAGGTGACTCCGCTATTAAACCATCATTCAGGTGTCACCCTGCCTGAAGAGACTGCCTGAGCATGTAATGCCATGAGGCTTCTGGCCATCTGCAGCTGGACTGAGAGACTGTTGCATATCGTGATTATCCCTACATCATCATGACTAAATGTGGTGTGATGGAACTTGAAATCAGGAAGTCCTGAGTTCCAGTTCTGCTTCAGTCATAGAACCATGGGCAAGTCAGTTAATCTCAGTCTCAATTTCCTATCTGTAAAATGAGGATAACAATTATACCAAATATTTACAAAGTGTTATATGAATGTCAGGTGTTATTACATTACTGCTGAGCAAGGGTTGAGGGGGACAGAAAATCTGCACACCAACCCACCCCATGAAGAAAAATGATGGAAAATGCTCTTTGAAGTCTCTTGATGCTCACCACTGGGAGGTAAAGAAAGATCGCTCTTTAGATCTGTGATCTAAATCACAGAGAATCATACACACAGCTCTAAGGTCCAATGTTGCATTGCAAGCTGTTTAGATCTTTTCTTTGTTGGATTCTATGTCCAGAAAAACATCTGATCTGACTGTAAATAAAACATAGACACCACAAGAAATATTGGCATGCATTCTATATTGATTTAGCAAGCATTTGTCAACCTACCACCTAATGCAGAGAACAATCCTTAGACCAAGAAGTAATACACAGTTTACATAAGGTATGGAACCTCCTCCCATAGGGCTTAGTCTGATAGACAAGCATTGTGACCTCCTGACTGCAGCAGCAGGGACAAATAAGAGGGTGCTGTGAACCAAGAACCAACTTTCCCAAGCCTTGTTGCAATCCCATTCATTCTTTTTGGAAGTTTCTCCTTTGTAGAATTTGTTCACTGTATTAGTCTTTTTTATTTATTGATTTTTTTTTTTGGTTTTTCTGTTAGTTTCCCTTAGAGATTTGTCCTGAGAATTTTTCCCCTTTCCTTTCTTTTTATTGTTCTTTTAAATTATTTTGGCACATTTGTCATTATTTTGAGGTGCTGCACACAACTAGGCTGAGGCATAATTAATCATTCTACCTTCTTGTAGGAAATCCCCTTTTGCAAAGTCTTACCTAGACAGAGGTATCTGGGTGGTGCAGTGGATAAAACATTGGGTCGGGAATCAGGAAAATCTAAATTCAAACCCAGCCTCAGATGCATACTACCTACATGAACAATGACTAGATACGTGAAAATAATGCCATAATTTAGCAAGAGTAACAAATTGTTTTAAATCTAAAAAAAAATTACAAAAGTTGGAATGAATGGAAAATTGCATTTCTAGACCTCAAATTATATTAAAAAGCAATAAATATCTTTAAAAATGTTTAGCATAGTGTTTACTATACTGTATAAAAGCTTATTACCCTTCCCCATTCACTCTTGAATTTTGCCTCATGCTGTACCTCTGCAAAAGATGGACCAATTTGACTATTGTATACCCAGCCCTGGACTTAACTCAAATATAACTTTAAATTTTCTCCACTTTCCTGATCTTAAAAAGTTCATCCTCAACTCTCCTATTTCTCCTATTTCCCCATATCCAGATCTCCCATCTCTCATATGTCCTATTTCTGTGTTCTGTGACCTCCCTCTCCCTTGCCCACTTTATTGTCTGTAGAAACCCATACTTCGTCAGTTGTCCAATGATCTTACACCAACTCTAGAACCAAAGGAAGCATCTGAAAAACTAATTCACACAAAAACATTTCTCAGTCACCTCATAGATTTCAAACCTTCTTAATGAATCATGCACTTTCTTTTTCTTTTTTCCCCATGCATGGGCAGCTAAGAATAATATTATTTAAGCCAAAAGATTGCAAGATAGTGGGAAAGTCCCTAGATTGAAAATTGACTGAGGTATGGGCTTGCTATGCCCTTAATTCACTATGTAATCTTAAGCAATTTTTCTTCATGTTTGGTTTATGGCAGGGTGGGAAGAAAGGATAGAGGATTATAGGAAAATTTCATTTTCCCCCCTGTGAAATAAGGAGGCTATACAAAATAATCACTAAAGTCCCTTTTAACTATGATTTTCATGCTGCATAGGAGAGATACTTTGGACCTTTGCAGAACCTCTTCAATTTGCAATCCAATTATTCTGCATACTTAAGACCACCCAAATTTAAAGTATTTCAAAAATTCTTGATTCCGTAGTCTTACACAGATTGGAGAGAGAAAATCAACCAATACATATTTTCCCGCTTTATGCTCAGTGGGCACTCACTAGGCACTATGGGAAATTTAATAGAAATAAAAATAAAAAGATGGAGCTATTAAAAATTGACTGAAACCATACCACAACTTCTTTAAAAAATAATCATAGCTTTTTATTTTTCAAAAGACATGCAAAGATAATTTTCAACATGCATCCTTGCAAAATCTTGAGTTCCAAATTTTTCTCCCTCCCTTCCCCTCACCCTCCTCCCCTAGACAACAAGTAATCTAATATAGATTAAACATGTGCAGTTCTTCCATACATATTTCCACATTTGTCATGATGTGCAAGAAAAATCAGATTAAAAAAGGTGAAAATACTATGTTGTGATCCATATTCGGTCCCCATAGTCCTCTCTGTGGATGCAGATGGCTCTCTCCATCACTATGGGAACTGCCTTGAATCATCTCATTGTTGAAAAGAGCCATGTCCATCATAGTTGATCCTCACTTAATCTTGTTGCTGTGTACAATGTTCTCTTGATTCTACTCACTTCACTTAGCATCAGTTCAACATACATAACTTTTTGATAAATTCGTAAAACAGAATTATGAGGACAGATAAATCATTCTATTTTCTCATTATTGCTCCATCTAAGAAAACTCACAAACTACCCTATTTCCCTTTCTGGGAGGGACTTCAAAAGTCATCTACCCTCCCCCCATTTTGAGAAATGAAGAAGCTAAAGATCTGAGAAAGAAAGAAATTTGCTCACGATTACACAGAAAGTTTAGAGACAAAACCAGGTCTAGGCTCCCAGTGTCCTAATACCAGACTAGAAATCTTCTGATGCAATGCTCTGCCTTACTTCAAGCATTGTTCCTTATACCAGGCACCAGATCTTAATAGAGACCAATAGTCCTTTGCTAAAAACAGAAATAACGAGATACCCAGACAAGGGAAGCCTTGGGGTTGGGTTGTCTCCCCACAAAGAACCATCTTGTTAATGAAAAAAACTTCGATGGCTTCCCATTGCCTTTAAAATAAATTAAAAACTGGACAGCTAAGTGATGCAGTAGGTAGAACACTGGCCCTGGAATCAGAAGGATCTGAGTTCAAATTTGACCCCAAACATTTGACACTTGTTATATGACCCTGGGCAAGTTACTTAACTATGATTGCTTTGTAAGAAATAAAAGTAAAAATTAAAACTCAGCCTTGCATTTAAGATCTTTTAGTATGGCATCAGCCTTGTTTTCTACCCTTATCTAATATTTCTCTGCTTTCTATACTCTATGCTCCAATTGGACTATTACTTGTTCTCCATATTCCATCCTTTGTATATTGTATGAACAGTTTCCCCAAGTCTAGAACATACTGTCTCCTCATTTCTGCTTGTCAGGATTCTCATCTTCCTTCAAATCTCAGTTCAAGTGTCATATCATCTAAAGAAAAAATTTGACCTGATATTCTTCCTCAACCCCAAATGTAAGTGTTCTCTCTATCTATAAATCATTTCCTCTTCAACTATAGCCAAATTAGCATTCTTGTATATCTTCTTGCTCCACATTCCATCCCCTGTCTCTGTGGCTTTGCATGGAGAAAATCTAGAAAACATTCTTCTCTCAACTCTACCTCTTAGAATCCTTAATATAATTTTCTTCAAAGCTCTGCTCAAAAGTCAACTCCTATAAAGGAGCCATATGGATAAAATTATTTATAGCAGTTCTTTTTGTTACAGCAACACACACACACACACACACACACACACACACACACACACACACACACACAACTGGCAATTAAGGGGAGATCCATGAATTGGCAAAAACTGAGCTATTTATAAAATTTAAATGTAATGAAATTCTATTGTGTTGTAAGAAATCGCAAAAAGGAGAATTTCAAAGAAACCTGGGACTGAATCATAAAAACAATTTAAATGATAACAACAACAAATTCTATTGTATTGTAAAAAATTACAAAAAAGAAGAATATCAAAGAAAACTGGAACTGAACCATGAGAACAATTAAAATGATAAGATTAGAAGAAAAAAAAGCAATTTTGGGAAATTTAGGAACTCTAATCAGGGTGATGACTAAATGTGATTTCAGAGTTCCAGTTGTAAAACATGCTATTTTTTTTCTTTAAAAGAGATGATGGATTCAAGATAAAGAATAAGACTCATATTTTTAGATACAGATTTGGGGATTTGTTTGTCACAAGAATTGTTTTTCTTTTCTTTTCTTTTTTTTCCAATGGGGGAATGTGAGTGAAAGGGAGAGAGGGTTAGAAACTTGGAGAAAAAGAGAGACAGCGGAAGAGACAGAAACAGAGAGAATAGTTATTAAAACATTTTTAATACATATAAAAGCACAATAATTAAATATAAGCACTACAGCTTTGAAAGTTTCACAGTGGGGACACTAGGTGGCACAAGGGATAGAGCACCAATCTTACAGTTGGAGGTACTTGAGTTCAAATTCAGCCTTGGTCAATTGTTAGTTATATTACTCTGGGCAAGTCACTTAACCCCAATTGCCTCCCCCAAAAACCAAGCAAACAAAAACATATTGAAAAAAAAAGTAAGCTATATGTAATAGAGATTTACAGTTTCATGTACTATCTTCTTTTTCTGTTGTACCAGTATTATACATGAATGTGCTTATTACATTTTACATTTAAGTTTGGAATTTTAAAAATTATTGGCATTTTTTCTGATTCTCTCCAATCCCCGAACCTTCCATGTTTTCCTCCCTACTTCTAGACATATGTATTATTTCTCTTTCCCCTCCCCAACGGCAGAGACTTTTTTTTATGTCTTTTTAACTCTAAAGCCTAGTACTTTGCCTCTTGTGTAATAGATGATTGATTAAGACTAGTAGAATTGAAAGAAGTTTTAAAAATTACTTTTCTTGCCTTATCTCCTAGCCTTCTGCCAGAAATGGTTTAGGTATTTCATTAACAATATTTCGATAACAAGTTATTTCATTAACAATATACAACAAGTTATTTCATGAACAACATGATATAGTAAAAAGCATATTGGATCTAGAGACAGGATAATCTCAGCCCCAGTCTTTACTACCTCAGTAATGGCTCTAAATTTTGATTAATAGCTTCCATCTTTAAATTGGGAAGAGATCATTCTACACTGTTCTATTTGCCTGGAAGGATTTGTATAGGGAAAGTGTTTTATAAATTTTAAAGGCACTATAGAAAGGAAAGTTATTATCATGTGGCTCATGAAGTACTGCTGACAGATCTTATGTGTAAATCAATCAATTTTGCTCTGCTGCCTCCCACCTTCTATATGTGTTGAAGCTGAGATTTGAAACCAAAGTCCTGCATGCTTTGCACAACAGCATTTAACCTTTTAGGGTCGGGTAGAAGGCCAACAGAGTGACACTGATTGCTACCCACTCCCGTCTTTAAGCCTGACTTCTTCTGCTTGCCTTTTTAGAAAGTTAATGTGCTATTGTGCAAAGTGTGCTAGATTTTGGTTTCAAATCTCAAGTCCAACATTTATTGTGTGACACTGAGTAGATAACATTTAGCTATGAAAAGGCAATACAAATAATTAAATTACCTACCTCAAGCGGTTATTAAAAGGCTAAAACTTTGTAAATCTTAAAAACACTATAGAAATGTGAGTTATAATTATCCTTTCTCATGACTCATTTCATTAAAGGGCTGAAGAAATAGTCAGACATAATGATTCTCTTCTAAAGAATATCTTTGATTTTTTCCACAGAAAGTTTTCTTTTTAGAATGGAACAGCAACCCTTACCCAAATTAAAGTCACAGATTGTCAAGGTAAAAAGCAAAAAATGATTTATTATGATCTTGTGAGAAAGGGCAACTCTCAACAGACAAGGTATCAGTAGAGGAGTGCAAAGTGCAAAGACCCCAACCAGAAGCCCCAACCCTGCTTTATGACTTTTTTTCCCCATTGACTGAGGAGTTCTAATTACCCAGAGTTTAGCTAAGTTATCAGAGAACTTTGTTTTAAAACACACTAGTTAATAGTAATTATATCATACAATTTCAGAACCAGAATTTCAATTTAAACACAGTCTCAAAATTTAAAGTGGCAGCAAACTGCCCTTTCAAATTCATCTAAAAGGAAGAGAAACATGCAAGGAGGTCTTTAAGAAAGTGGTAGACTTTAGGAGCTGGTTGGAGAAATTTGGACTCAGGTATCCAGCTACAAATCTGTGGCAGTGACTAATCTACACTTTTTGTTGGAAATAGTGGGGTGCCATGTTGAAGATGTTTGGGCACTAGTACAAACCCCAGAAGAATCCATGCCAGCCTAGCCAGGACAGATTCCACAAGCCTTTCCAAGGGAGAGAAACATGGAAATCCCAGAGTGAATTTCTTTTGCAGTCTTTCTGTAAGCCTCAGGTTCAGTCCCTCAGTCATGTAAATTAAACCTACTTAAAAATACAATAGATTAACTCAAGTTAGCTGATACACAGTGCCAAGCAACTTAAAGATTAGTCTCAAAACTCCCAGAATTTGCTAAAATATTTTAGCAGTTCTATAACTTATAACTATTTCTGCAGAACCAAATAGGTCCACAAAAATATGCCAGTTTTTTTTTTTTTGGAGGGGGGGGGTAAAATCTGCTATCTCAGAATTACTCCTTCCTCTCTCTAGCTAAAGGGTTTTTGCATAAATCCAATTATTAAAAAAACCAAGCACTTTTAAATCCTGAATAGTCAGATATTTTCCTCTACAATTCAGAGGACTGAGAGAAACAGAAGACAAAAACACAGACCACACACACACACACACACACACACACACACACTGCTTTTCTAAATAAATCAAGCTCCATCCTGGCCCCTCCTTGGGGTGGAGGCAAGGAGAGTAGTTATGGGGCTGAAGCCATAGGAGCTGGCTGGCTGGCTGGGTATAGAAGGTTCCTTTGAATTTACATCCAGTCCTGGGAGGAATGACAGTTTCTCCAAGGGGGGCACCTGCCCCCCAAAAAAGCAGTACTTCATCCCAATTCTTTCTAAAGGGTTATCTTCCTGGGATACTAGATACATTTTTAGAGCCTTTGATTGTTCCTTTCTCATGGTTCACAGCATCTTGTCCTCTTTGATGGTGGACTCACCTGATCTTACAGAAGGAAAATGGGACCATCCTTATGGACTTGAACCACATAGAGTTTCCCAATATCAAAGGAATATAGGAAACTTTTATAGACTCTAACCACAATCTGATCCCAATCCCAGTCAACCAGGTGGCTTGCCAGTTCTTGTCAAAAGGAAAGTCCTGTTATGAACTCTAACCACTTAGAGATTTTCCTCTCCTCACCAATTTCTTGCCCACTTATATTGTGCACAACCTTCCTGACTGATTTCAAACTTTTCTCAGCTGGCTTATCTCCTGAGCTGAATTAATCCTCCAAATTCATTAGCCCAATTCCATTTTTGCTTCTACTGGGTGTGTTTCTTCAAGAATTTACCCAATCAGAGGGGAAATTCCTGAGTGGAGTCCAAGGACCACCAGAGAATTCTTCAAAGAGCACCTGCCCAAGGATTCAGTACACAAACTGGAAATATCTCACAATGAGCCTCCAAAATTGTGTGGGACCTTACCCAAATTAAAATCAGAGACTCTCAAAGTAAAAGCAAAAAATAATTCATTAACATGTCAAAAGAAAGGGCAACTCCCAACAGTCAAAGTGTCAAAGAGAAGTGCAAACTGCAAACTGCAAAGCACAAGATTATATAGACCCTAACCAGAAGTTCCTATCCCCCCCTTCTGATCTTTTTTTTTTCCCCATTGGCTGAGGAGTTCTAATTTACCCAGAGCCCAGAAACAAATAATACTAGTCAACTAGTCAATAACACCCTCTTTACTGTATTAACTACTTAAATAAAAGAGCTTTATTTTGGCAGGGAGGGAGAGAGGAGGGAGAAGGAGGGGGGAACAGAAGGGAAATGTTTGTTTAGATAATCAAACACCTTCAGCTTTTAACTATAGCTCAACTTGTTATTGCAAAATCTCAAGTCACAATTAGGTATAAGTTGAGGCCACATTCTTATGAGAGATCTTCATTCAATTTATCCCATTCAAATGTTTTGTTTTTTTTTCTTTTAATAAAAAATTGGTTTCACAGCATGGTTGGGCTGGATCCTTCTATCGCCCGATCACCACCATTTCTTTTCTGTTTTGGCCCTTTCTGTTTTGAATATCAGCTTTATATGTGTCACAAAAGGGATTTGGTATGATTCCTTCTTCACCCTCTTTTTCAAATAGTTTATATGGTATTGAGATTCATTGGTATTAAAATGTTTGGAGGAATTAGCTTGTGAATCCCTCTGATCCTTGGGATTTTGTCTTAGGAACTTCATTGATGGCTTGTCCAATTTCTTTTTCTAAATTTTAGTTATTTAAGCATTTTATTTCATCTTCTATTAATCTGAGTAATCTGTATTTTTGTGGGTAGTCAACCATTTTATTTTGATTGTCAAATTTATTGGCATATAATGGGGCAAAATAAATCCTAACAATTGTTTTGATTTCCTTTTCATTGGTAGTGAATTTATCCTTTTCATTGTTGATACTAGCAATTTGGT
This sequence comes from Sminthopsis crassicaudata, assembly GCF_048593235.1. Taxonomy (NCBI): domain Eukaryota; kingdom Metazoa; phylum Chordata; class Mammalia; order Dasyuromorphia; family Dasyuridae; genus Sminthopsis; species Sminthopsis crassicaudata. The sequence continues at coordinate 221,431,421 of NC_133618.1, forward strand.
TTTCTCCTTTCCTTTATAAAAGAATTAAATCAACAAATGATTTATTTTTCCTAAAAAAAGCTTCTAGTTTTAATTATTAGTTCAATGATTTTCTTACTTTCAATTTCATTAATTTCTCTGTGATTTTTCAGGATTTCCAATTTGGTATTAGGGATTTTTAACTGATTCTTATTCTAGTTTTTTGAATTGCATGTCTAATTCATTATTCTGACTTTTCTCTATTTTGTTGATATGAGCAATTAGAGATACAAAATTTTCCCTAAATACCACTTCATCTGCATCCCACAAATGTTGGCAGGTTGTCTCATTGTCATTTTCATACTGATATTATCTATTGTTTCTGATTTGTTCTTTTACACACTTTTTAAAAAATTATTTAATTTCCAATTAATTTTAAATCTCTTTTTTGTATTATCTGTTATTGAATGTAATATTTATTGTATTATTTTGTGAAAATACTGCATTTACTATTTCTGCTTTTCTGTACTTAGTTGTGAGGTTTTTATGTTGTAATGCATGGTCAGTTTTTGTGTGGGTGTCATGTACAGATGTGAAAAAAGTATATTCCTTTTATTTCCATTCAATTTTCTCCAGAGAGCTACCATATCTGACTTTTCCAGAATTTTATTCTTCTTAACTTTTTTAAAAGTTTTTGATTAAATGTATTTAATTCTCAGAGGGCAAACAAAATTGAAATTCCCTACTAGTATAATTTTATACCCATTTCCTCCTCTAACTCATTCAACTTCTTTAAAAATTTAGATGTGATTCCATTTGCTACATATATATTTCGTATTTCATATGACTTCATTGTTTATGGTGCCTTTCAGCAAAATATAGCTTCCTTCTTTATGTATTTTAATTAACTCTATTTTTGCTTTTGTTTTGTCTGATTGCTACTCCTGCTTTCTTTGCTTCAACTAAAGCATAATAGTTTCTGCTCTAACATCTTGCCTTTACCCTGTATGTACCTCTCTGCTTCAGATGTGTTTCTTGTAAATAATGCTATAGAATTCTTAAATTCATTCTGCTGTTTTTATGGATGAGTTCATCCCAGTCACATTTATAGTTATGATAACTAACTGTATTTTCCTCTGTGCTATTTTTCACTTGTTTATTTCTCTCTCTCTCTAACCCCCCATTATTTCCCTCCTCACGAGTATTATGCTTCTGATCTTTGTCTTCCCCAACATATCCTCCCTTTTATCAATTCCTTCTTCCCTCTTTTTAATTCTATCCCTTTTTTGTGTCCTTTTAAGATAGATTTCTCTATTCAGTGTAGTGTGTTATTCCCTCTTTGAGCCATTTTGATGAGAGTAAAGTTTAAGCTTTGCCTACTTCTACCAGCATCTTTCTCTCTGTTATAGTTCTTTCTTTCATTTCTCTTTTATTCTGGATTCCCATTCAATCTCCATACACACACCCCTCCCCCTTCTTGTTGCAATTTTCTTTCTTACTACTTTATTCTGGTTGTTTTTTTTTTTGTATCATTCCATCAAAATCATCCTCTATCTACATGTGCTTTTTAATAATTGCTCTTGTAATAAAGTTAAGAATTATAAACAATATCTTGCAATATAGAAAAAGAAACATTTTAACCTTATTGAATCTCTAATATTTTCTTTCTTGTTTCTTTCTTTCTTTTCTTTTCTTTTTTTCCTTTATATATTTTCCTCGAGTTTTGTTTTTGGAAATCAAATTTTTTATTCAGCTCTGATCTTTTAATTAGAAATGCTTGAAAATCCTTTCTTTCTTCATTTCCCCTTTGACTGTATTTAGTCTTTCTGAGTAGGTCTTTATTGTAATTCTAACTCCTTTATCATCTGGTATATCATATTCCAAGACCTTCAGTTTTTTTAGTGTGAAAATTGCCAAATCCTGTATAACCCTGACAATAGCTTCACTATACTTGAACTGTTTCTTTTTGGCTGCTTGCAATACTTTCTCCTTGATCTATGAGCTCTGGAATTTGACTATGATGTTCCTGGGAGTTTTCATTTTAGGATTTCTTTCAGGCAATCACCACTCTTTCTATAGCCCAGGTTGGCCCAGCCTACAAAAAAAAAAAAAAAAACACAAAAAAAACCACACCCAATTAATTGGTCTCAGTGTCCTTGGAAATGTTTTCCATAATGTACAGAGGTGCCTATTAAAAATGACCTTCACTTGCTAGCTGGCAGCAAACAATAGAAAATGGAAAGTTAAGAACCTGAGGACTCAAGCTGAAAGAAGAGAATACTAAGAGGGCAAGTATAGAAACAGGTCCAGGGCCAAAGCAGTACAATGAAAAGAATAAAAAAAAAAACCCACAGTTAAACTTAGAAAAAAGAACTATTAATTCAGGTTGATTTTTCCCTGCTGAATGCTAGGAAGCAGATATTGTCCTTGGCCTTTCCATCTGTCTCTTTAAGACAAACACACCAGATAAATATAGAAGCCAGAGGGACCTTAGGCATTTTCATAATTTGATTTCATTTCCTCGAACCACCTAATCTATTAGAATGGCTTGGTTAATTTAGAGGCATAATTTTAATCAATTAGATGAAGTGTAAAATAATTGCTGGGCTCCACATGGGAAATAGAGCTTGTCATCCTTAAGACTTTATTGAAAAGGCATTAAGGAGAGATAATATGTATTCCACAGTGGTCACTGGCAAGTATGGAGGCCATTTTGTATTGCAAAAGATCTTGGAAGAACAATACTCTAAAATAAAAGCATTACAATCAGTAGTTTGGGAAATCCTAAACTCCATGGCTAGTATCCTTTTATAATAATAATATATAATACATTAAGATTTGCAAAATGGTTTTCTTATGGCATATCATTTTACCCTCATGACAATGCAGTGAAGTAGGTGCCATTATTATCCTAATTTTAAAAATTAGAAAGATGAGACTAAAAGAGGTTTGGATAGCTAGTGTCTAAGGCAAGATTTGAATTCTGGTCTTCTTAAGTCAAAGTCAAGCATTCTTTCCACTGCACATTTAGATGGCTAGATGAACCAGTTTTTCAGGTAGATGGAAGTCAGGGAAATCCTTTCTTCCAGACACCACAGTGCAACTGCAAAAAACACCTAAACTGTGAAAGGGAAGAATTAGAACAATTTCCACAATAAAATCTAAAAATGGCAAACCTGGACTTCAAAGTTTCTATTTCATAACATATGCTGTCCTTACCTTAAGAAATAATAAAATAGACCATCCCTTAATTTAAAGGCATTTATTAAGGACTACTAAGCGCCAGGTAACCAGTTAACAATAATTAGCATTTATATAGTGTTTTAAGGTTTGCAAAATGTTTTACATATGTTATCTCAATTGATAATCAAAATAACCCTGGGAAGGAAATACTGTTTGTTGTTGGGTCATTTTTCAGTCATTTCTGACTCTTTGTGATCCCATTTGGAACTTTCTTGACAAAGATACTGGAATATAATTTCCTTCTGCAGCTCATTTTACAGATGAAAAAACTGAGGCAAACCATATTAAGTGACTTGTCCAGTAAGTGTTTAAGGTTGGATTAGAACTCAGGAAGAGGAGTCTTTCTGATTTCTGACCCAGCACTCTAGCTGCCCCACAGGTATATCCATTTTTAAAATTTTACAAATGAGGAATCCAAGAGTGACTCACCAAGTGACTTGCCCAGAGTCACATAGCTAGTAAGGATTCTAGTCAAGAGTGAAAATCAGATTTTCCCAATCTCAAGTCCATTACTCTATTCACTTTGACACTCAGCTTCCTGAGCACAGTTTATACAAATACAAAAAATGAAACAAACCTTTCTCTGAGAGGCTGAGATTCTTTTCATTATTAATGTTTAAAAGTAACAGTGAAGAAGCACTTATTATCTGTATTGCATTAAAGGCATCCCGGCATAGAAGAGAGATCAACCTTGAAGTGAAGAAGACCCAGGGTCAAGTCCTATTTCTGACACATACTAATGGGAAAACCATAAGGATGACTTTCATCTTTTCAGAGCACTCTCTATGACTATAAATTGCTGATGAGTTGCTATTTGGTATGGGTGGATGGTTTTTACAATGTAAGTAAATCACAGGTCCAGAATTCTCTCCCCTTTGTCCTGTAATGTAAGATCTGTCATGCATTAGGATAGCTCAAAGGAGAAATACAAACATTTGAAAAACAATACGGTCTTTGTCTTCAAGGTATTGACAATTCGAATCATAGATCTGAGGATAGAAGGGACTTCAGAAGCCATCTAACCCAACACTTTTTGACATTTTGCAGATGTTCAGTTGTTTTCAATCACATCCAACTCTTTTTGACTATAATAAAAGATTTTCTTGGCACAGATGCTATAGTGGTTTGCCATTTCTTTATTTCATTTTACAGACGAGGAAACTAAGGTAAACAGGATCAAATGACTTACCCAGGGTCACACAGCTAGAAAGTTTCTGAGGCCAGACTTGAACTCAGGAAGAGCAATCTTTTTGGTTCCAAGCCCAGGGTCTATTCATTGTACCACCCAGCTATTCCTTTGTCAGATGAGGAAACTCTAATCTGGTCAAGGTGATAGTTTAAACCCACAATAACCCTAAGAAAATTTTTACCCTTTTTTTTTAACTCAATGAAAATTTCTCTTTCATCATGTGACTACTTTGTACCCTTTTTCTTCCTCTTCTCATTATTCATCCAGAAATCAATAGCTGTCTGAGGTTTGTTTTTCTAGTGTATAGCACTTAGGATTTTGAACCAGAAGAGACTTTAGAGATCAACTAATTCTTTCTTATATTATAAATGAAGAAATGAGGATCGGACAAAAGAGATTTGTCTGAAATAAGAATACTAGATTTGGAGATAGTTCAAATCTTACCCCTGTTACTACCTGGAGAATCTTAGGACAGTCACTCAATATCTTTGGATTTGCTGGAAAAAGAGGAATAGGTTGTCATCCCTCCCAGCTAAAAACCCCATGTATTCAAAATACAAAGAACTTTGTAACAAGAAATTCTGAAAGTCCATATGCAAAGTCTCGAATCCTCGAACATGGAAGAGTTAACTATTGGCCAACTGCCAAAATTGGGTCAAATGGAGACAACACTGGCCTGCTTTTGTCATGTCCTCCTGTAGAAAATTTCTCATGCCTTAGTTGTCACCACCTGTTAAACTGAAAAGGTTCATTCTCAGGCTCTCTAGTTTCAGGCTACAAGCACATTTCTTCCAATGGTGCTACTATTCTAAATCTCTCTCCCATCTTTTTGCAGCAATCTGGAAAAAGGAAGAAGGTAGAAATGCAAGAAAAAGAAAGAGAAACTGACCAGCTCTATTTTCTAGAACACAGAGAGGGGCAGCTAATTCTTAGCTTTTCAACTATCAAGAGCAGCTCTAGTCTCTGAAATTTAATCAAGGTACCAGAAGATATGATCTTGTTACTTAGAGAGATGTCCCTTTGATTCCCCTTCCCCCCACCCAAACAAAGGGCCGTGCTCAGGAATTTTTGTCTAATTTTGCCTAATTGACTGGAGTACCCATCAAATTGGTAAGGACTTACCCAATCACTTCCCCCTTATGCTTATTTGGGTACATTTTAGAAATCTTATTCTTATTTATTTATTTGTTTGTTTTTGCTGAGATAATAGGGGTTAAGTGACTTGCCCAAGGTCGAATAGCTAGGATGTATTTAAGTGTTTAAGGCCACATTTGAACTCAGGCCATCTTGAATTCAGGGCTGGTACTCTATCCATTGCATCAACTAGCTACTCTGATTTGGGTACATTTTAGATACAACCAATCCCTCCCCATTTGAGTTTAAGCTCTTTGAAGGCAAAAAGTTTCATTCTTTCCTCTTTGCAATCCCAGGATCTTAGACACAATAGGTATTTAATAATTGTATGTTGAACAAATGATTCTTGTAAGAAATAGTGGAAAGGATACAAGTTAAAGGACCTACATTCAAAATCTGATTCTGCCTGTCTCTGTGTGACATTTTCTTGCACCTCAACTATAGAATGCATAGTTTGTATTAGGTGATCTCAAACACTGCTTCCTGTTCTAAATCCTATATTCCTATTATTTGTTCTGGTGGCATCTTGTATTGAGTGCTGAATCTAGAATCATACTTCCTAGTTGCTTGACCCTGGTCAAGTCACTTAACCCATGACTGTCTCAATTTCCTCATCTGTAAATTGGGGATATTAATGGCATCTATCTCCCAGGATTATTATGTGAGGATAAAATGAGATATTTGTAAAACACTATGGAAATCTTAAAGTGCTCTATACATAATAGCTATTAATGTTATTGAGGCAGGTGTTGGTAGTGAATTGAGGGCTGAGCCTAGAATCAGGAAGGCCTGAGTTCAAATCAAGCCTTAGACATTTACAAGTATATGTTCTTGGGCAAATTATGCTTGCTCATTTTCTTCAACTATTCCCTGATAAATAGCAACTACCTCATAGGGTTGTCATGAAGATCAAATGAGATAATATTTTTAAATGCTTAGCATAGTAATAAGTGCTATATAATCTATTATTGCTATTGTTATTATCTTGAGCCAGATTCCCACTCTCCTGCATTGGGTACTTCTAAGTACTTGACCTTGCCTGGTGACTCTGGACGGGACACTTTTTGTATGTTCTGAGTTACTGGGCAGAAAGACTACCAGATACCCCTTTGTTCTCAGTATCCTCATTGTTCTCCTCTTAAATCTTCAAGTCTAGGTACAGGACACAAGCAACAGAGTAGTCAGTTTTGCTTCATTTAATTAGCACACACACACACACACACACACACACACACACACACACAAAAACCTGGCATATTTTTAATGATGATGCTTTTAAAGTTTTTTTTATGGATGTAAACCACCTTACTTTAAGGCTTAAGAGAACTCTGCAGTCATCCATTAATCCTCACAAAAACCCTGTTGAACAGATAGGATAATAGGGGAGTTTTTAGAAGAAGTGTTTTTTAATGACTATAATTCATTTTATTCCCCATCAACTGCCTTCTCTTTCCTGACAAATGTTCCCTTTTGAAAGACCAATTACTCTTATCCCCACCACAGATATTGTCTGTGTTTACTTTCTCATTTACCTTGTTTTCAGGGACTGAAATTATATAGATCATAGGAATTCGAGCCAGAAAGACTTTATATAATCATCCAGTCCAATCCCCTCATTTTCAGGTAAGGAAACTGAAACCTAAGGAGGTCATCTTATAAATCTGAAGCACTTCCTAATTCCCTGGGAAGTTGGAATTTACTAGAAGAAAGCATTCTTTAACTCTTTAACTTTACTTTCCCTTCTAGGATTTAACAATATCCAGAGTAGCTCTATAAATTTAGGGTGACTTTATGGGTTGCTGGGAAGTTGAGCTCTTTGGAGAGAGCTCTAGTAACTTATTATGATGGGGTTGGAGGTAGAGAAGAGATTTCAGCCCTTGTGTAGTTTGGAACACTCAGAGAAGACTCTCTGGTCTGAGGTTCACTGAATCCTTTTCAGGGCTTCTTATCAATTTTTGGTGTCCACCTTCATCCAACTCTCACCCAGGTCATCATCTAAGCAGACAGGCAAAACCAGGTTGAAAGTAACTGACAAGTCTCAAAAATATTGATGAGTTGGGGGATTTCTCCTTCAAGCATATAAAGACTTCCCTGTGGAATAAGTAGTGAGACCAATTTGGTCCAAAAGCCATACATAAAAGTGGCTGTAGCTAGTATTGTGGACCTCAGAGCTTGGTCAGACATCAAATATGCCAAGGTCATCCATTGCATCCCAGGCCATCACCAATAGTCTTAACTTTTGTATTTCCACTGAACTTTGATATCTCTAGAAGGGAGTAAGACTGACAACTTTGCATAACTACCTCACCTAAATCCCATTCATGCACAAGTCAAGTCATTTTCCCAAATGCCACTGATCTTCTACAAAAAACAAACAAGCAAACAATAAGTCTGGAGAAGGAGAAGGTACACAAAAGGGGGAAGGACAGTTGCTTTGTCTGTTCACTGGATCTAATACAAGTCTTTTCTAGTTTGCATTTGTGGTCCTACATCCAACATAGCTTGCCTAAATGCTAACATGGATATTCTTTTGTCATGGAAACCTACACAAAAAATAATTTTTTGTATTTCCAAGAGAAACACTGGGTAAAGACAAAATAAGTGAAATTTTAATATTTCCTAAGGAAACCTTGGTCCAAAAATTTTAATGGGATATACTCCCAAGACTGTGTAAAGTTAAATATTTAGCTGTGGATTATGCAATATGCCTATGATTTCACCATTATCAGAGCTATACTACCTTCATGAACTTGAACTTGTCCATTCAGACAATAATCTTCTAACTTTCCATCTTACTTTCTTCCTCATACTTCCTAAACATAATATTCATTATTACTATAAGGTCACACATATAAGTCTAACTATGCTCATCTTCTTCTCAAAAACTTGCTATGATTCTTCATTGCACCTGGAATAAAATACAAAACTCCTCAGCCTGATATTTAAGGCCAACCTAATGTTTCTGCCCTATTTCAAATTAGTTTCTTAATACATTTAACATTCTAGTCAATCTAGTCCAATGTTGAAAGGAATGGAATGTTCCTAAAATGGACATTCTGTTCCTCTACTCCATGAATCTGCCCCTCTTCAATTCTATCCCTAGAACTACCTCTTTACTCTTGCCTCTCATATTCCATATCTTTCTTCAAGATTAAATCTAGGTTCTACCTCCTCTGTGAACCTTGCCCAATTCCCTTATTTTTTCATCACCTACATTCTCTTTAATTGACCATGTATTCCGTTACTTACATTCATGTTGTATCCTCTTTCTCCCTTGAGGACAAGGATTAAGACATTTTTTCCTTTGTGTTCTGAACCCCTAGCACAATGCTTTGCATATAATAATTATTTAATACAAATTTATCAAGTTGTATTGCATTGCATTAAAGTGCATTTACTTCATTCTCCCTCATTCTACTGAAATTGAATCCCAGAGAAGATTGATTTTTCTAAGGTCATGTAGCAAGTGGGACAGAACCTAAAGATGTATTTGTGATTTTAGGAAAAAAGTGGGTGATGAGGCTTATTATTATTATTATTCATTCAGGCACACAAATATTTCAAGAATATCTATTGTGTACAAGACTCTGCACCAGCTATAGAAGTGACTAAAAAGAAATGCTGGAAGAAAAGTACCTGCCCTCAAGGAGCTTACTATATCACAGAAAACTCTAAAGAGCCAAGCAACTATCTAAAGAATTGGTGACAAACTATTATCTTTCTAGGGGAGGGAGTAGAGGGAGGGAGGGGATAATTTGAAAAAATTAATACAAGGGATAATGTTATAAAAAATTACTCTTTAGATCCTGCGATATCAGATTGTCACCTCTAAATTCTGCTACAAACTATGTATTTCACATTATATGTTTCCCCCATCATCCTTGCCCTGCCCTCAGTAAAGTTATTATTTCCTTCTCTCCCTCCAGCCCCCATGTACCTGGAAAGTCACCTGGCATGAATGCATTCTATGAGTCTGTTGGATTACTGCCAGTTTTGAGATCAGTGATGGGTATTTTGTGCTTGGGGAAGTCTTTACAGTGGAAGTGGCAGACAGGGCTTGGCAATAGCTCAAGATGCAATTGAAGAAAAGTTTTGGAATACTATTCCATTGATGTAGGACCTGAAGTCTTGTTCTAGATCTGCCATTAAGTAGTTGGGTGATCATAAGGAAGTTTTCTCACCTCTCTGGTCCACAATTTCCCTAGTTGTAAAATTGGGGGGGGGGGGAAGTTCAACTAGATGCCCCTCAGTTTCCTTAGAGCTATGACATGATATACATGATATTTTTCTACTATTATTGTCCTATTTTCCAATCAAGGCTTAAGATGGTGGTGTGGGAAGAGCTATGAATGGGGTAAGCTAAGTGAAGACCTCTCATAAGAATGTGGCCTTGACCTGTGAGACTTTACAATAACAAGTTGAGCTGTAGGTAAAAGCTACAGGTGTTAGATTATTTTAAATGAACATTTCCCTCCTGTCCCCCTACCTCCACGTTTTTTTCATTAGCATTTAAGTACCTAGATAAAGTATGTTATTCTTTGTTTCTAGGATACATATTTAATCTCTGAGTAAATTAAAACTCCCCAGCCAATAGAAAAAAGTCAGAAGGGAGGGAGTGGGAGCTTCTGGTTAGGGTCTATATAATCTTGTGTTTTGCACTTTGCAGTCCTCTACTGACATTTTGTCTGTTGGGAGTTGCCCTTTCTGGTGAGATTTTTGCTTTTTATCTCGCAAGTCTCTGATTTTAATTTGGATAAATTTTGCTATCCCACACAGGTATGTAGGAAAAAATAATAAATATTGCTGGAGTTTATACCCTTCTCACCTCTTTTCTTTACACCCCTTCTTTTCTTCACAGCTCATATCAAGATTCACTTTCTATTGAAACCTCTCTTAATTCTTTCTAGTTTTTAGTGCCTTCTCCATCCTGTAATTACTTTTTTTTTTGTATACATTTTGTACATACTTATGTAGCAAGAAGTAAACAAAAGGAATGCCACAGAAATGAAGTTCACAAGCACTTGTTAACAGAATGAATGAATTAAGCAGGATTGAGTCACAATTTATAACTACTGTTAAAATTTGTGTGCTGAGAAATTGGTACTTTAGGTCAAAATGTGTGCCTTATTTAGACAAAAAGCATGTTGTCATATGCAAATTAGAAGAGCATAGAAAATCTTACTGCCAGGTCTATGGATGAGAGGAAGAGTTTATAAATAAGCAAAAAGAATAATAAACTATTTGGATTATATTAAATTAAAAAGCTTCTGCAAAAATAAAACCAATGCAGCCAAAATTGGAAGGAAAACAGGAAATTGAATGGGAAGGTGAGAAGAAGGGGAAAAATGAAATTATATAATAAATTTCTGTGATAAATACCTCATTTCTCAAATATTTAGGAAACTGAGCCAAATTTATAAAATAAAAACAATCCCAGTTGATAAATGGTCAAAGAATATGAATAAGCAAATTTCAGAAGAAAAAATCAAAGCTGTCTATAGTTATATGAAAATGCATTAAATTACTGTTAGAGAAATGCAAGTTAAACTCTGATGTACTAACTCACTTATAGGATTGATTAACATGACAAAAAAAGAAAACGACAAATGTTAGAGATGTAGAAAAATAGGTGCACTAATGCAGAGTTATAAACTGCTCTAACCATTCTGGACAATAATTTAAAACTGTGCCCAAAGGCGTGAAAAAATATCTATACCCTTTCACAGAGTAATACCACTACTATGTCTAGTATCTAGTATCTTGAGATAAAAGAAAAAGGACCTATATAAACAAAAATATTTCAGCAGCTCTTTTTTGTGGTGGCAAGGAGTTAGAAACCAAGGGGATGCCCATCACTTGGAGAAGTTGAAAAATTGTGTTATATGATTATAATGGAATACTTTTGTGCTATAAGAAATGATGAACAGTATGCTTTCAAAAAAACGTTGGAAGACCTATATTAATTGATGCAGAGTAAAATGAGTAAACCCAGGAGATCATTGTGCACAGTAATAGCAATTTGTAATGATGAACAACTGTGAAAGACTTAGCTATTCTGACCAATACAAAGATCCAAGAAAATTCCAGAGGACTCATGATGAAAAATGCTATCCACCTGAAGAAAAAGAATGAATGAACTTTGAGTGCTATGAAGTATAATTGTTTTATATTCTTTATGTTTATGTTTCTTTTTCTTTTGTCTGTGGCTAAAGTGAAAATATGTTTTGCACAATTTCATATATATAATTGAAAAAATGAGACTTTAATTTCATCAGAACTAAAGGGATTTGGAGAATTATTTGTTAGACTTTGTAAATTTGGCTCTGCATTGTTCAAAGAAAGGGTAATGTGGAGAGGACTATAACTAAAGTAAAAAATCAGTTAACTGGCATTTAATATATACATGTTAAGTATACAAAGTAAAACAAAAACAAATCTTAAATTCTTCCTGTATTCAAGGAGCTTGAAATTTAATGAGAGAAACAATGTGCAAACAACTATGTGCAGACAAGATAAACATAGGATTAATAGGGAGTAGTTTCAGAGAGAAGATGCTAATATTAAGGAGGACTGGGAAAGATTTGTTGCTGAATGTGAAACAATAGCTGAGACTTAAAGGAAGCCAGGGAAATATGAGGAGGGAGACTGTTCCAGTCACTGTGAGACAGCTAGTACAAGTGCCCAGAATTGGGAAATGGAAGTATTTTATTGGAGGAACACCAAAGAAGCCAATATTACTGGATTGCCAGGTACATGTAAAGGAATTTAGTGTAAGAAAACTAAAAAAAGTCATGTTATGAAGGGTTTTAAAAGACAAACATGACTTTCTATTTGACCTTGGGATCTCTGGGGTTTATTAAATGGGAGAACTGACATGGTTAGATCTGTACTCTGGGAAAACTAGTTTGACAAATAAGTGGAGAGTGGACTGGAATGGGTAGATATTTGAGCAGGTAGACCAATCAGCAAACTATTGCAATAGTCCTTATATAAGGTGATGAGGGCCTATACCAGATTGTAGTGTCAGGGGAGAAAAAGGAGTCCATATGAGAGAGAGATATGATGAAAGTAGACACTGCAGAACAAGTAACTAAATATATGGAAGAGAGATGAGAGAGGGAGGAATCTAGTCTGATACTGAAAAGATGGCACTGTCCTTTATAAGAATAGATAAGTTAAGAAGAGGGAAGGGAATAATGAATTCAATTTTTGAACATTTTGTCATTAAGATTTCTATGGTATTGCCAGTTTGAGAGAACTAATAAGAAATTAGAGATGCAGGACTGGAAGTAAGGAAGGAATTGTTTTAAGTATTAAATGAACTGACATATTATCTCATTTAATATGAAGTGGTACAGTGATTGGAATATTTTGCCTGAAGTCAAGAAGACCTAAATTCAAATCTCACCTTAGATACTTCCTAGATGGTTGACACCAGGCAAGTTACTTAACTTCTATCTGTTTCAGCTTCCTGAACAGTAAAATGGAAATAATAATAGTACTATGGTTGTAGTGAGGTTAAAATGAAATAATATCTGTTAATCACTTGGTCAGTCATAAAGTACTGCATAAGTGTTAGCTGTTATCATTATTATTAGATATTCCATATCATTATTATCAGACTTGTCTTTAGTATTTGTACTTCAAATAGAACAGATCCTCCTGTGGATGGTCATCTATTCCATGAGCATGAAAGTATTCCTCTGGAGACTTCCCTCTGGTCACCTTTCAGCTCTAACCTGCTGGGATCTCTAGGCAATTCAAATTCCAAGGTTACCTCTAAGCCTAGAAACATCCACATTCTGATATCTGCTTACCATCAGGAAAGAACACCTAGAGGGTATAGACACATGTTCCTTGAAATAGCCTCAATAGGTCAATTCACATCTGTGATACTGATACATATATACATGCCTCTACCAATAAAATATTATGCCCTTAAGGACAGACTTTATTTCTCTTTTGCCTTTGTATGTCAGCACCTAGCATAGTGTCTGGCGTATAGTACTTTATCAATGCCTTTTGATTGATTGATCTAAAAATTCTGAATAAAAAGTAGCCCTAATATTGAATTATGGGCAGAACAGTAAGCTAGGAAAGATACAAAATTTAAATAAGATAAAATACCTGCCCTCATCATACTGAATGGTTCACATTTATGCAGTGCTCAAAAATTGGCAGTCAATTGTTCTAGAAGAAAGATGAGCAGGATGCTCTCAGAAAAACCTGGAAAGTCCTCTGTGAACTCCAGCAAAGTGAAATATACTGTATCCAAAGCAATAACAATGTGGTAGATAATCAGCTGTGAATAACTTTACTATATTCTCTCTTTTTTTAAGCTTTTTATTTTCAAAATGTATGTATGGATAATTTTTCAAAATTGACCATTGTATAGCCTTTGTTTCAGATTCTCCTCTGTTTCCTCCCCTCCCCTAGATGGCAAGCAATCCAATATAAGTTATACATGTTAAACTATCTATCTATCTATCTATCTATCTATCTATCTATCTATCTATCTAACTAACTTTGCTGTTCTCAGCAATACAATGATCCAAGACTACTTTGAAGGATTTATGATGCTATCCATACTCAGAGATAGAAGCAATTATGTCAGAATACAGATTGAAGGATACTTTTTTTTGCTTTATTTTTCTTAAGAGTTTTTTTTGGGGGGGGCGAAGGGGCTATGTTTGTTTGTTATTGTTTTTTACAGCATGACTTTTATAGAAATGTTTTTCAGAATTCCACATATGCCTCTTCAGTGAGGAGGGAGAAGAAGAAAGAGAGAGAATCTGTAATACAAAGTCTTAAATATAAAAAAATTGTTTTATACATAACTGGGAAAAATGAAATTTTGAGAAAAAAGAATTGCTATTCAATGGATATCTGTTGATTGATATTATTCTTAACAAATCTGTAGATATATTTAATAAAATAATATACCATTCTATATTATAATCATACACATGTCATACTCTTCTATTCAATCCCATGAGGTCTGATATCAAGTTTTAACCTAAAACTAATGTTTTACCAGCACTGATAACAAAGAGAAAGGCAAAAATTATCTTCATGGAAGACATGTAACTAGGGAATATATTCACTTGAGACACAATAATCTTAAAGAAAATAGCCCAATAATAGTAGATAAAGTCTTATCAGGAGAGAGCTTCTTAAACTATGGGTTGCAACTCCATATGGGGTCTTGTAACTGAATGTGAGGTCACAAAATTATTATATCAGTAAATCAGTAAAAAATTATATTAGTAAATGTTTGGTGTGTATTATCTATTTTATACACCTGTGTGCTTGGGATCATGTAAAAATTTCTTGGGCAAAAAGGGGTTGTGAGTGGAAAAAGTTTAGGAAGCTTGATCTAATCTTTGCCCCACAGGGATTTAAAGCATAGCAGTCCCCAGAAGAAAGTCTCTTTGGTGATAGAACTCTTCAGAGGAAGGTACTGCAGTGGTTGTGTCTCTGAGTGACAGAGAATGGCAGAGAACTACAAGAGCAGACACTAGACTAAGCAGTTACCATAAGGAATATTCATTTTCTTGGATGTTAGCATCCTAAAACAAAGATCCTTACAAGTTATGGCTCTGTCTTGTAAGAACAAATATTTATAAACCAAAGCAAGTAGCATAAGAAACCAAGATCACAAAGCATAGAAATCCATATGACCTCCTAAGTATCACAAAAGCTTGAGGTGTTATAATTTAAGAATAATATATAGCCGTGAAAAAATACATTATGTCAAAATGGAACAGATTAAAGAGAAGGGATATTGTCATCTACCTCCTTTTCTGGGAAAAGTAGGGGATGAGAAAAGGGTAGACTTTCTAAGGGAGACTGAAGATGCGGCTTTTGCTTGAGAAAAGGCAAGTTCTAATTATAAAAATTGATTTTATTCAAAGTAATTATTCCATTAAAATTACATAAAGTACATTCAGAACTTCAAAAAGACCAAAAGAGGGGAAGGAAATGACCTAATTTATCTCAGTTGTATTGTTGGTGTTGGTAAATTAGATAAAGTTTGAGGGAAAGCAAAAGCTACTTATCCATTGTAAAGGAAAAAAAAATAGCTGGGGAGGGAGACGGGGAGGTTATGGAGAATGATTGCTTCCTTTAAGAAACAGAATGATCTTAGGCTGACTGAAGAGGGTAAAAGGACAGCTTCCAGCCTAGGTTAAACTTGGTCTTCCTGATGCTATATCTTGTATGCTTTCTACTGTACAACACAGCCATAAAATATACAGGTAGAGTTCAGGTTTGAAATAGTAGAGATTTTAGTGGATTGCAGGCTCGCTCAACACGAATCAACAATTTGGTTTGGCAATCTAAAGCACTAAAATTTAACTATATTACAGAAATTTAGTAGCCAGGACTGGAGACCCTATTCAAGCCACAGTGTAATATTTATTTGTGGTCATCATATTTTAAGAAGCATTGAAAGCTGAGTTGTGACTCAACAAGCCTTGTCAAGAAAAGGATCAAGTGAAAAAACTAAGCTTGTTTAGTCTAGAGTAGGGATGGGGCAATGAAAGGGCAAGTGTTTTGCCCAAGGACATAGAGTCAGTATGTGCCAGAGACAAGTCTTGAATGCGGGAGCTCTGGACTCTGAGACCACCCTTCTATACACCTGCCATGAATGAAAAAAAACAAAAACAAAAAACAAACAAACAAAAAAAACAAAGGGTCAAAGAAATCTAAGGTCACGCACAAAAAAAAGAAATGTCAAAATTAAGATTCAAATATAGATCTCCCTTGATACCAAGTCTAGTGGTCTTTCCCCTATGCAACATTACCTCTCACTGGAGAATTTCAGGAGATAAACAAAGGTCCCATTTATCCTGTGTTTTAATGGAACACATGCTTTAGGGAAGTATGGATCTGGATCATTCCCAAGGTCATCTCAGCAAGCTTTTAGTTCTATGAATTATCAATGTTTAAGATTTAATTCAATTTAATGAAGACTCCTTAATGGGACAGTCCTGTACAATGGAAAAGAACGCTGGATTTGGAATCAGAGGAGTATAGGTTTAGAGCTAGAATGAACTTTTAAGGAAGCTTAAGCTAAGACACATGCCCTAAGTAAGTCATGTCATCTTTCTGGAATAGATGATCTCTGAGATAATTTCCAGCTTTTAAGCTATGATCTATTATGTGCCAGACACTGTACTACAGATATGAAAGCTAAAACTGAAATAGTCATTGTCTTCAAGGAGTTTACACTCTATACGAGGGGAACAACATGTATATAGATAAGCAAGTCATGTGTATACATGTTTAATATTTATGTTTGTAATAAATATGCTATATATTTATATTATGTAACACATAAATATATAAAATATATTTATATTATGTGTATATGTGTGTGCATGTGAATTTCTATGAGGATATGGGGTATACTACCAACAAGGGAAAGTAGCATATAAAACCCCTTATTTCCATAACACAGCTGAACTATGATTACTAGATGAACTGAAAATACTGAAATACTTTATCCCAATAGAACCAAGGACAAGGCCATTTGGGCATCATCATCTAGGCCATATATGGATGGATGAGCTAGAAGGAGGAGGTTTAGCCCATTAGACCAAACCCATCAAGTTCCAATTTCCTGATCTCTCTCCAAACTCCTACCTGGCCCATCTGTTCAGCCACCTTACGGCTTCCTACCTGTCCATTTAGAACATGATTAATGACTTCCATATGCTGGCCTAATGAACCTCATTTGGCACGTAGAGGGAAACTGAGATCCCAGAGCAGTAAAGAAGAGTTACCTGAGGTCACATGTGAAATTGATGGCAGAGCTGGGACTAGTACACCATACTCCTTCTTCTCTTCTCATCCTCATCTTCAGTCCATTGCCCAAGTCCAATAGGCTGAAGATGCTAAAGAAAGGGAGATAAATAAATTATCAGTCTCTCAAATATGCATTTTCCTTTCTCTGTTAAAAAGTGTTAGCCTTTATAAAAAATGTATTTTTGCCCTTCTGCAGTTCCCTCAGAAACTCATTGAAATTCTCTATTGATTAGATCTTTTCTCCAGTGAGCCTGCAGCAAACAGCTAATTGTCCTGATTTGGTTCCAAGAATATTCTCTCTGAATAGCCTTCCCCAGCACAATTAGACAGGTTCATCTTGGCTTTAACACTGAGTTTTTGAAAAATAAAATCAACAGGAAAGTCAGCAGCCAGAAGATCTTCCGAAGTTTTCTAAGAGCTAAAAGCTTCTTTGTAATTCAGAACAAAGCAGAACTATAATTACTTGCTTTGCTGAGGAGCAAATAACCTCACAACTCTTGCCTTTTGTGAGAGCAGTCTCCTGGCTCTTCCACTCAGGGAAGCCATCACTCAGCTGTTCAGTGTGTTACTCTAAGCAGTCATCAGCAATCTGACGCCAAAATCCTGGCCATGCTTCCCTCCTACAGAACCGCAAAGGAATAGGCCCCCAATCAGATATGTTAATGTGTCTTTGTTTTTATCACCTTCTCCATTCTGATCCAATAAGCATTAAATAAATGCCAGCTAATGTGCTATACTTCATACTAGGCATAGAATTACTGACACAAATAGTACCTTCCTTCAAGGAGTTTTCATTCTACTGGAGTAAAGAGATGATACAGTGGATGGAGTGCAGAGGCTGGAATTAGAAATCTCTGAGTTCAAATCTGGCCTCAGACAGTTATTAGATGGGTGATTGTGGACAGGTCACTTAACCCTTGTTGACTCATCTGTAAAATGAGCTAGAGAAGGAAATAGCAATCTACTCCAGCATATTTGCGGAGAAAATCCCAAATGGAATCACAAAGAATCTGAAAATTACGAAAAACTGAAAATAGATGCCCTAATTATCCCTGGGGTTATTGTAAGGATCAAAGATCTGTGGTTCCCTTTGAGAAAAAAAAAATTATATTTGTGGGATTTGAATTCAGAAGATCTCTTGGGAATAATTCAGTCTTAACTTGTTCTTTTTGCAGATGAGGGTGAGTCCAGTGGAAGTGGAAGAACTTTCCTAAAATCACACAGTAGCAGATGTCGAATTTGAATTCAGATCTCTGAGTTTTAACATTCTTCCCACAGTATTATGGAGAAAGTCAGATATAATGGTATCCATGAATCTACAATTAACAAGTGACAATAAGGAAACACACCATGGCAGAGTTAGGAGAGTAGTAAATGTAGAAACAGGAAGACTGAGTTCTACACCCACCCTTAACTTTTCTGTGCTTTGGTCTATATAGTGAGGTGGTTGGTGGGTGGATGTGCAATAAGAAATGATAAATGGACAGATTTCAGAAAAACCTGGAAAGACTTGTATGAACTGAAAAAAAAAGTAAAATGAACAGAACCAGGAAAATATTGCACATATTATCAGCAATATTGGGTAATGATCAACCGTGATTGACTCAGCTCTTCTCAGAAACACAAATATTTAAGACAAATACAATTCAAGAAGAAAAATTCTAACTGTGACCACATAAAGAACTGATGGAGTCTGAATGCAGATCAAACCATATTTTTTCACTTATTTTATTTTCTCTCTCTCTCTTTCTCTCTCTCTCTCTCTCTCTCTCTCTTTTTTGCTTTTGGTTTGTTTTTTCTTTCATGACTATGATTAATACAGAATATGTTTTACATGATAGCACATGGATAAACCATATCAAAATGCCTACCATCTTTGGATGAGGGGAAGAGATGGAGGGAGGAAAATTAGAAAATCAAAATCTTGTAAAAATGAATAATAAAAATTTTCTTGACATGTGATTGGAGAAAAATATAATACTATTAAAATTATTTAAATTTAATTTAAAAAATTAAATTAATAATGGCACCTACATGGAAGGGTTGTTGTAAGGATTAAATTATAGTATTTGTAAAAACACCTAGCTTAATATCTGATACACTGTGAATACTATGCTATATAAATGTTTATTCCCTTCCTTAGTCCAATCAACTTATTTTATAGATGAGCAAACTAAGTTGACAAAATGTCTTGGCTGCTGTCCCCACAGCTGCTAACTGGCAGAAGTGAAGCTTTAATCCACTTCTTCTGACTCCACCTCCCCTGTGTTCTTTCCACTAATCACAGAAGCTTGGAGCTGGAAGAGATTTTAGAGATCATTGAGCCCAAGTCACTTGTTTCTAAGAGGAGAAAATAAAAACTCAAAGAGGAAAAGGAACTTATCCAACATTTCACAGGGAGCTAGTAGCAGTCAGAGTTAGAGGCTATGTTTTCTAAGCCTTTACATCTGGCTATACTGAGAGGAAGTAAGAAGAGTACAAAGAACCTTGGACTTGTTGGCAGGACTGGTTTTGGGTCGTTAATCTGCCCCTCCTTAGTTGTATGACTAATCCTATCCAATCTGGCCATTGTGTACTATGGTCTTAAAAAACCAATCTTCCTTTCTGTGTAAATTCCCAGAATAGGATCCCAGACCTAATGGGTTTAGTTTTAATCTTTGTATTTATGTTCAAACCCATAGCAGTTCACAATTCCCTTTAAAGAAGGCACTACAACTCCATTGGACACTCATTGTGGTGATGAGAAATTTCATTCAGTATCTTGAGAATCTGTAATTATTTTTTCAGTATCAGTTTCTAAGAGGTGCTTATTAATGTATTATTTCAGTGGGCCTCAATTTCCTCATTTTTAAAATGAACGGATTGAACTTGGGAAGGGAATAAGCACTTATATAACAAAATACCTCCTATATGAATCAGGTACTGTGCTAGCTACTTTTATAAATATTTTCATTTAATCCCTACAATAACCCTTCCATGTAGGTGCCATTATTATCTCCATTTTTATGAGTGCAAAAATAATGACAAAATAAGGTTAAATGACTTGCTCAGACTCACACAGCTAGTAAATGTGAAGGGTAGATGTAAAGCTTTGGTAATTTCACACAAGCACTCTGCTCATTGTGTCACCAGCTGCTTCTATAAGCCTTAGGATCTACATAATTTCTAAGGCCCTTGAAAATCTAGACTTAGTGTCCTAGACCCAGAAGAACAAAATATTCCCCCAAAATGTTTTTTTTTCCTATCATTGCCAATTTGCTTCTTCATTAGTTTAATAGATAAGAGGCACAATGAACTCCTAGATACATAAATCTGAAAGAAAAATGGCTAGCTTATTGTTCTGACATAGAAAGGGATATGGTGACAAACTGCAAAGTGCTCAAATAACCTCGATTACTACTTGAATATTCATATAAAAGACATATCATTAATGTGGCTTCACAATCAATCAATAAGCATGCCTTCTATCAACCAGTCAATGCAGATTAAAGATCTATACCACACATATCCTGCACTGTGCCAGGCACTAAGAAGGATATAAAAAAAGGACTTGGGGAAATGGTTCATAGTTCTCTGCTTGTAATTCTGGACTCTCTACAATCAGTTACCACCCTTCCTTTCCAAAAGTATCTCATTCTCCTTTCTATGCATCTTACACTACAGCCAAAATGAACTATTCTCTCCCATTTGCCTTCCTCTCCTATCTCATCTCCTATTCCCAGTGTCTTGGCTTTAGTTTCCTTATCTTTAAAATGAGGGGGCATTAACATTCTAGGAAACAATTTAGAATTATAAAAGAAACATCAATAAAATGCTCAAACAGAACATGGTCCCTCTGCCCAACATCTACTCTGTTTTTTTCAACCCTTTGATCCTGAAATGCCATTCCTGGGAATACATCCTCAATTAATCAGTCAATTTACCATAAATATATTAAACACCCATTATATATACCACTACTGATGCTAAGTAAGCACTGGGAATACAAAGATTAAAATAAAAGAAGTAGATTAAGGATAAAGAAAGGTTCTATGGGCACCAAAATTTTCACAGAAGTTTTGTGCCACAGTTTCCTTTTATTGTTCTGCCTCAGTTTTTCTAAATTGTCTGAACTAATGCAGATGAAAATAAGCCCAGCAAGAAAACATTATACACAACTACAATAACATATATGAAAAGACTTCTGAAAGCCAAACTCTAAACAATCTCATACCTTTGATTTTTCTGAAAGAAGTAGGGGAACATGGAGGCAAGCCACTGAAAATGTTGAACATGGAGATCACTGAATTTATTTGTTTCAATAGGCTAATTTTTCTTGTTATGAGGGAAGGTTCAGTTTGTGATGGAGAAAAAGATTTATCCCAAAATAAACCTTTCCTTAATGTTAAAAAAATTAAAATGAGGAAACTAGATGAGATGATCTCTAAGATCTTCTCCAACTCTGAAGCCTCTGGGCCTAAATTTATATACTGTATTCCTATCTTCTGGCTTTAGCAGTCTTTACCCTCACTCATCAAGCTGTAGAGCATTAACATCTGTTATTTCCTGCCCTTTGAAAGAAAATTGGCAGGAAAGAGACTCTTTGAATTCTAAATACTTCTTGACTAAATGAGAAATGCCTTGTAGCCGATCTTAAATTCCAAGGTTTCTGGCTGGGTACACTTCATAGTGTACAGTAAAACACTTGAACTCAATCCTCTCTATTTTCCTTTCAGTTTTATGTTTTTCACACACATTTTAAAAAGTATTCTAAACCTAAGCAGATGGCATGAGGTCAATATCCTCTTACTTGTTATTGTATTAAGTTACTCTGAATTAATTATTTTTCTGCATCTATCTCAGCATTGAGACCCTTATATGGGACAACAGGGCTCATGCAAAGCTTTAAATCCATAATCTCATTTGATGCTCACAACAACTATAAGATAATTATGTCTATAATAATGTCTATAAGATAATTAGAGCAGAATTTTTTCCCTCATTTTCAGATCAGAAAACTGAGGCTTATCCTTATTAAACAAACATAAATGGCAGAACCAAGACTTTCTGTAATGGGCCAGAACTCTATACTTAAAACAAGGATTCTTACAAGGTTCTAAGTGGAATTAATAATACAATGGTTATCTAATTTAGCATGGTGATTAACAGTTCTCTAGTTCAGTACATGTACTTAGTACTCATTCTACAAGATTCACACCTATGATAATATTAATTAGAATAGAGCATATAAGCCAGGGGGGGCTGAGAGACAGATTCATTCCATTGTCCACCTTTGTGGTGGCTGGAGCTGAAGCACAAGCCCAGGGACTCAGAACCAGATTCATTCACTTCATCTCACACCGCCATGGTGGCTGACCTCCTGCACTTCCCCCACTGAGACCAAGGCTGGTCTGAAAAGCTCTCCAGAAAGCTGCCCAATCCCAAGCAAAAAGACACTAAAGAACTTGGACTTTAACACTTGGCTATTCTCATGGTAATTAGTTAACTGAAAGGAGGGCTGCTCCCAAGGCCTCCAGAAAACCAACCAAGAACATTACAACTTTCACCTTCATATTACAGATGAGGAAACTTTATTTTTTTGTGTTTTTTTTTTTTTTAATTTTAGCTTTTAATTTACAAGATATATGCTTGGGTAATTTTTTAGCATTGACCCTTGCAAAATCTTTTTTTCTAACTTTTCCCCTCCTTCCCCCACCTCCTCCCCTAGAGGGCAGGTAGATTCCATACATGTTAAATATGTTAAAGTATATGTTAAATACAACATATGTCTACATGTCCAAATGGTTATTTTGCCCACAAGAAATAAGATAAAAATTACCTGAGAAGGAAATAAAAAATGTAAGAAGACAAAAACAGAGGGGTTGGGAATTCTATATAGTGGCTCATACTCATTTCCCATAGTTCTTTTGCTGGGTGTAGCTGATTCTCTTCATTATCGAACAAATGAAACTGATTTCTTATTGTTCATCTCATTGTTGAAGAGGGCCTCGTACATCAGAATTGATCGTCATACTGTTGTTGAAGTATATAATGATCTCCTGGTCCTTCTCGTTTCACTCAGCATCAGTTCATGTAAGTCTCTCCAGGCCTTTCTGAAATCATCCTGCTGGTCATTTCTTACAGAGCAATAATATTCCATAACCTTCATATACCACGATTTATCCAACCATTCTCCAGTTGATGGGCATCCATTCATTTTCCAGTTTCTAGCCACTACAAAAAGAGCTGCCACAAACATTCTTGCACATACAGATCCCTTTCCCTTCTTTAAGTTCTCTTTGGGATGCACTAGTAACTCTGCTGGGTCAAAGGGTAGGTACAATTTGATAACTTTTGGGGCATAGTTCCAGATTGCTCTCCAGAATGATTGGATGTATTCACAACTCCACCAACAATGCATCAGTGTCCCAGTTTTCCCCATCCTCTCCAACATTCATCATTATCTTTTCCTGTCATTTTAGCCAATCTGACAGCTATGTTGTGGTATCTCAGAGTTGTCTTAATTTGCATTTCTATGATTAATAATGACTTGGGGCATCTTTTCATATGGCTAGAAATAGTTTCAATTTTTTCATCTGAAAATTGTCTGTTCATATCCTTTGACCATTTATCAATTGGAGAATGGTTTGATTTCTTATAAATTAGAGTTAATTCTGTATTTATTTTGGAAATGAGGCCTTTATTAGAACCTTTGACTGTAAAAATGTTTCCCCAGTTTATTGCTTCCCTTCTAGATTAGGAAACTTTGAACAAAAATAGAAGAAACAGGTAGAACAAGGCAGGACATGTTTGAGAAGAATTTTATCTGGTATTTGGATTGCATGAAAGGGAGTAAGAGATAACTTTGGATACCAATGGGACATCCCATTGTAAAAGGCCTTGAATTCCAGAATGAAAAGTTTGAACCAAATTTTTTTCTTCTCTGTTCCCTTCTCAGTATTTGTCATAATGCTAGGCACATCGTAGGCAAATTTGTGACAAGTTAATTGTAAAAGTGTCTGGTTCAATATGGGCATAGAAATCTATCTTGCCTTGCAGGAAAGTAAGACAGAACTACAAAACAGGAAGGGGGAGGGTGATAGAAGAAAGGGCATATTGGGGGAGGGAGTGATCAACAGCAAAACACTTTTGAAGAGGAACTGGGTGAAAGGAGAGAGAATAGAATAAATGGGGGGAAACACAGTTAACAATAGTAATAGTAAAAAGAATTTTGAAGCACATTTCTCTAAGGCTTCATTTCTCAAACATAAAGGGAATGAGTCAGATTTATAAAAAGCATGAGTCATTCCCCAGTTGATAAATGATCAAAAGATATAAACTATGCTTAAAGGACTATAAAATCATGCCCACCATTTGACCTAACAATATTACTACTAGGCATGAATCCCAAAAGAGATTTTTTATTTAAAAAAAAAAAAAAGAAGAACCTACATGTATGAAACATATTTATAGCATTTCTCTTCTCAGGACAAAAAATTAGAAACTGAAGAAATGCCTATCAATTGATAAATGGCTGAATAAATTGTGATATGCGATTATGATGGAATATTATTATTATTCTATGGGAAATGATGAGCAGGATGCTCTTAGAAAAGCCTGGAAAGGCCTCCATGAACTCAACCAAAGTGAAATATACTGCGCACAAAATAATAACAAGTTCTGGGATGATCAGCTGTGATGATTTTGCTATTCTTGGCAATACAATGATCCACAACTACTCTAAAGGACTTAATTTGAAAAATCCTATCATATCCGGAGAAAGAGTCATGTGAATGCCATATATTTTGTATAAATATCAGTTAGTTTCTTGAGCTGAAATAAATCATAGAATCTTTTGGAAGTTGGATGAAGCTAAGGAACCCTGATCAGAATATTTTAAATGCATAAAATAGAACATATGGGATTACAAAGGAAACCAATTATATTTGGACACGATTATCAAAAAAAATTCACAGACTCCAGGTTAAAAATTTCTGTTCTAAATTATTTTTAGAGTTTCTTCTAGCTAGAAATCCTAGGATCTAGGCTTGCTTTTGTCACTCTCCAGATGAGCAGGTACCTCAGCTTCCCTTGGTAAGAAGCAGGTTCTTTGTAATCATTAGGTTTGGTCACATATTGTTTTTGTGCCCCAAACAGAGAATGGATTGTGTCAGGCTCTAGAACAGAGTCTTGCATATAGTAGGTTATTAATGTTTGTTGAGTTAAACATATGCTCTGTCACTAGGTACTTGATGTTTCTTTCAGCTCTGTAGTTTCTAACAAAGTTGGAATTCCAGGCTTATCTTTTTGGCATCATGAAATATCAGAGGAAGCAACACCAGCATCCTCATCCCCTTCCTCATCATCAGCACATCAATAAAATCTAGGAAGAATGGACAGAGAAAAGAACAAAATGGTTCACAAATGAAGTTTTTGTTGTTATTTTTATTCAAAGGAATACCCACTTTAAAACTAAAACTAGAACTAGAGGTTGTGATTTCAACTGTTTAATACTTCATTAATAAGTTATGATTAAAAAAATTATCCTGCAAAATTGTTGTTGATTTGAAATTATTGGTGGGTGGATCCTAAATCCAAGGAGGAGGAGCTCCAAATACCTCTTTTGCTACATAAAGTTAGGGAGAAAGTAATTTTCTATTAACTGAGCTAGCCTAGAAACTGTGCAAGACTCACTGGGATTCTTCTTTTCCTATCATTCACCAGGCCTATTAAAAAAAAAAAAAAAAAAAAAAACTATCTTGACTTTTGGCTCTGGAGTAAAAAGCTAAGCTGATTATTATTTGACATAAATTAGCATAATGATTTCAGAGGCTCTATTACTCCAGACACCAAAAATGAAATTAGTGAGAAGAGCCCACAGCAATTGCATTCCCAGTAAATTCCCTGGATGTGTTAACCTCAGAACAAAAAATACCTCAAAACTGGTTCACTAAGGGCACTAGAAGGGCAGAGGGGACTCATAGAGCAAAGGTTTGGCTCAGCTTCTATCTGCATCTGGTAGAGAAGGATGTCACTTATGGAATTTATTCTTAGGGATGCTTTGCTGCTTGCCCCAAGACATCAGCTCCAAACAGAACTGTCACAATTCCTGAAGTTGCCCATTAGCTGCTCCATTGGGTTAAGTCATTGAAGATCTTTTATAAAAATACAAATATATTCCTGGAAGGGCATAGAAAATAGGGGATAGAGAACCAGATTGGGAATCAGGAAGACTCATCTCTGACACATTGTGCCTATGTGACTCACAGTAAATGCTTAACCTTTCACTGCCTGGGGAACCTCTCTATAATTATAAATTTCTGAGAAGGTTGCTGCTGTCTGCACTGATAGAAGAATTTCCTCAATGAGAATTCCCTATACAAAATATCACTAATTTGGTCCAAAAACATTACCCAATAGGAAGAGAAAGTAAAAATATTTGCCCAGCTTGTTTATTCAATTGTTGTTGAGTTATTTCAGCTGTGTTGACCCCACTTGGGGTTTTCTTGGCAAAAATATTGCCATTTCCTCCAATTGTTCATTTAATAGATGAGGAAACTGAGGTATATAGGGTGAAGTGACTTGCTCAAGGTCATACAATTAATAAGTGTTTGAGGCTGAATTTGAACTCAGGTCCCCTGGAATCTAGGGCTGGTCTAGGGCCAGCATTCTATCCACTGTGTCACCTAGCTGCTCCAATAGTTATGACAGGTCATAGGATTTGGAAGTAGAAAGGAAACTAGAGATTCTAATTCAGCTTTATCATTGACCAAAAAGAGTTACATAAGTTGCAACAAGATTGCCCAAGATCACACAGATAGTAAATGACAAAGCTGGGATTCAAACTCGTATCCTCAGAATCTAAATCCAGGCTCTCATTGCACCACACTGTTTAGAATATGTAGAGTGTCACTACAAGACAGGCAAATTATGTCAGAGTGAGAACTGGGACGGAGGAAAATTTACAGAATTTTGTCTGTGAAGAAAAGCATCCCTGTAGGGTGAATGAAGGCTCTGGCCCTCAAACACTTAGGAATTTAGTTAGCTACAACCTGCAGGCAGCAACTAATGCAGCAAAGCAAACTGCTAAAGGGACAGGTTAAGTGGATCCCTGTAGAGGTTAGGTTTGCATAGGATAATGTCTCTAGTCCCAGATCACAGATCTGCCTTTTATCTTGGAAGAAGTAGGTAAGAATGTAGATGCTACATTCTAACTGTATGACTTTGGGCAAGTCAGTTAACTTGATTGCTTCAAAAAAAAAAAAATATATATATATATAGGTGGCACAGGGCAACCATGCGAAGGTCTCTGATTCCCTCCAAGAAAATAAATGCGAATCTGGAACTATGCCCAAAAAGTTATAAAACTGTGCATACCCTTTGATCCAGCAGTGTTTCTACTGGGCTTATATCACAAAGAAATACTAAAGAAGGGAAAGGGACCTGTGTGTGCCAAAATGTTTGTAGCAGCCCTTTTTGTAGTGGCTAGAAACTGGAAGATGAATGGATGTCCATCAATTGGAGAATGGCTGAATAAATTGTGGTATATGAATGTTATGGAATATTATTGCTCTGTAAGAAATGACCAGGAAGATGATACAGAGAGGCTTGGAGAGACTTACACGAACTGATACTGGGTGAAATGAGCAGAACCAGGAGATCACTATACTTTTCAACAACAATACTGTTCTGATGGAAATGGATATCTTGAACATAAAGAAGAGCTAATCCAATTCCAATTGATCAATGATGGACAGAATCAGCTACACCCAGAGAAGGAACACTGGGAAATGAGTGTAAACTGTTTGCATTTCTGTTTGTCTTCCCAGGTTATTTTTACCTTCTGAATCCCATTCTTCCTGTGCAACAACAACAACAACAACAAAATTCAGTTCTGCACACATATATTGTATCTAGGATATACTATAACATGAGAATGCCTGCCATCTAGGGGAGGGGGTGGAGGGAAGGAGGGGAAAATTTGGAACAGAAGGGAGTACAAGGGATACTGTGTAAAAAATTACCCATGCATATGTACTGTCAAAAAAATGTTATAATTATAAAATTAATAAAAAAGACATAAAAAAATAAATGCGAAAAGACTAATTGAATTTCCCACCATTATGGAATGTAAATTACTAGAGTATAATTTCTCCTGTGTGTTCTCAATGCCTGGTACTACAATATATGGCTAACACAAGATAGGATAAGTTAGGAGCTGGACCATGATTTTATTGGTATAGAGAACTCTTTGATCAAAACACTCTCTCTATGAATTCAGGTTCACATCTCTAAGACTAAAGTCTTAGTTAACTAGGGTTACACAACTAGTATATGTCAGAGGCAGGTCCTGAGCCATGGTATTCATGGGTGGTTATAGTAGAAAGAAAGCTGACATTGGAGTCAGGAAATTCTAAATTCTAATCCTGTCTCAAGTACTTGCTAGCTAGGTGAACCTAGACAAGTTATTTAACCTTGGGTTTGCCTTAGTTTTTTCAACTGAAAAATGGAAATAATAATAGCATCTATCTCACCGGGTTGCTGTGAGGATCAAATAAGATAATATTTGTAAAAAAAGCACTTAGCACATAGTAGACATCATAAAAAGCACTTATTTCCTTTCTTTCTTGGCACTGAGGCTGGCTCTCTATCCCTTATGCTACACTACTTATTAAAATAAACTCTTCCTAAATGTTTGCTGAATGAACTGCTGAATGAATTAATCTTCTTTCAAGTAGCTGAGCCCAATTTCTCTCTCCTTAAACCTAACATTACATGGATGATTTTTCTCCTCATTTCCCACTAGGTGGGGGGAGGTAAATTCTTTCCTGTTTTATTTCAGGCATTTGTTTCTCTTTCCTTTCAAAGACCATCAAGTGAATTTCAAAAAAAAAGAAAAAAAGGTTTTTTTTGTTTTTTTTAAAATAGTTCTCCCCTCAGGGACAAGTAATACAAGTCATAGAATCATAGAATTTCAATGGGAAAGGACCTCAGAGATCATCAATCAACTCAAACTTAAACAGGAATCTCTTCTACATAACCCTGACAAGTGGTCATCCAGCCTCTTCTTGAAGACCTCTAATGAAGGGGAAATCTACTACTTCCTGAGGCAAGCCATAACAAAGCACTTCTTCCCTTTGTGCCTGGTTCCATTGTCTAAAGCCAAGTTAAATAATTGTCCATTTGAAAATCCTAAAAAAAAAAAAAAAAAAACAACAAAACAAAACAAAACAAAACAAAAGTTATATTTAGGTAAGTTACTTGTGAGATGAGTTGAATTTCTTCCTCAAAGCCAGAATCTATATGCAACAATTTCCCTAATGGTATAAATAGTACATTTCCATTAA
This sequence comes from Sminthopsis crassicaudata, assembly GCF_048593235.1. Classification (NCBI taxonomy): domain Eukaryota; kingdom Metazoa; phylum Chordata; class Mammalia; order Dasyuromorphia; family Dasyuridae; genus Sminthopsis; species Sminthopsis crassicaudata. Next base: position 221,461,079 of record NC_133618.1, read on the forward strand.
TATGGCCTAAGAGAACATTTGGTTTCTTAGCTATATCACATATTGAGGATTTAATTAAATACAATCCCTAGGCCATTTTCAGATGGACTCCAAAGCTAGTGGTTATGTATTGGATTTTCTTGAATCTAAATGAAAAATTAATTCCTATTCAAATTCATCTCATTAGCTGTAAGCCATTATTTTAATTTGTTAAAATGTTTGTGTGTTGTCTTTGTTAGCTCCCTGGAGGCCTCAGGATCAGCCAGAGTCAGGATTAAGTAAAAGTCCTTGGTCTTTATGAGGAGAAATGAAGGAGATGGACAAAACTGCCAGGAGTTTTGCCAAAGATCTCTTCGTGATTCTGGAGTCTAGAATCTTCACCTTTATCCTCCTCATTCTCACCAAGTGAGTCTGACTTGTCTCACCCCACCCTGTAATCCTTGCCTACAATTATCTGTATACACCAAAAATTGAGCCAGCACCAATGGTGAGAAGGTTCATTTTCCCAAACACATGCTAATAGAGTCAGTGTCTTATATTTAATAGTTAATTTGCCCAAAGTGCTTGGTTGTCTGATTCAAGCACACCTTTTAAGAGTTTTAGCTCTTTACATCTCTTGCTTTCTTTTGTTTTAGAACACAGGTGGTCACGTCATCCCTGACTTCTCAGGAAGGGAGGTGAAAGCACTAAAAAGGAGATGATCATGCCCTCCCTGACTTCTCAGGAAGAGAGATGAAAAATACCAAAGGGGAATGAGGACTCAAGCCAGATATTGCTATGTTTCAAGGGTCTCTTACTATAAACAGGTATGCACAAACCCATCAGCATGGGAGGTATCACACAAGCATACAGCAATAACACACAGGCTATTAGTGATGACTCCCCCACAGCCAGTGCAGGCTCAATGTGGTGCAACAAACATGAATTGTACATGCAAGCAGTGATATAACAAACAATATGAATCAACATGGTCTTGTAAAAAGATTGCCAGAATTCCTAGAAGGAGGGTATGTAAACATCAATCACACAAACGCCTTCTTCAGCAGCCAAGATAGTCCAAAACCAATCTATTGTCCATTATTTCACATGTCAGGGAATCCAATGATTCCTGCAAGTTTTTGAAGTCCTACAACAGTCTTTTTATGTGTTAGGGAATCTAATGATTCCTGCAGATTTTGAAGTCTTGCAACAGTCTTATCATTTCTCAGGAAATCCAATGATTCCTGAGGGAATTCCTACTACAGTCTTATCATGTCTCAGAGAATCCAGTGATTCCTGAGGGTTTTCAAGTCCTACAACAGTTTTATCATGTCTCTGGGATTCCAATGATTCCAATGAAGTCCTGGATCAGTCTCAACAATTTTTGATGTCCATTTATCAATCTCTATAACTGCCATGCTCTTTCAGTGGTGGGCACAATCAGCGATGGAACCACTTGATGTTTTTTGGGTCTTCTCCTTCGTTTCAAGGGCCTGCTCTGTCTCTCTCCAATGGACAAGGTGAATATGGCTCATTGGTACCCATCTGATTCCTTCTCCATCTGTAGAGATACAAGCAAACCCTCTCCCCCAAGCAATTAACATATCTGGTCGCTTCCATTCACCACTTTCTGGGTCTCTCCATATGACCTGGCGATTATCTGAAGATAGTAGAGCTGCTTGGACTGGGACACTGCCCTTCCAGGGGTTATAAAACCTGTCTGCCGGAGCCAGTGCATCTTTGTCAAAAATCAAGAAGTTAATAGTATAAAGAATTAGATTTAAAAGTTCTCTACGGTTACCTGTGGCTCCCCCTTTCTTTTGATTTTGGAGGAGCATCTTAATATCTCTGTTTCTCTTCTCTACTATTGCCTGTCCTTGAGGTGCACAAAAGTGTGCAAAATGTTTAGAAGTATATGCAGGTCCATTGTCTGTTTTTATTGCTTGTGGCACACCCATGATTGTAAATGCTTGTATAAGGAATTAAGTGACCACTTGGGCTGTCTCTTTTGCTGTTGGTATTGCAAAAGTGAATCCTGAAAAGTTGTCTACTACAACATGGATAAAAGACAGATGACCAAAAGATTTATAATGGGTCACATCCATTTGCCAAATTTCATTGGATCTCAAACCACAAGGGTTCTTCCCTGGAGGGGGTATAGGAGCATAGAAAGGAAGGCAAGCTGTACAGGCTTTTACTATGCTCCTAGCTTCCTCTTTTGTTATTCCAAATTGCAAATATAAATCTAGAGCAGCCTGATGATATTTAAAATGAGATTCTTGGGCTTCCTGAAATAAAAGAGTATTGGCCAACATGGTTAGAAGGCTGTCTGCCTTTGAATTACCATCAAAAATAGGACCTGGAAGTCCACTATGAGAGTGGACATGCAAGATATAAATCTTACCTGGATGCTTTCTCACTTGTTCTTGAAGTTCCTTAAAGAGCTGATATATATTGGAGGCTACAAACTTTATTTGGGCCATGCCAATTCTTTGTACCACACCTATTGAATAGGCCATATCAGATATTATATTTATATCTCCTGGATAATAAGTAAGAGCTAGAATGCTTGTATACAATTCATTCTGCTGAGTGGACTGAAAAGGATTTCTGATTCTCTATAGTTAAGTCACTAGAGTATACAGAACAAATATTATGTTTGTATGCATCTATAAAGATAGTTGGTCCTTTAAGAGGAACTTTAGAAACTTTTTCTTCAAGAATCCATAGCCAATTATGTAATAGGTTATCTTTAATAGAGACCCATGTAAGATTTGGAGCCAAGGCTAATAAAATTTGCTACTCTGGGATGGTTTCACAGCACACATTAACTTGTGCATTAGTATAAAATATGTATATCTTGTCAGGTCTTATCCCAGATAATTGTACTGCTCGCTTAGTGGCCTTTAATAAAATTCTAGCCACAAGCACTAGGTAAGGAGTTTCTTCTGGTTGTGCTGGGAGGTTCACTCATTTTCACTGTCTCCTCGATGAAGGACTGCTGTGGATACCTCTTTTGTAGCAAAAACTGCTATTTCCAATGGTTTTTGAATGATTCTTTCAACAATATTGGATAAAGCCAGTTCAACTTCTCTCAAAGCCTCTTGAGCTTCTTTTGTAAGCTGGCGTGGTGAGTTTAAAGCACTGACTCCCCTTAAAATGTCATATAATGGTTGCAATTGATAAGTAGTCAAGCCTAACACTGGACATATCCATTGGATATTTCCTATCAATTTCTGAAAGTCATTTAAGGTGTTTAGCTTCTCTGTTCTTAAGGAGAGTTTTTGTACTATAAGCATCTTAGGGTATATTTCATATCCTAAATATTGAAAAGGAGCATGTCTATGTGCAATTTATAATTCCTTAGTGTTTCTATGGTCTTTTATAGACATGCTTCTAATATTTGCTCCTCAGGTGCACATACCAATATATCATCCATGTAATGTAATAACATTACTTTTGGAAATACTTTTCTTACTGGAGTAAGAGCAGCAGCCACATACATTTGGCACATAGTAGAGCTGTTTCCTTGTGGCAAAACTGTCCATTCGTATCTTTTATTAAGTTCAAATAAGTTAACTCTGGGCACTGAAAAGACAAATCTTTTCATATCCTCCTTATCTAGAGGGATAGAATAGAAACACTCTATATGTCTATAACCAAAGAGTCCATTCTCTAGGCAATTGAGTAGGAGATGGAAGTCTAGGCTGAAGAGTTCCCATAGTTTCCATCTGTTCATTTACTTTTCTTAAATCAGTCAACATCCTCCATTTTCCAGATTTTTTTCTTACAACAAATACAAGGGAATTCCAAGGACTTAGAGAACATCAAACTGTAAAGTCCAGGCTAGCTCCCTGGAGGCTTCAGGATTAGCCAGAGTCAGGATAAATAAAAGTCCTTGGTCTTTAGGAGGAGAAGCAAGAAAACTGCCAAGAGTTTTGCCAAAGATCTCTTCTCGATTCTGGAGTCCAGAATCTCTACACCTTTCTCCTCCCCATCCTGCCACCAAATGAGTCTGGCTTGTTTCACCCCACACTCTAATTCTCTCCTACTATTATCTGTATATTCCAAACATTGAGCCAGAACCAAATAGTGAGAAGGGCTATTTTCCCAAGCATATGCTAATAGAGTCATTGTCAAATAGGTAATTAGTCTTAAGTGCTTAGTTGTCTGATTCAAGCACACCTTTTAAGAGTTTCAGCCCTTTACATTTGTGGATCCCACTTGTCATCCGAAGCTATGTTTTCTAGAATCATATCATTTGCCAATCTGATAAACATTCCATTCATGCCTGTATCTAAGCCATTCCCTAAAAAGAATGAGCAGAATAGTTACCAAATATGATACTGAAAAGAGATAACTAGGATGAGAAAACAGAATAGATGGAGTCAAAATGCATGGCCTCTAATGACCTCAGATAGGGAAATAGTCCTGAAGAGGTTGGAAAAAGAGATGTACATTACACAGCAAGGTAATGACAGAACTTGAAGTATAATACAGATCGAATCCTTCTAATTTAAGAGTCACTCTAATGCTAGAAGGAAACTTCAAGGAAAGGTCAGTGATGATGTGAGTTGCTAAATGGTTTCCAGTACTAACATAGGAGTCTGCCCATTGTAATGTGTTAAAGGATATATATCAGTCTGATTCCCAAACAGAAAACTAAAGATCAATCCCATTTGCTTCTAAAATTCCATAATTTCAATACAATGTAGTAGCCACCACTAAGTGCTTGCTCTTAAGGGGAAACATATTCTAATGGAAGAGATAACATAAAAATTTGTTCAGCTGTGTGTGACCCTTCATGATCCCATTTAGGTTTTGTTTTGGGGGGGTTTGGTGGGGGTTTTTTTGTTTGTTTTATTTTGTTTTTGGTAAAGATGTTGGATTAACTTGCCATTTTCTTCTCCAGATCATTTTACAACTGAAGACATTGAGGCAAACAGGGTTACCCAAGGTCACATGGCTATTAAGTGTCTGAGATCAGATTTGAATTCAGCAAAATAAATCTTCTTGACTTAGGGTCTGGTACTCTTATCTACTGAGTCACCTAACTGCCCCAAAATATGTAGGAACATATAAAGTTTAGAATGTATGAAGATAATCTGAAAGGTTTTAAATTTTTTAAATTTCATTATTATTAAAGGTTTTTATTTTCAAAACATATGCATGTATAATTTTCAACATTCCACTTGCAAAATTATGTTCTAAATTTTCCCCCTCTTTTTCCCCCATCCCCACCCCTAGATGGCGAGTGATTCAATATATTTTTGTGCAATTTTTTCTATACGTATTTCCACAATTATCATGCTGCACAATAAAAATCAGATCAAAAAGAAAAAAAATGAGAAAGAAAACAAAATGCAGGCAAACAACAACAAAAAGGGTGAAAATGCTATATTGTGGTCCATATTCAGTTCCCACAGTCCTCTCCCTGGGTGTAGATGGCTCTTTTCATCACAAGATCATTGGAACTAGCATCAATCATATCTCATTGTTGAAGAGAACCACATCCATCAGAATTGATCATTGTATTGTGTTGTTGTTGCTATGTACAATGATCTCCTGGTCCTGTTCATATTACTCAGCATCAGTTCATGTAAGTCTCTCCAGGCCTTTCTGAAATCATCCTGTTAGTCATTTCTTACAGAACAATAATATTCCATAATATACCACAATATATTCAGCCATTATCCAACTGATGGCATCCATTCAGTTTCTAGTTCCTTGTCACTGTAAAAAGGGCTGCCACCTTTTTGCACATGTAGGTCCTTTTCCCTCTTTTATGATTTTTTTGGGGATACAAGCCCAGTAGAAACACTGCTGGATCAATGTTATTGCACAGTTCAATAGCCCTGAAAGGGCTTTAAAGAGCCAGGAAAAGGCCTCTTGATTCCATAAACTGATTGTAAGAATTTTTTTTAAAAGGGGAGGATACAGGAGGAGCTGTGTTTTCACTGATAAAGTTCCTGTTAGGGAACTCTTCAGTAGGAAACTCCATTTACTGATATGTATTTCGAAATGTACAGTTTTAAGGACTCCTGTTGCTTAGGACTCTGAAAGTGGTTTGCTCAAAATCATACAGAATGTTTCAGAGAAGTACTGGAATTCAGATTTTCCTATTTCCTGGGCCAATACTCTCTGCTTTTTGTCTCTGTCCGTGTGTATGTGTGTGTGTGTGTGTGTGTGTGTGTGTGTGTGTGTGTGTATCTGTGTCTTTGTGTGTCTCTGTCTCTTTCTCTCTGTCTTTTTCTGTCTTTGTCCCTCTTTCTTTATTTCTGTCTGTCTCTCCATTGTTTGGATTCTTCTTGCCATATATCTCCCACCAGCTCGTAGAATCAAAGGAAAACAGAATTATGGAATTCTGGCACCACAGAATCTTGGCATTTGAAGGAACTTTAGAGATCATATAATATCTCTCTTAACTTTCCTGTCCCCTGTTCCCAGTTCTGTGCTGATTAAGACAGTGTCATCCAGGAAAGATGTACATTTGGGAAAGTTTGGACAAATTTGGAATGGAGTTTCCAGAATATAGCACTGAAATATTTCATACTATAACTGAATTTATCAAAGTAAACTGCTGAGATAGACAAGACAATTATGAGCAAGTCATTTAAATTCTATCTGCCTCAGTTACCTCAACTGTAAAATGGGAATAATGATAGCACCTACCTCACAGGTTTGTTGTGAGGGTCAAATGAAGTAACATATGGAAAGGCACAGTGCCTGAGTAGGCACTCAATATATTTTCTTTCTCTTCTTCCTATTGTCCAGATGCTGAAACTAAAGCTTAGAAAAACAAACCAAGATCTTACAATTAGTAAATGGCCAATGCTGACCTTGAACCTGTGCCTCATAATGAAAAATTCAGTGTTTTTTCCCCACCACACTATTTCATTGTGCTATTTATTGTTTCATATTTATTTACCCAATAAAATCTAATCTGGCTTCAAAAAGAAAGCCTTTGAATGTCATAAATTATCTCTCTATATTGGGCCTATATTCAGTCCCTAGTTTCTGAACTTGTTTGAATTCCTAATTTCATCTCTGCTTACCCCTCTGACACCACCTCCAACCACTGCTTCTTCTCAACTTTTTTATGGAAGGTAATAAGTTCTCCTTCCTTTGCAGTCTTCAAAAAGAATCTGAATAAAATAACACTTAATGGATGTACTCTAGAGGGGGGTTTTGCTCATCTTCTTTTTTTAAATTTCATTTAAAAATTTTGTTTATATTTTTTCAGTTATATGTAAAATAATATTTTTACATTTGTTTTTAAATCTTTGAGTTCCAGATTCTCTCCCTTTAAGCCTCCATAATGACCTCCCCTCCCCATTGAGAAGACATATCTGAAGTTTTTGTTGGACTATATGACTTCTTTTTTTTTTTAATTTAATTTTGATTTTATTTTATAATTACAACTTTTTTTTGACAGTACATATGCATGAGTAATTTTTTACAACATTTATCCCTTGCACTTACTTCTATTCAGATTTTTTCCCTTCCTCCCCCAACCCCCTACCCCAGATGGCAGGCAGTCTTATACATGTTAAATATATTACAGTATATTCTAGATACAATATATGTGTGTAGAACCGAATTTCTTGTTGCACAGGAAGAATTGGATTCAGAAGGTAAAAATAACAGTTCACACTCATTTCCCAATGTTCCTTTTCTGGATGTAGCTGGTTCTGTCCATCATTAATCAATTGGAATTGGATTAGCTCTTCTCTATGTTGAAGATATCCACTTCCATCAGCATACATCCTCATACAGTATCATTGTTGAAGTGTATAACGATCTTCTGGTTCTGCTCGTTTCACTTAGCATCAATTGATGTAAGTCTCTCCAAGCCTCTCTGTATTTCTCCTGTTGGTCGTTTCTTACAGAGCAATAATATTCCATAACATTCATATACCATAATTTACCCAACCATTCTCCAATTGATGGACATCCATTCATCTTCCAGCTTCTAGCCACTATGAAAAGGGCTGCCACAAACATTTTGGCACATACAGGTCGCTTTCCCTTCTTTAGTATTTCCTTGGGATATAAGCCCAGTAGTAGTATGGCTGGGTCAAAGGGTATGCACATTTTGATAACTTTTTGGGCATAATTCCAGATTGCTCTCCAGAATGGTTGGATTCTTTCACAACTCCACCAACAATGCATCAGTGTCCCAGTTTTCCCACAGCCCCTCCAACATTCATCGTTATTTGTTCCTGTCATCTTAGCCAATCTGACAGGTGTGAAATGATATCTCAGAGTTGTCTTAATTTGCATTTCTCTAATCAATAGTGATTTGGAACACTCTTTCATATGAGCAGAGATAGTTTTAATTTCATCATCTGAAAATTGTCTGTTCATATCCTTTGACCATTTATCAATTGGAGAATGGCTTGACTATATGACTTCTAAGATGCCTTCCCATTCTGAGGTTTTGTGATTTTATAACCTATCTGCCCAATTCCCAGAACTGGATGTTTGCACTAGATGGACATTCCTACTGCCTTTTGTATTCTGTTCCACAAGTAGAATGGGGGAGGATTAATCAGCACCATAGACTCATTTCAGCCATAGACTTCTCCAGACCCTAGCACAGGATCCAAACAGGGGCCAGGCCATATAGGTCAACACATCTAACTGATAATGTACAACCTCTCCCCATCCCAATTCTAAAGGGACATCTGTGTATGCAGGTAAATAACGAATAATCATTTTGGTTCTTTTCTTTAATTTTCCTTCATGTCTGAGAACAGCATGAAACTAATAAGATTTGAGCAGTGCCAAAATGCTGTACTGTGAAGCAGCAAAACCTCTCCCAACAAACAATTCTCTCCAACCATGTGGTTGCATAGCTTTATTGTTGTTGTAATGATTATTAATATAACAATGAGGCTGTAGATTGCCTTTATTTGTTTGCATGCAATTAGTATATGCTATCATTAACTTGATGATTGTGTCTTAGCCTTTTATTTAATTTGGACATTCTGCTTTCTGCTAGTTCCATAAAAGCCTTACAGCTAGGTATCACAGGAGGGAGCTGAAATGCAGATATTTAATATCTAATTTATGGAAATCCAACCTGGGTTTTAGAGCATGCAAATCACAAATAATAACTTGGCTTCCTTGGTGCCCTTGTTCATGCATAAAGATCACTCACCAAAGGAAATGGGCGATTTGTTATGGGATGTATTTGAGTTTACTCTAGAAAGAGGAATCCAGCTGTGTTTGTGATCTGTTATACTGCAAGGTCATTTTTGAGGCAGCTGTACTGTAGGGGAAGGAATGCTGGGTTTGGGACTAAGAGATCTGGCTTTGAGCCCACCTTTGCTAGTTTATGATGACCTTGGCAAGTCATTTCACCATTCTAAGAAAGGTTCTCTGACTCAAAAGTAGAAATAGCAATCCTTGAACTATCTTTTTGACAGAGTTGTTGAAGAGGTGAAATGATTTTTTCCTAAGAAAAGTCTCCCTCTGCAATGGGAGGGGTTGACTAACAATCACAACAGTAGTATCAAGAATTTTTAGAATTTTAAAAAATATTTCAAAAAAATTTTAATATTAGAAATCATGACTAGACCTATTGTCAGTATTCACTGATTATATAGTATATGATGATACAAAGTTCCTGTGAATATCAATCAACAAGTGTCTACTATGTGTCAGACACTATCCTAAGTACTTATAAGGATTTGTAAGTCTCAAAATATCATATATATGGAATTTTATCATTATTACTGTTGCTTTGAATTAAATATTTTAAATAAATTTGTATTTTATTAATTACAATAATATCTACTTACATTTGAAAAATAATCATGTTTATATAGTCCTTCATCTAGACTACCCTAACTTGGGTCTCAGGTTTACAACCTGGAGAAGGGGATAGGATTACTATTCCCAGTTGTAAAAGAAAAAAAACACACAAAAAGTGTTTTGGGTCCATACTCCTACAATTAGAGCTTATAAGCTCCCATCAATGAACTTATGTGTAAGAATCAACCAAGAGACACTATTAACTTAAAGCTTAAATCTTTTTACTATGACACTATTTGTAAAGCACTTTGAAAACTTTGAAGTGCTATATAAATCATAGTTATTCCTTCTCTTCCTCCTTGCTTTCTCTCCTCCAGAGTAACATAGAAAGAATATCCTCATTTCTCTCACTTTATAAATTTGGGACACATTCTCTCACACACAAATATACAGTGTCTGTGGGAAGAGTAGGAACAATTTATCTCAAATGAGATAATATTTGGAACCATTTTTTGCCTAACCTAGCACACTTCCTTCACAATGAAGAACAGATAAAAAAATATCAAAAAGAATCAATGAAAAAATGGGGAAGTGAGAGAGCCTAGTAGGAACCTGATATCAAACTACTACTATAAAGCCATAGTTTTCAAAACAGTTTAGTACTGGAGAAGAAAATAGGAATGTTGATGAGTGGGATAGATTTAGTTCAGAAAATACATAAATCAGAATAGTAATCTAGTTTTTGATAAATCCAAAAATTCTAGCTATGAAGTAACAAATTAAGTCTACCCTAAATATTAAAATAAAATAATAAAGTCTGGCAGAAATTAGTTGTAGACCAATAGCTTACACTACATACCAAGATAAGCTGCAAAAGGGTATATGATTTATGGTTTCATAAGCAAATTAAAGGAGCATAAAAGAAATTACCTATTAGATCTATGGATAGAGGAAGGGTTCATGACCAAAAAAGAAAGAGAGAATCACAGGAAACAAAGTGGACAATTTTGATCACACGAAAATAAAATTACTTTTTTGCACAAACAAAATCAATGCAGCTAACATTTCAAGAGAAATTGGGGTGGGAGAAGACGATATTTGCAACAAATTTCATAGAAAGAACTAATTTCTAAGATTGGGCAGCGAGTAAAATTTACAAGGGCCATTCTACAATTGATTTGGCCATTGCCAAAGGATACAAATAGATAATTTTTAGAGGACAAATTCCAAACTATCAATAGCTATATGAAAAAAAAATTCAAAATCAATAATAGAGAAATTCAAATTTAAAAAATTCTGAGGTATCTCCTCACATCCTTCAGAAGAACTAAATTGACACTCCTCAAAAAAGAAAATAAAATTATCATAGGTTTATGAAAAAAATAGGTTCATTAATGCACTATTGGTGGAGCTATGAAATAGCCCAATCATTCTGGAAAGCAATTTGGAACTGTTCTCAAAAGTCAATTAAACTGTGCATAGCCTTTGACCCAGTGATATTGCTATTAGGTATATATCCCCAAAGAAAACAATGAGGAAAAGGATCCATATGTACAAAAATATTTATAGAGGCTCTTTTGTGTAGTAAAGAACTAGAAACTTAAGAGATGCCTATCAATTAAGGAATGGCTGAATTAATTATGGCATATGAGTGTGATGGAAAATTGTTATGCTGCAAGAAATAACAAAGATATTAAAAATGACAACAACAACAAACAACAATATGTAAGAGGGAAGTGAGCAAAATCAGGGAAACAATTTATATAATAACAATATTATAAGGACAATGAACTCTGAAATATTTAGGAACTCTGTTTAACACAATGACTAACCATAAATCCAAAGAACTCATAAAGAAACATGCTATCTACCTCCTGAAAAAGAAGTGAACTCAAAATGAAGACTAAAGCATATTTTCTTTTCCTTCCTTTTTTTGAACATAATTAAAGAAGAACTTTGTTTTGCATAAGTATACATATTTGTAATAAGCTCTGTTTTTCTTTCCTTCTCAATGGGTGAGGAGGAGGAAAAAAACTGAAAAAAAGTGAAAATAAAATTGAATTTTAAAAATCAAGAGAATGCAATTCTCTTGATTCTCAATGAAGCTTTATTTTCACTAAGCAAATAGTAATCTTATTTGTAGGTTCTTGTTTGTTTATCTTCAATATTACCAAATAGTCTCATCCACATGGTGGGGGTGAACCCTGAAACTGTATCCCCTTTAATCTGTAAAAGAAGGGCAATTAGGGGTCTCAGGCTCTCCCGTGGGAAAAGCATACCTTTCCCAGACATCCTCCAGTTAAGTGGTTTCATTCAGTTGGAAATCTTGGCCAGGGACTAGTTGCACTCTCTATTGAGTTGAAGATTAGTCTGGGACCACTCCCAATAACTCAAACTCCTAAGATATGTGATCTCTCTTTTCTTTTTATTATTAGAGATCTAAGCCCCAGGCATTGACAACATTGAAGCCCCAAGCCTCAGAAGGCTAATAAAAGACAACTCTGAACCCCAAATCTTTGCAGAAGTCTGAAACAGGAATTTGCTTTGCCAAGGAAGCTCTTTTCTTGGCAAGGCTGCCTTCCAGGACCTTTGCCCAGTGTGAAGATATTTTCTTCTCAGTATTAACCTTTGTTATACCTTTTACCCACTAAAAAGTCTGTCTTCCTAGCAAAGCTGGCTTCTCAGTGCCAACAATAAAACTCTTTTGCCACACAGACTTTTCAGGTTTGTGAATTCTTTCACATTGGACCTGCACTGACCAGAGGGGATTCCCACCCCAATTCTTACACCTCTTCACTACCACTAGCACCTCATCACACAGATTTACATTTTAATATAATAGGACATGGAGACTGGAAAGACTTCAGGAAGGAAAAACCTTCATGGAGGTTAAATGAATTTGTCAGAGTCATGAAGTTTATAAATATCTGAGATAAAACTAAAACCTAAAAACAAAAACAAAAAAAACAACAACAAAAAATCCCCCTAAAATTTAAGTCTTCCTGATTCTAGATCTAGCACTCTATTCCCTATACCATTCTACTATGCTGCTTTCTCTGAGATTCAGGTTCCTCATCAGTAAAAGGGAAGTAATAAATGTTGTAGTGTGAGAAATGAGGAGTGAGATTTACCTTGACATCAATGGAGTCCCCAGGCCAGTGTTTCAGGTTGTTTTGTGAAAGAATTCGCAGTCCAGAACTGCAGGCAAAGTTTTTGGAAAAATTATGGGTTTATTACACTGAGAAACAAATTCCTAGAAGACTAGTTCCATAGGAATTTAGCAAAGGTAGGTTTTTAGTAAAGATGGGTTTACACTGAGAAACAATTTCCCAGTGGGCCAAATCCAGAAAGGAATTAGCAAAGATTTTGGGTTCAGAGTCCTCTTTTATTAGCCTTCTGTGGTTTGAGGATAGGAAAATTAAGAGCTAATTTTCAATTCAATAAAGGGTTGTGATTATTTCCCAGACCAATTGGGAGTGGGAGATTCCAATAGGAACCAGATAGCTTTCCCAAGGGAGATTCAGATAGGTGGGGATCATTTTTAGGAATTTCCCCAGACCAGATGACCCACCTTCTACAAAGATCAGGGAGATACAGAGTCCTTATTACATGAATACTACTTGCATATCTGTCTCATAATGTGAATGTGGGGATCCAAAAAAAAAAAAAAAAAAAAAAAAAGTAAAATAAGATGTAAATGGATGTAGATGATTAATAAGCATTTCTTAATTGATTAAATGAATGAAAAAAAGATTACTAATATTAGAGAAGTTATAGAAAAACAAGCAAGGTAATATAATATTGATAGAACTATTGATAAGTCCAACCTTTCTATAAGCAATGTGGAATTATGCAAAGAAAGTGACTAAATTATCTAATACACTTAGACCCAGAGATCCCATTGCATGGCTGACATCCCAAGAAGGTCAAAGACAGAACCAACCTAAAAATTTACCAAAAAATTAAAAGCAATAATTTAAGGGGGATAATAAACAACTGTCAATAAAGTGAATACCAATCAACCAGGGAATAGTTAAGTACATTGTGAAACATTACTACAGCACAAGATATTGTGCCACAGTTTCCTTTTAATGTCCTGACTCAGTTTCCCTAATTGTCCTACCTCAGTTACTCTGCCTCAGGCTATAACCATTCCTCTTAATCATTAGAATGTTTGATAGGATAAAGGTCTCATATCTTAGATATCATTAGAATATCAGGAGCCTCTCCTCATCTCCAGTGCTCCCTCCATTACGTCTCCCCATTAGGTCATCATTCTTTCTACCCTATAAAAGAATCTTTGTATCTGACATTTGCTGCTGGATTCTTGGAAACAAGTCTCATTCAGCCCTGGGACCAAATCATGAATCCGTTTGGTCCCAGTAAATCTCTCTTTCAAATAAAATATTAAATACTCTCTAATCTCTATCTTGCCTCTGTTTCTCCTCCATTACATTTTGGAGGCATCCCACTGAGATGTTAGAAAATAAGAGCAGGATTAGAGATCAGGGACCTTTGGGTCTCCTCCTTGGGCCTTGGGGTGGTTGGGGATCTGGGTTCTTGGCCTGGAGAGGCCAACCCTCTGGATTCCTTCCAGAGTCTCTGGGAAAGAGGGCAGTTTTCAGCCACATGATCTGATGGTGGATACTCCATTTTGGCCACTGGAGAGTAAGTCTGGATGTTTTAGGACATAATCTGATCTGTTTACCTGTCTGTCTGTACTAGCATCTGGATTCTCAGAATTATAAGACACTGATGGATGTTAACTTCTGAGAGTAGTGGCCACTGGATGCAGTGTGACACTACCTACGTGTCTCCTAAGACACATCTGGTTCTGTGTGCCAGACACTTAATAACTGTGTGACCCTGTGTAACTCTTTATCTTAGTTCTTCATCTATAAAATGAACTGGAGAAGGAAATGGTAAATCCATATGAGGTCATAAAGAGTCAATTACCATTGAAACAATTGAACAACAACAATTCTATAAATATGAATTTTAAATTTTAAAAAATATATCAGTCTCTCTAAATATATATGACAAATAATAGCTAGAACAGAACCCAGCTTTCCTGACTCTTAAGCCAGTACTTCTGCTACTCATCTAGACTGCATGAAGAAAGTACTATAAGTACTAGAAAGAACCTTTCTCAATTGAAAAATATACCAAAGTGAAAATCTTAGAAAAAGTTATTAAAGTGTTGAACCAAAGCAATAAAGATATTCTATCCCAGAGCTAATACATAACCTGAGGAATTTGAGGATTCCCTTATCTAATTCTATCCACTCAATCCCTACAGCCGATATTATCTCTACTATTATTATGCCAATGAGTAATTTCTCAGTTCCTTTCAACCACTTAACATAAATTAGCTTTTAGAAAAGAAGATATGGATGGCAAACACAAAAGTACATTTTCCTCCTCTCTCCAGAATCTGAAGGCACACTCTCCCCTCTCACATTGGTCTCTGTGAAGGGTGGGCTCAGTTTTGATTCATTTCATACATAACATGATTCCCACCAAGTTCATATCCAAATGTATGTAGTATTATTATTGGTTGAATACTCATCTCAAGCTACCAAGGGACTGGGTCCTGAAGATCATTCTGGAGTCACTCCTTGCTCCTTTGGGCATCGTGGCTGCAAAATCCAGACTCTGAATATGCCAAAAATCAAATGCTCTCATGATCTCTTGAAATTTTCAAGATTAGAATCTTTAATTCCTTCTATCAAAAAGGAAGAACAAATGTCAAGGAGAAGAATTTAAGTCAGTATTCAAAGACTACATGTTGGCCTAAGTGGAGTGTATTCAAAGCTTCTCTCATTATATCCTCTTCCTCAGGACTCCATCAGTGAAGAAATCAAAACTCCAGGGAATAAAGAAAGAGAAAAAAATGGTAGAATTCAATTAAGACCATCTCAAAGGCATCCCAAGTTCTGGCTAATTTAATTTAATGTAATCAAAGTTTTCCATTTTACTTTCATAATGTTATCTACTTCTTTGGTCAGATACTACTTTCTTCAAGGATCTGATTGGTAAATTATCCCTTTCTCTCCTAATTTATTTATGATATCACACTTTAAGCCAGATCATTTATCCATTTTGACTTTATTTTTGGGTGGGATGTGAGATGATGGTCTATGCCTACTTTCTGACATATTCTTTTCTAGTTTTCCAAGTAATCTTTGTCAAACAGTGAGTTTTTATCCCAGAAGCTGGAGTTTGGGAGTTTATCAAACACTAGATTAGAACAGGCCTTGATATTGTGCTGTGTGTATCTAATCTATTCTACTGATCCACCACTCTATTTCTTAGTCAGTGCCATATAGTTTTAGGGCTAGTATTTTAAACCACCATCCTTTATATTTTTTTCATTATTTCCCTTGATAGTCTTGATCTTTTGTTCTTCCAGATGAATTTTGTTATTATTTTTTCTAATTCTATAAAATAATTGGTATGGCACTGAACAAGTAAACCAATTTAGGCAGAATTGTCATTTTTATTATATTGGCTCAGTGTACCCATGTGCAATTGATATTTTTCCAATTGTTTAGATTTGATTTTATTTGTATGAAAAGTATTTTGCAATTGTATTCACATAGTTCCTGGGTTTCTCTAGGCAGGTAGACACCCCAATTTTTTTCAACAATTATTTTAAATGGAATTTCTCTTTCTATCATCTCTTGCTAATGAACTTTGCTAGTAATATATAGAAATGCTGTTGATTTATGTGGGTTAATTTTATATCCTGCAATTTTGCTAAAGTTGTTAATTGTTTCAAGTAGGTTTTTGGATGATTTTCTCTAAGTATATCATTGTATCATCTGCAAAGAGTGATAGTTTTATTTCTTCATTGTCTATTCCAATTCCTTTAATTTTTTTCTTTTCTTATTGTTAAAGCCAATATTTCTAGTACAGTATTGAATGATAGTGGTAATTATGGACATCCTTATTTCACCCCGATCTTATCTTTGGTTTTCTTTTTTAGTGGAGAGCAAGGAACAAAAGGGCAAGAAAAAAGAATTTTTTTTGGTTACGACTTTAAATTGTTTTTTAAAAGTCAGACCAAATGCTGAGCATCTCAGGGCTATTTTTCAGAACAGTTTTTTATTCAGACCTCAAGTGACTAAACTTCCTTCACAAAGTCCTTTGGGCCCTGGCCAGAATTAAGAATTAGAAATAACAGCAGCTGAATTTCCTCTTGCCAGGTGGCATTGGAGAAGATATGTACCAGCCTGCCTGTTGGCTAAGGACCCCTAAGCATGTTCTGTGGTCTCAATAGCATGAGAGAAAATGAGAGGCTTAATTAGTTTGTGGTTTTGAAGTACTTTAAATAACGAGTCTTGCCATACTTTTGAAAAATGAACCAAAGAAGACAGCAAGAAAGCAGTGAATGGCTCAGTAGGCCAGGCTGGGGAGGACCATGCAGCCCCCAGTCAGAGGTATTAAGCCTATAGTTAACATTTTGGCCTTCAAGAAAAAAAGGAAGTTAATTATTTTCACTCTGAGCCCTCTTTATAGCTATTAGTTCAACAATTCAATCCAACAATTATGTTCTTCCTATACATAAAGCTCTGTGCTAGTCTTCATGAAGGATAGAAATTAAGAATTCAATTTAAGGAATATTTGCTGAGTCATTTCCACATGCAAAGCCCAGAGCTAGACTCAGTGGAGGCAATAAAGATAGATTATGATTAGCAATGATCTTAAATGTGTTGGAATATACATATATACACAAATGAATGAAAAAAATTATTAACTGCTTATTATTATAGATGCCATATGTACAGATGTGCATAGAAAAGGATCTTACACTCTAATAAGAGTATCCTTATTAGATCCCTCAAACATCTTACATTTTAATAGGAGGAAAGTCTACTTGTGTATACTTTGTGGAGTCCAAAGAAGGATATTTTGATAAAGGAAATCATCTGGAAAGTGAATAGCATAATAGGACAGTCCCCTGTCCATTCTCTTTTCAGAGACAATTGTTGTATTGATTTGATTATCATTATCAAAACTAGACGGAGGTGGAGGAGGAAAAGAAGGATGTTACAGAGATGGCTGAAGTGAAGATTAAGATGATTAGATCCAAGGAGCTCAGAAGTCAGTGGCTTGGCTCCTCAGTCCACAGAATAGATGATTAGCCTGGGAATAAAGTAGCAACTGCAGGACAGAAAATGGCAGGTAGACGAGAAGGACTCGGTCCTTATTTTCATACATAGTTCATCAAGTAGTTAGTCATGTGACTTAGAGACCATATGGTGTGATTAAAAAAAAAAGCCTGGAGTTGTAGATTCTGGGTTTGAAAATGACTTTCAACATTTATACCCAAACCATAAGCATTTGTTAAGGACCTACTATGTCCTAGTCACTGGAGATATAAAATAAGGCAAAAAAAACTGTTTCTGCTCGCAAGGTCCCTATACTTGAACTCTATAACCATGAGCAGACAACTTAATCTTTAAGGCTTCTTTCCCTCATCTGTAAAATGGAGATAAAGTACCTATACCACTTAAAAGAAGTGAAGCTCAGAAGACTATACAGGGATCTACAGTATCTATATCATGGAACTCTTGTGAGAACCAAGAATGTAAACAAAGCATTTTGTAACTCCCAAAGTGTTATGAAAATGTTGTGACAATGTCCTATAGGGTAACTAAAGAAGTACAAGCAAGAGTTGTGCTCATTGAGATGTCAATCATCTGTCACACATATGCAGACATGCATGTATGCACATGTACACATACACACATACACCAACTAAAATCATATCCAGAAAAGAGTGATCAGGATGATGAAAGGCCTAGAGACTTTGACATATAGGATTAGTTGAAGGAATGGGGGAAATGCTGAGCGGGCTGCTTTTTCATTTAAAATAAGAGAGAAGTTATAGCAAATGGAAGAGTTGTCTTCAAATATTTGAGCAATTGTCATGTAGGAAAGAAATTAGAATTATTTGAATTGGCTACAGACTGTAGAACAATGTCATTTGGTGGGTATTAGATGGGGACAAATTTTGACTGAAAATAAATAAAAAAGGATCTCTGACAATTGGAATTATCCCAAAGTGGGATGGGTGCTATCATAAGCTAGTAAGTTCTCTATTGAGGAAAATGTTCAGGGATATGCTGGACCCACTTGTTTGCAGTGTCATAGGTAGGATTGCTACTTCAAGGAGGTTGAACTAGATCTGTAAGATTCTCATTTCCCACATATTGAAGCATGCTAGTTTTCATTTTCTCTATCTCTATATATCTCTTTCTTCCTGAAACTCTACCACTCATGTCACTCTGTCCTTCAACTCATTCATTTCTACCAGTGGAGAAAGAATGCGATATCAATGAGCTTTGAGTCACAGGTCACACTTAAATAAATTCTACATAAAATAATATTATATATTGACCGCATTTTTTTATTCTCACTAAAATATTATTGTGAATATTGTTGATGTGGTAGTATGTTATATTTTCATGAAAATTTAAAAAAGTTTATCTTGAACAAAATGACTAATAAGGAAGAATTTTATATGACTGTACACATGTAACTTATGTCAGATTATTTATGGTAGCAGGGAAGGAAAACAGGAGAGATAGAATTTGGAACTCAAAAATTTTTTGAAACTGTTAAGAATTGTTTTTACATGTAATTGGGGAAAATATTATAAAAAAGATACTTATATTCTTTGAATATCAAAGAAATGATGAATAAGTTCCTTTCTCAATTCAGAAAATAACAGATGACATGGAAGAAATGGATTATCTTATTAACAAGAATCAGTTCTTGATAATTTAAGACTTTTCAAACAAATGGAAAATTTTTCTTTCTACTACCTATTTGTTGCTCAGAACCTTCTAAATTAGAATTCTAGGAATTTCTGCTATGAGTTTCAGACATCACAGCACCTCTTGGAACGGTACTGTGATCAAATACAGACTTTGGCCTCATTATTGCTGGAGCACTACATTATAAATAAGGAAGCAGGCAATCGTACTCAAAAAGAAAAGTGAACTCTCCCTGTGACACCAGATTACTGATCACAACTGTCAAATAATCTTATGACTATGTCCTATTTGATTGTCAGTAATTAAAACCTCCTAGATGAAGTCCAATAATACAGACACCTTATCCCAATTCCTTTTGGAATTATTATGAGAATCAACTAACTATAGAATGACCTCACCTCACAACAGTAAATCTCTGAATACTGTCCAAAGTTGCCAGATGTGCTCTACCCTGAAGGAAAATGTCAATTGATCATCACTTCTCAATTTTTTTCTTACTTCCAAAATTATCCAGGCAACAGTTTCTCACTTTGCCTACCAGGTTGGATGCTGTCACATGCAGTGACTTGGAGATGCCCTGCAGAGCCAAACAATCTCTTATTACTCTTTTTAGAAACTCACATCAGATGTTCTACTTACCCTTGCTCTCCACCTTCTTCCCTATCCCACCCCCGGCTTCCCCAAAATAGTTCCAGACTGGCATAGTGAGAATTCAGACTTTCAGCTTTTCATCAAAACTCACCTGTGGCTCAGAGACAGAAGATACTTCAGAGGTCATTTACTTGAAGCTCTTTCTGAAGCAGGAATCTTGTCTATAAGTCTGTTGTTGTTCAGTCACTTTTAGTGATGTTCATCTCTACATAACTCCATTGGGATTTTCCTGGCAAATATATTAGAATGGTATATTATTTCCTTTTCTAGTTCATTTTACACATAAGGAAACTGAAGCAAATGGAGTTAAGTGACTTAGCCAGCATCACATAACTATAAGTATCTTAGGAAGATTTTGAAAATCATCTGATAGGATAAGATACCAGACAGTGAGGTTTCTTCTTGAGCTAAACTGCCAAACATTCCAATTCTACTTCAGAGAGCACAACTTCATTGGACTGGTCACATTGTTCAAATGCCAAATGCACACTTGACAAAAAATTATTTTATGGCGTATTCATAGGGCTAGCATTCACAAGGAGGTCAGGAAAAGATATATAAGGATACTCTTAAGTTATCTCTTAATTTTAGAATCGATTGTGTGACATGGGAGACCCTGGCAGAGGACTGTTCAGCATGGAATGCTATCATCAGAGAAAGTACTGTGCTTTATGAGCAAATCAGAAATGAAGTGGCTCAAAAGAAATGTGAGAAACCACCTCAAATATTCAAATAGATTATTTGTGTCTGCTCTGTGGCAGAGCATTCTGAGCTCATAGTAGTCTGATCAGCCACAGTTGGGCACACTATAACGCAATTCTAACATAATGATGTCATTTTGGCCGTCTTGGAGAACAAAGGACGACAACCAAGCGTCTGGAATCAGACATGAACTTTGGGAAAATGACTTTTCCTAATTTCTAGATCAGTATGCTATCCTCTGGCTAGCTACCCTTATGTATAAATTTAGGAAGCATTATTAAATGCTTTTAGTGATGTCCATCTCTACATAACCCCATTGGGATTTTCCTGGCAAATATATTAGAGTGGTATATTATTTCCTTTTCTAGTTCATTTTACACATGAGGAAACTGAAGCAAATGGGGTTAAGTGACTTAGCCAGCATCACATAACTATAAGTATCTTAGGAAGATTTTGAAAATCATCTGATAGGATAAGATAGCAGTATTTATTAAAATACTTGTTGATTGATAATTAAGTGATTAACTAATCATTGCTGACAGTAAAAGTCTCAGCACCTCTGATCTAAAACAACCAACCAATGCAGAAACTGGTGCCTGATATTAACAATTTGAATTGAAGAGCCATGAAATTTGAAAAAGTACAACTTTGTTTTTTTCAGCATTAAAGCCCTTTAAGAGAGAGAGACTATGGGGTCAGTTCATTATTCTACAGCTGGAAAGGACTTAAGGCCATCTGGTTCAGTTATATGAGAAAACTTAAGGAAAACCCAGAGAGGGCAAATGAGACACTCAAAGTCACACAGGTAGTAAATGATAGGGCCAAAATTCCAAACCAAGACCTTGGACTCTGAGTTCTGAACTCTGTCCATTATACCATGCTATCTGTCTAGGGGTAGCTTACTGCTGCAATCCTTGTCTCTAGACCCATCGGTATAGGGGAATCTCTTTATTAATGCAAATGAAGGTCCTTTCCTACATGAGGCTCATGATGGAGCTTGTGAGAGGCAAGAGAGAACAAGCTTTCACCAGTTTCCTTCAAGTCTCTATGGTTTCAAATCACTTTGGAGGCTCCTGCCTTCCAGCTTTAAGAAAGAAAGAGGATGGAAAAAGTCAACTCAACTTCAGAGTATTGAAGAAAAAAGAACCCAGATAGATATGAGAAGAGCTGGCAGTCTCTACCATATCCTTATTTTCAACTAGCTACTGTAGAGATTTTGTTGGAAAGTCCCTTTAGGTGATATCTATGATGCCCTGTGGAACTGAGTTATCTTGCTGTTAGTGGAAGAACTCTCTAACCCTTTATTTTTTGGTATATGTTTTCCTATATATACCTTCTCTGTTTTGCTGTGATTTGGATAAATGGGTTTCTTTGCTATATGCTATTTGTATTCACTATGGAACTTGTTATGAGATGAGAAAGCTTGGGGTTTCCTTTTATCCCTCAAAAAATGACAAAATGATCAAAAGTTAGATGGAATTCAATCATGTATCCTAGACAAATATTTAAGGGAGCACATATGTCAGTACCTCCTGTCTCTAACAGAGAGAAAGGGCATTCAACCTCAACTTCCTTCCTGCTTGCCCTTCTGTAAAGAATGAAAATCTCCCTTAAAGAAGGATGACAGAGGAGGGAAGAAACTAGAAATTCCCTTCTCCTTCTCTTCCTCCTACTTTTTTTCCTTCTCCAAAGGATCACCAAAGTTTACCAAGCTTTAAAAATGGAGATTACTGATTACTGTCTAATTGATCTCAGCCAATACATTTCCTTACCTGAGAATGTGCTTTTCATCTATAAAAGAACTATCTTTCCAACCTGAAAATGGCAAGGGCCAGCACCAAGTCTGGATGGGAGATAGAAATGAAATTTCAAGCTAGATGGAAACTTAGAGGTCTATTCCAACTCCCTCATTTTAACAAACAATAAATCAATAAGCATTTATTTTTTAAATCACCTTTTTTAATTATCAAGAATTTGTTTTTCTCTCTCATCTCCTTTCTCACTCCCAAAGGAAAAAAAAGAAAAGGAAAACAAAACTTTTATAACAAATATGCATAGTCAAGAAAAAGAAATTCGTACACTGGCCATGTCTAGGGATGTGTAGGAGCCATCTCAAACCAGCTCTAAACAGATAGTTAAATTTCATTGTTTTGTTAATTTTCTAGATTTAAGAATATAATGGAGAAAGTGTTAATAATGTATGTTAAACTGTATGTATATATGTATATAGCATTTTTTCCCTCTGGACCCTGGGAATATACTGATTGAATGCCTCATTCTGTATTTAATCCATCACATCGCTTTCAAGAGGCTGGCAGTGTGCTTCAACATTGATCCTTTCAAATCAGGGTTGGTCACTACATTGATGAGAATTCATGCATCTTTCAAAATTATTCATTTTTACAATGTTCAACAAGCACTTATTAACCTTATGCTCTATTGTCTAACAGTGCCCTAGATGATAGGAAGACAAAGACAAAAATAAGAGTGTTGCTGACTTCAGGGAATTTACATTTTACCAAGAAAAGAAACTGAGGTGCAGAAGTGATTTGGCTAAGAGTATAGGAGGTAGATGTTAAATCCACAAAGACTCTCTATCAAATGCTCTTAGTTATTTACTTTCCCAATAGAATTTATTTTATTTTTATCCTTGGAGCCAAACAGTGCCTGATACTCTGAAAATACACCATTTAGGTTTCTGACTGATAGACAGTCCTCAATAAAATTAGGAAGGCAACAAACTACAAATAGAAATAGAGACAGAGAGATGGAGATAAAGGGATAGAGAAGAGAGACACACAGAGAGAAAGAGACAAAGAGACAGAGACAGAGAGAGACAGACACATACAAACAAACAAACAGAAAGACAGGCAGAAATAGCAATGCTTTTTCTTCTCTTTATTCTAGCTCCATTCCCTTTCAGGATCTTATCCCCACCTCTAACTCCCAGCAATCTGTGTTCAATTTCTATTGGTCTTTCCTCTTTCCTTTCAATAATAGAAGGGCAATGCCTACAAAAGAGCTGATAAATAGGTAACTAAAAAGACAAAGAACAGATGGAACTTGAATTCAGATGGAAGCATACTATTTTCCACATTGTTTTTTTGTTGTAGTTGGTGGATATTTTCTTTTACAACAAGACCAATATGAAAATGTGTTTAGCATGATTGCATATGTGTAACATATGAAATTACTTGCTGTCTCAGAGAGGGGGGAAAGAGGAAAAGAATTTGGAATTCAAAAAATTGTGCATGAATGTTAAAATTATTTTACATATAATTAGAAAAAATAAAGTATAATTTTTTAAAAATAACTGAAAAGTTATTCTTCTCTCTCCTCCTCTCCTCTCCCCTCTCCTCTCCTCTCCTCTCTTCTTTTCTTTTTCCTTCTAGTATTTCCCCTGCTCAAAAGTAAAAGTGTAAGAAAAGCCTCCTCTAATTGGGACAAGTCAGACAGAGAGGGTGTTGATACAACTTGAAGTGCTGAGACATAGGCAATATTTGTTTTATGGCTTCTTCATTACAGACCAAGATATTGAACTGAGCAGACTCCATAAAGCAAATGTTGTCATGTCTCCTCACTTTTAGTTGTGTCAACACTGTGTCAGGAGATCCTGAATGAGCAATAGTTCCGGGGGGCAGTCAGTGAGCTGATTCCTCTGTACCATGAAAAAAGTTAGAAGAAAAGAAACAAGAGCTGTGAATGAATTGCTTGAGGCCAAGAGTGAGCCTATTCCCCATAGGTAAATGATTGAAGAATAAGAGCAAATGATTTTCAAAAGGTGAAATGCAAGCTATAGCAATCACATGAAAAATGTGCTTTAAATCACTAATAGTTAAAAAATGCAAGTTAAAGCAATTTGGGAGCTTCTTCTTAAAAAAGCCAAGTCTCTCTAACTCACTCAGGCTGAAAGAACAGCAGTCATTCACAGAGTCAGAAACTTTGACTTGCTTCATTTATGACTTGGGTTGGCTTAGCTCATCATAGCTCAAAACTTCCAAGTGCAAATGGCTCACCAGCCTCAGCTTCTCCAATAGCAGGGATTAGAGTCCTGAACCACTATGCCCCTCTGAGGGTATTGAGATTCTACATCATACTTGGTCTTATTATTTCAATGATGTAACAGATAATAGACATTGGGGATAGAGTCTCAGACTAAGAGTCAGAAAGACTCCTCTTGCTGAGTTCAAATCAGGCATCAGACATCAGCTAGGTGGGCAACATACTTCACCCTGTTGGCCTCAGTTTCCTCATTTGTAGAGTGAGTTGGAGAAGAAAAAGGTAAACCTTTACCAGGAAAAACCAAATGAGACATGAAGAGTTGGACATGCTTGAAAAGTGATTGAACAACAAAAACTTTAAAAAGTACTTGTCTATAGGAAAAGGGAAAACAGCCTTTCTCTAAAAGCCTTCCAGGAAGCTTTTCCTAATGTTCCCAGTAGTTAATGATTTTTATCATTAGACCTCCCATAGCACTTTGTTTTGTATTTCTCTAATGTACTTATCATGTAATATAAGTTACTTGTGTTTATTTGTATCCCCAACTAAACTGGGAACTTTACATGGGAAGGAACTGTGTCTTTTCTAAATTTTGTATTTCTCCCTAGTGCCTAACATAGTGCTTTTCATGAAGTTGTTTATTAAATGTTTGTGTTCAAGATATAGGCTATTGGATACACATTCAATTAATAAATATCAAAAGCCTATTATATAGCAAGGGTCCATGCTCTGTAGATAAAAAAACAAAAAACAAAAAACAAAACAAAAAACAAAAATGAAACAGTCCTTGACCTCAAGGTGCTTAAATTCTATTTGGAAGATACATACACAAATAAGTAAATGAAAAGCAATTTGAGGGGGATAGTAGTAAAATTAAATCAGGAAAGGTTTCAAGTAGAATGTGAAAGATAAGCAGAATTTTGAAAGATTCTACAAAGATACAGGTGAAAGTGAATATTTTATTAGGATGAGGAACTCCCAGTAAGCTCTCTCCACCAATGCTAGTCAGCAATTTATCTGTAATTCCTAGTCTGACAGGGTTCTTTGTGACAAGTACCAAGAGATCAAGTGACTGTTCCTTGGTCACATATGATTCTGCTCCCTTTCTATTCATGTGGAATCAAGAAAATGCTGATTCAAGTTCTTGGGTTTAAGTTCTATCCCTTCCAAATATATACTGACTCTATATCTTTATTAGACAAATTATTTTAACCTGTTCATATTATGAAAAATTCTGTGACTCTATATTGAAGAATAATTGCTGGTCTGCATTGATGGGGGTGGATTTTCTTCACTTGTGAGTTTACTGTGCTAATGAAATCATAAGAATGGACAGGTGGATAGATGTATAGATAAATGGATGAATGGATGGATGATAGAGATAGAGGAAGAAAAAAGGATAGAGATAATAGAAATAGATGATGGACAGAGAAGTGGATAGTAGATGACAGTGATAAAGGAATAGAAAGAGATAGAAAGATAGGTAGTAGGTAGATAGAAAGATAGGTAGGTAAGGTTAGATAGATAGATAGGTAGGTAGGTAGGTAGGTAGCAATGATAAATGGACACATTCCCCTTTACTTTATCCTCTCAAAGCTCAGCTACCCAGCCAGTGGTAAATTCTCCTTTCCCAGTCAGCCTTGATGCAATCTTAAGTCAAGCTCATTAATGAATAGCCTCTGATTGCTTTCTTGCTTGCCTGCCTGCCTCCCTTCTTCATCTCAAGTGGAATAACTCAAACAGCAGGTTCCTGGATGATTTCCAAATAAGAGATTTTCATCTTCTAAACTGACAAAAAAAAAATACATATTTGAGGTGAAGGTGCAATTAGAGGAGGCTTTTTTTGACTTGTTAAATCATCCTTTTTACTTCAGCTAAAATCTCAACTAACTTTCCCTACCCTAAATCCCTGACACTTCCAACTTTCATTTTCTAAGTTGTCTCCTTAGGGTGTTAGTAAAAATTAACATCTCATTGTTTGGTTCACTCTCTTCTCAGGCTGGTATATCAGTAATAGAGAAATATCAAAAGAGATAAAAAAAAAGAAAATTGATTACTCTTCTCCCTTTATTTCTATTTCATGTTCCCAAAGTTGTAAGCTTTAGGTTTCCAGGAAAGCTTGAAATGGAGAGAACAGAGATAGGTTTAGGAGAAAAGTCTTAGCATAGCAGGTTTTTTTTTTTTTTCATAGCAAGTCTTTTTGTTCCTTTCAGTACAAAATTCATTCCAAAGAAAGTAATCTCACCACTGATAGAACTTTGTACCTCTCCTCTATACTGCCTTCAGTCAAATATAAGTTTTTTGAAGATAAAGATTTTTTCCTCTTTATAAAGGTTTGTATCAACTGATTACCTCTGTTCTCTTTGGAACAGATAAATATAGATATCCTCCATATGCTTGTTTGTCAAGTTATTTAACCTGTCCATGCTCTATGAAACTTTCTGAGACTGCTGATCTGCACTGATAGAAGGAATTTATTCTTTTGGGAGCTCTCTGTACTAATGAAATCACAAAGATGGAGGGAGAAACAGAGACAGCATAAAGAGAGATAGAGATCGAGAGAGAAAGGTACAAAGAGAAACTGGCCAAGATGATAGAGATAGAGGGAGACAACCATGTGCGATTTTGAAAAGTAAATCACTTTTAAGCATGGGAAGTATGAAAGTCCAATATATACAAAAATATACATAGCAGATACTTTTGTGATAGCAAATAACTGGAAAATAAGGAAGTACACATCAGTTGGGGAATGGCTGAATAGATTATAGGTAAAGATTATAATGGATTGCTACTGTGCTATATAAGAAATAATAAGGAGATTGTTTCAGAAGAACCTGGTACTACTTATGTGAATTGCTACAGAGTAAAGTGAGCCAAACGAGGAAATCAGTTTGTCTCCATTGCAAAAACCAACAACATTGACATACTTAAGAACTCTGATCTTATAAATGATCAACTGGAATACCAGAAGAATACTAACTACCTCTTGACAAAGAAGAGATGAAGTAAATATGGAGAATAAGACTTATTTTGGGCCTTGGCAAATATGGAAATTTATTTTACTTAGCTATATATATTTGTTATAAGGATTTTGGCTTGTAGTTGTTGATTTTTCCCCAGTAGAAGAAGGTAGGAAGGAAAGGAAATCAATTCTAATTAATTAAAAAAAAAAAAAAGTACTTAGGAAAATCTCATGAAGGATTGTACTTGAGAAGAACAGAACTCTTTCTTTACTCCCATGCATTCTATACTCATTTATCAATTATTCTAAAGCTTAACTCTTACCATGTTACTCCCTTTTCAATGAATTCCTATAACTCCCTTTTGGCTTTAGAATCAAGATAAATTCTCCATAGCTTTTCTTCATAACCAGTCCCCTTTCTATTTGTCTACTTTTAGGATCAATACTATGATCTAATGATTCTGACAACTTTATACAAAATATTCCATCACCCAAATTTTTCTCTGGCTGTCTTCATGACTGGAATTCTCTCCTTTCTTGTCTTTACCTTCTGGTTTCCTCAACTTTCTTTGAGGCTCAGTTAAAATCTGACTTTCTTCAAAAAGCCTTTCCCAGGCTTCCTTAATTGTGGTTCCTTCCTTCTAAGATTATCTCCATTTTATCATATATATATAAATATATGTGTGTGTGTGTGTGTGTATATATACATATATATATATATAAATTTGTGAATAGTTGTATACAAGTTGTCTTTTTCTATTAAACTGTGGCTCCCTGAGGGCAATTGTTTTTGCCTCTGTATTCTCAGTGTTTCATACAGTGCCTGGCACATAGTGAATACTTAATAAATTCTTGTTTACCTTGCTTTGATTTGAAAACTATGTTCTTGGCCCGCATGTTTCCTTTGGAACTTGATATGAAGATGATAATGATGGCATGGAAGTTTATCAGTCATTTGGTTCCTGTGCTAAGAAGTTAACATTCTCTAGTTAAGGTTTTAGGGCTGAGAAGCCTAAAAGTCCCTACAACTGTAGCAAGTTTCCCTAGCAATTTTCTGTGAATGACTGATGTTTTTTTCTTGCCAGATGGGAGAGACAAAATGCTTAATTGGGAGCTAAGACTAGGGCTTCCCAGGAGATGGGGGGACAGCAGCCACCTGGGAAAGGGTATTAAGAGCATTTAATGCCTGATTCAATTCCCTGTTATTGCCCTGTTTTTCTGTTTTTATGGTAGAACTAAGAAACTTGGGTTCTAATCGAATTGAACTGAATCTATTTAAGAGATTATTGTATTACACTATATGTCAGTCATATTAATCGATATTATTTTAGACTATTTAAAATATGTAGGCAATATGAGATAAGAATATTTCTGTGGTACAGAAAATGGTAAATGGATGGAGTTAGAAAAATTTGGAAAGACTTAAACCTAAGAAGGATAATGTTATCTACTTTTAGAAAAACAGAGGACAAACAAGCATAGAACAATCTTATATAGATGTATATGAATGTACATGTGTAGATATGTTTAAGATTATAGATATCTATATATATGTGTGAAAATATATATGCATATTTATCTATTCATATATTACACTCATACATATGTGTGTATTTTGTATGTGTTTGTGTGTGTATCCACAATCAATTATAGCTTTCTTGATAGGCAAAAGGGGAAGGAAAAATAAAGAATAAAGTAAAAAAATTGCACAGCAGAGAACAAAAGAAAGCCTATGAAGAAGCAAAAAAAAAAAAAAAAAATGTAGCGCTCTTAGCACAATGTGTAGTATTTTTATATAGCCTTTTTTGAAATAGAAATTTTTTCTTTTAAATTTCAAGACCTCTTTTATGTTCTACTGTGCAAGATTTTTTTTCTTTCTCTATTTTGTCATAAGTTTTAGATAAATACATATTTTTAAATAAAAATATGGAAAATATGGGGGAAAAGAGATTATTGTGTCAGACCCAGTGGATGCAACAGTCAGAGAGATGTTAGTCTAGTGGTCCTCAAACTTTTTAAATAGGGGGCCAGTTCACTATCCCTCAGACCGTTGGAGGGCCGGACTATAGTAAAAACAAAAACTCATTCTCTGTCTCCACCTCTCAGCCCATTTGCCATAACCTGGAGGCATCTGACCCTCGGGGGCGTAGTTTGAGAACCCCTGGATGTAATTTAAAAAGTGATTGGAGAGTGTGCATGTGAATCTAAATTTGAATATTGACTTTCTTATTTATTACCTGTATCCTTGGAAAAATCACTTCTCCAGACAACTACTTATCCTGATTACCATCTCTAGGGCTCAGTTTCTTTATTTATAAAAGAGAGTAATCCTCTTTTTTAGAGAAGATTATTTCCAAAATCTCTCCCAGCTGAAATCTTATGATCAAAGGAAAGAAGGTTCATCACTTGAATTCAAACCTCAGAACCACTACTACCTGTTGTTCAGTTGTCTTTACTGATTCCCTAATGGCTCTCCACCTCAGAGTTGTGGGAGACTCTTCCCCCACCTCTCTTTCCCTCCTCCTCCTTCCCCCTTCTTTCTTTCTTTCTTTCTCTCACCTTCTGATCCCCACATGTAAAGGAACTTACCTAAAGACAAACCAAGGGCTGTAGCTGCTCCCTTTAATCCCTGTCATTCAAAGTTGTAATTTGTTGAAATGAAAATCCTTTCTCCCTGATAATTTTTCCTGATTTCTTTATTCCCCCATTCACCTCATCCCTATCCCTCTCATTCATATAGTCTTTTATTCTACGATGTCATAGTGACTCTGGAAATATACCATAATGGAAAGATTATGGATTTAGAATTTGAGTTCCTAGTTTTAAAATGCCAGCTCTGCAATTTAAAATTTCTGTGATTTTGGTGAGATCATTTTTTTTTCTTTTTTTTTTTTCTTTTTTCTTTTTCTTTTTTTTTTTTTTTTTGAGGCTGGGGTTAAGTGACTTGCCCAGGGTCACACAGCTAGGAAGTGTTAAGTGTCTGAGACCAGATCTGAACTAGGGTCCTCCTGAATTCAAGGCTGGTGCTCTATTCACTGCGCCACCTAGCTGCCCCCTTGGTGAGATCATTTAATCACTCTCCGCTTCAGTTTCTAAATCTATAAAATTAGGGGATTGGTCTAGATGACTTCTAACATCCATTCCAGTTCCAAATCTTTGATCCATTGGTTCTTTTTGAATTCCTGTTCTATGGGTAACAGATTCCTGTTTATTATAAAGTCTTTCTATCTTTTGGTACTTATGAAAACTTGTTTTGTTTTTGTTTTTGTTTTGTTTTTGTTTTTGTTTTTTAAATAGACATCCCTCTCTTAACACCTCACAACAATCAGGTTGACTAATATGATGGAAATGGAAAATGACAAATTTTGAAGAGGATGTAAAACAATTGGGACACTAATGCACTGTTGTTAATGGAGTTCTAAACTGATCCAACCATTCTAAAGAGCAACTTGGAATTATGACCAAAAGACGATAAAACTGTGCATACTCTTAATCCAGCAATACCACTACTAGGTCTGAAATCTAAAAAGATCATAAGAAGGGGGGAAAGACCTATATATACAAAAATATAGCAGCTCTTTTTGTGGTACAAATTGATGGTATGCCCATCGATTGAGAGGTGACTGAAGTTGTGGTATATGGATGTAATGGAATACCATTGTTCTATAAGAAATGATGGATGAGCACATAGATTTCAGAAAAACCTGGACTTACACAAACTGATATAAAGTAAAGTAAGAAGAACCAGGAGAACATTGTACATAGTAATAGCAACATTGTGTGAAGATCAACTATAATTAACTTAGCTCTTCCCAGAAATACAATGTTCCAAGATAATTCCAAAAGACACATGATGGAAAATGCTACCCATGTTCAAAGAAAGAACTAATGGAATCTGAATGCAGATTGAAGATTATTTTCATTTCATTTTTTTCCTTTTGTACTGTTTCTTTCTTTTTTTTTTTTTTTTACAATATAACAAATATGGAAATATATTTTAATGATTGCACATATATAAAGTATAAAATTACTTATCATCTTAAGAAGATGATGAGAGGGAAGGAAAAATTTTAGAACTCAAAATTTTATTTAAAAATAAATGTTAAAAATTTACATGTAATTGTTTAACATGTATATGACTACCTGCCATCTAGGGGAGGGGGTGGAGGAAGGGATGGGAAAAGTTGTAACAGAAGTGAGTGCAAGGAAAAATGGTGTAAAAATTACCCATGATTTCGTTCTGTCAATAAAAAGCTATAATTAAAATTAAAAAAAATTTACATGTAATTGGAAAAAACCACTATTTTAAAAAATGTTATCTTCTCAGTGTCCCAAAGAGATCAAAAAAGAGAAGAAAGGACCCACATATGCAAAAATGTTTATAGCAGCTATTTTTGTAATAGCAAGGGTTTGAAAATTGAATGGACTATTATCAGTTGGGAAATGGCTAAATGAGTTATGGTATATGAATGTAATGGAATATTATGGTTCTATAAGAAATGATGAGCAGGCTGATTTCTGAAAAGTCTGAAAAGACTTATATGAACTGATGTTGAGTGAATAGAGCAGAACCAAGAGAACATTTTACACAGTAACAAGATTTTATGATGGACTTGGCTCTTCCCAACAAGTGATGGTTTAAGATAATTCCAATAGACTTGGGATGTAAAATGCCATTTGCATCTAGAGAGAAAAACTATGCAGACAATGTAGATCAAAGCATAATATTTTCACTTTTTGTTATTTTTTTTGTCATGGTTTTTCTTTCCCTTTTGGTCTGATTTTTCTTGTACATATTTAACCTATGTCAGATAGCTTGCTATCCTGGGAAGGGCGAAGGTAAAGATTGGAGGGAGAAATCTGAAACACAAAGTCTTTCAAAAAATGAATGCTGTATACTATCTTTACATGTGTTTGGAAAAACAAAATGCTATTGAGGGGAAAAATGGTACCTTATCTAGTTTAAATTGTAACTTTTTTCTTGTTCCTTTCAACTTTATCTCTATACAAGAGAAGATCTTTACTACCATATCTAGAACTCTCTCTCTTCCTCTCTTCCCCCTCCCTCTTGTTCTCCTTTTCCCTCTTCCCTTTTTTCTTTCTCTCTCCCCCTTTTTTGTCTATCTATCTCTGTGTCTTTCCCTTCCTACTCTATTTCTATCTCTTTTTACCTTAATCTCTTTGCCTGTCTCTACATCTGTTTTTCACTGTCTCAAACTCTCTCTCTCCTTCCTCTCTGTCTCTGTAGTATCTGTCCCTTTCTCTATTGCTACATCTCTGTTTTGCTCCTGCTATCACTATGCAATCTCTCTTCCTTTTAAGTTTCACTCTAACCCCAAAGAAATCTAAAGAAGAGAAGGGGACATGTATGTGCCAAAATGTTTGTGGCAGCCCTTTTTGTAGTGGCTAGAAGCTTGAAGATGAATGCATGTCCATCAATTGGAGAATGGTTGGGTAAATTATGGTATATGAAGGTTATGGAATATTATTGTTCTGTAAGAAATGACCAGCAGGGTAAATACAGAGAGGTTGGAGAGACTTACATCAACTGATGCTGAGTAAAATGAGCAGAACTAGGAGATCATTATACACTTCAACAGCGATACTGTATGAAGATGTATTCTGATGGAAGTGGATATCTTCAACAAAGAGAAGATCTAATTCAGTTCCAATTGATCAATGATGTACAGAATCAGTTACACCCAGAGAAGGAACATTGGGAAATAAGTGTAAACTGTTTGCATTTTTGTTTTGTTTTTCTTCCCAATTTATTTTTACCTTCTGAATCCAATTCTTCCTGTGTAACAAGAAATTCCGTTCTGCACACATATATTGTATCTAGGATATACTATAACATATCTAACATGTATGAGACTGCCAGGGATCTAGGGGAGAGTGGAGGGAAGGAGGAGAAAATTTGGAACAGAAGTGAATGCAAGGGATAATGTTGTAAAAAATTACCCATGCATATGTACTGTCAAAAAAAGAGTTACAATTATAATAATTATAAGTTTAATTAAAAATTAATATATATATACATACACACACACACACACACACACACACACACACACACATATATATATATATATATATATATATATATATATATATATATATATATATATATATATATATATAAGATTCACTCTATCAACTTAGATTACCTTATTGAGAGTCTTGCCTACTTCTCACACCTCTGTTTCTTTCTTAAAGGAGTCTAGTACTTGGCTCATGATCTTCTTTTCAATCCTGCATCTGCTTCATTTACAGATATGAGGGCAACTGATAGTCATTTGTTAGAGTTTGAACTGGCCTAATTATTCTGCAAAAAAAAAATAAGTTTTTATATATAATGAAGTTCAGGAAAGTAACTGAGTAGAAAATTACT
The DNA here is from genome assembly GCF_048593235.1 of Sminthopsis crassicaudata. Classification (NCBI taxonomy): domain Eukaryota; kingdom Metazoa; phylum Chordata; class Mammalia; order Dasyuromorphia; family Dasyuridae; genus Sminthopsis; species Sminthopsis crassicaudata. Next base: position 221,495,286 of record NC_133618.1, read on the forward strand.
CTTTCTGTCTATAAAATGGAGATAATAATAGCTTCCCTACTCATCTTATAGTGTTGTGAGGTACAAGGAGGAAATGTACATGAAAACTGTTAAATACTACACAGATATGTTATTATTATTTTGCTACTCAGTTTTTTTTCTATGAAACTATAGAAACTCAAGAGTCAATCTCCTATAAATTCTACCAAGGACCAAAGGTAAAGAAACAGCACTATCCAGGATTTTAATACATTGAAAAGAAAGAACTGTATCCATTTTCCTTCTCTATACTGTAGAGCCCCAACATGTCAAACCCCAGAAAATACCAAGTATCCAGATTGTGATTCCAACTATAGTACAATGAATCATTCATTAGTGTTCCAAGAAATAATTTATTTAATAAAAACATTCAGTAGTCTCAGTTAAAAGAAATCCCCCAAAGTGATTAAAAAGTGATCAGGAAAGTAAAAGGGGTGAAGAGGATAAGTATTTATATTCCAGGTACTTGCTAAATGCTTTAACAAACATCTCATTTGATCTTCACAACTATCCTGAGAGATATTCTTATGATCCCTATTTTACAGCTGAGGAAACTGAAGCAGAGCTTGTGACTTTCTCAGAATCAAACACTTAGATTTGAATTCAGGTCTTCCTGATTCCAGGCCCAGTGTCATATCTACTGTATCAACTAGGTGTCTTGGTCTATCTCAAAAATGGAGATGAAAGCTATTAACCAGGGAGATCTCTAGGGGTCATCAGCCTTTGACTCCCCCAAAACTGCATCCAATATCAATCTACCTCTGGACAAAATGAATTCAACCTACCTCAGATCAAGTTTCAAAAAATCTTTACTTCCAAGGGTCTAAATAATCTCACTCTCTTTATTGTCCTGGTGCTCTGGTTCACACTACCACTCAGGAAAGGAGACAAGTGGTACTGTTGTGATAATGGGATGGTGAAAGAATACTAGGATCTTTCAGGTATGGGTTGTCTTTTGTCATCAGCATCATTATCAATCACTGATTTTTTGAGAGGAGAATCTATGACTAATAAGAATTGAGTTTGTCAAAGAGAAACTCTTCCCAAATTATCTATTTTTATTCCCTGTGCTTTTATGCCAGAGAGGCAGTACAATGGAAAGGGAGTAAGGATTACAAAGTTTTAGTCTCAGTTCAAATTCTAATTTACTTTAAGTAACTCACTTCACTTGATGGGAGAAGGGAAAGATCTTATACATTGTCTTAATGTATTTGAAAGTGAATAATATGAAAGAGGGATAAAGACTGTTCTGCTTGGCCACAAAGAAACACACTAGAAGTAATGGGAGATTAGGAAAGAAATTGTTACATAATGAAAAGAGACCTAAATTGTAGTCAAGAGACTTTGATTACAGTTCAGGCTGTAGCACTTATTAAGTTTTTGACCTCAGAGAAACTTTTGAACCTCTCTGGACCTCAGTTTCATAATCTGTAAAATGGGAATAATAATACTTGAACTCTCTATTTCACAGGGTTGTTTGGGGGAAAGTGCTTGTTTTATAAGCCTCAGAGAAATGTAAGTTATTATAGAAATTCAGAGAAGGGAAAGATCAGTGGGGACTGAGTGAGTCAGCAAAAGCTTCACAGAGGAAATGAATATTGAGGCTGATGTTGAAGCATCATTAAGTTCTCTTTTTAGGGTCATGAGTCACCATACTAATCATGGAGGACCCACAACCTTCCACAGAAATCTTTAGACATTGATGTTTCATCAAGGATGGTGTAGGAGCTATTAACCATGGAGGCAAAAGAATGAATAAGCTGACCTAAGAATCTTTCTCCCAAATTCAATATTTGTTTTCCAGATAGTCACTTAGCATGTGAGAGGCAAAGCTGGCTAGAATGCTAAATTGATAGCCTGGGTTCAAATTCTACCTTTTACCATCAGTGTGACCATATATAAGGCATTTAACCTCTATGAGTCTCAGTTTCCCTATGTATAAAGTGGCAATAATAACATTCATGACACCAATCTCTCAGTGTTATTGTAAAAGGTTTAATCATTTTGTCAGCAAGCTTTTACTAAGTGCTTATGAGGATTATGTTAGAAGTTAGAGATAAAAATACAAAAATGCCTCATGGAACTTACATTTTATGGGAGGAGAAGAGGTGAGGAGTACAAAATATACACATACACACACACACACACACACATCAACTATTATATTGTTGGCTCTCATTTACTCCTCTATGAAAAGATGTTAATAGCCTTAACCTGGCAGGAATGTTAGGCAAATATATAACTGTTACAGGCTTTGAAAGAAGAAATGACAAGGAATGCAGGGAATTATCACAATGATCATCCTCTCTTTCCTAGGGCTGCCTTTAATGCTTTGTGACTGGTCTGGCTTCAAGGACAATGCAGGTCATTTTTAATAATGACGACATGGAGTCTAGTCCAAAGAATTCAGACCCCAACCTGGGAAGGAGAAATTGGCAAGATGACTGCCATTATTCATGGTGAAGTCCTCTGTCAAAACCCAACTTGGAGTTTACCTTAGAATGCTTTTCTGGCCTTTTACCTTATATGATGCTATTCTTATTCAGAAGGCTTTCTCCAAGTTCAATGGTAGGGTTGGAGGGGTGGGCAGGGAAAGGAAGGTTATAGTTGTCATTGCTGTTGTTTTACCCATAGATTCTTTATTGTTGTTCCACAAAACATTTAATTAAATAACTCTCAGATCCCTAACAACATGATGGCAGCCTAGTTGCAAAACCACAGTGCTAAAACCCAGAAACCATAAACACTATTTTTTAATAGTGTTTACCTTTTAGTAAAAAGAAAAGAAAAGAAAAGAAAAAGAAAAGAAATTTAAAAAAATAAAAAAGGACCATCTTTGAAGCAAATGAGATCTGAATGACATTTGAAAAGGAAATGTCAAATCGGCATAATCTCTGGGGTTATGGATACAGCATGAAGAGCTGATTCACTTTTATAATTAAACTTCCTCTCAGAAATACTGAAGGCCTCCTCCTGATGACGCCAAGAATGGTCCCTGGCTCACAAGGAACAGAAGTGAATTCTTAGTCCTCCAGCTGACCCATCATCAACCTCCCAAGATGACTGCTTGGTTGCTCAAGAGAAAAAGCTATAAATATTTAAAGAAACCTTTCATTGGGAAGGAAGTACTGGCCCTAATATTTCCAAGCTATTCTGCTGTAACTAAAATAGAATGATTTTGTAAGAGAAAAAAAGAATGATTTGTTTGTTATGGGCAACTTGGGGGCCAGCATCTTAAAAGGACTTGCATTTTTGTAAGATAAGAAGCCTGCAGAGCTGGGGGTTTGAGGTCATGAAAAAAAAAAAAAAAGGAACATTATCTAGGGGAGAATCTCAAAATGTTTTGGAGAATAGGATATACTAAATTTGGCTTCTGACAACAGCTATCTCAAACCTTATTTCACCATAACACCATGTGAACATCTGGACTCAAACAGGTTCCAGAAAGTAAATCAAATAAAAACATCCTCTCTGGCAAAGAGAACTGGGACTTGATCTCTGGTCTTGTCATGCCAAGGAAATGATACAAGGTTTTCAGTAGGTTCAGGATGTCCCTTCCTCACCTCAGATCAAAGTCAGAGCTTGTTTCTACTGCTAGTCACAATAAGCTCCCACTGGCAACTTGCAAGAGAGAAACCTATTATTCCCTTGGGAAGCCTGTGAGGACACCTACACTTCTTACATTGGGTAATGGAAGAGAATGTGACTAGCAAGAGTTTAGCACATCATGAAAAATATAGTTTTACCATTGAATATTATGATCATAACATCTGAAATTAACACAGTCACTCCTATGGAGTGAAATATCTCTTAAAGATTCCTAATCCCTGTTAAGATATGAATATCTTGCCTGAGAACATAACCTATTATTTTGTTATTAATAAACTGACATATTATAAAGTGAGAGGTAGAGGAGAGAAGAGGGAGTGCTAGAAAGAGGAGAAAGTAGGTAAAAAGAGAAATTTTAAAAGAGAGAGAGTCTTATAGGGATTAAGAAAGGGGAAAAGAGAAATGCAGAGGAAGAATCAGGAGAAAATGGAAACGAAGAAAGAGGAAAAGTAGAGGAAAGAGAAAATAATAGAGGAAAGGAGATAGAAGAGGAAACAAAAGAGAAAAGCAGAAAGACAGAATAGCAGAGACAGAGAGACAAAAAAAGAAACAACTAGAGAGAGAGGAAGGAAAGGGGAGAGAGAAAGAGGGAGGAAGAGATAAAAAGGGAAAGGAAAAGGGAAAAGGAAAAGAAAGAAGCAGAGGCATGCAAGCAATCAGACATGTAAGTAGGCAATGAGTTAAACATACGACGTGAGCATATACTTCAGAAATCAATGGAAACATGTCAAATCTCTCTGAATGGATTAGTTTAGGGAGTATTGTCATCTTTATTATATTCACTCGGCCTATCCAAGAGCACTCAATGTCTTTCCAATTATTTAAATCTGACTTTATTTTTGTGGCAAGTGTTTTGTAATTTTGCTCATATAATTCCTGACTTTCCTTTGGTAGATAGATTCCCAAATATTTTATGCTATCGACAGTTATTTTGAATGGAATTTCTCTTTGTATCTCTTGCTGTTGGATTGTGTTGGTAATGTATAAAAATGCTGAGGATTTATGTGGATTTATTTTGTATCCTGCAAATTTGCTAAAGTTCTGAATTATTTCTAATAGCTTTTTAGCAGAGTCTTTGGAGTTCTCTAAGTATGTCATCTGCAAAGAGTGATAGTTTGATTTCCTCATTTCCTACTCTAACTCCTTGAATCTCTTTCTCGGCTCTTATTGCCGAGGCTAGCGTTTCTAGTACAATATTGAACAGTAATGGTGATAATGGGCAACCTTGTTTCACTCCTTCTAGCTCTCTTGTAAGAGCCTTTTTGATTTCCTCACTGAGATTTTTTTGTATTGAGGAGCAGATCATATCCCCCTTTGGGGATTCCTTTGGGGACAGTCTGCTTTTAGTGTACCCAGTATTTGAAGTCTGCTCTCTATCCATACAGAAGCTGTCAATAGTTAGAGCCCTTTTGAATTTTTTTGTTCTTTTTGTCAGAGCAGGACTCAAAGAAAACAAATTGACAAGAGAAATAATTGGTCTGTTTCTGGGGGGTATGGGGCTGGATGGTGTTACTGAGCTTCCTCTACAGACTGAGGGAGACAGCAGCAAGGCACTAACAGGACAGCAATGGCTATGCTGCGTCTGTGCTCTGAGGCTCTGAGAACGCACTGAGTCACTCCAGGTGGGGGTGGGGGTGTCCGGTCCCGAGCGATGCTAGCTTTCTGGGCTTTATTCTTCACCTCCAGTAATTACACCTTCTCTGCTACTCCTGGCTTGCTGCCAAGACAGAGTATCCACACTGGGGTAAAAGTCTTTTCACAGAAACAGAAGAGATCGTACCCCTCCCCCTTCTGGTCTGAGCTGTGTGAGCTGCCTGTCCCACTCGAGCTGCCTGTCCTACTCGAGCTGCCTGCCTTCAGCCTGCTCCCAGTCTGTTCAACCCTCCCCAGAGCAAACACAGACCTTCTCTGGCGAATTTCAAGGATGTCTTCTGTTGGTGATTATTTGTAGGTTTCTTTTTCAGTCAAACATTAACTCTGAGGTTTGTCATGAAATAAGTCCTGAGAGAAAACGCCGAGCTCAAGCAGCTGTCTGCCTCCACGCAGCAATCTTGACTGGAAGTCCAATTTGCCTTCATCTCAGAAATCCCCCCCTGCCTGTATCCCAAAGAGATCACAACAAAGGGAAAGGTTCCCACATGTGCAAAAATGTTTGTAACAGCCCTTTTTTGTAGTATCAAGGAACTGGAAAGTAAGTGGATGCCCATCAGTTGAAGAATGGCTAAATAAATTATGTTATATGAATGTAATGAAATATTATTGTTTTATAAGAAATGATTGGCATAATGATTTCAGAAAGACCTGGAGAGATTCAGATGAACTGATGCTAAGTGAAGTGAGTAGCAGCAAGAGAACATTGAATACAGCAACAATTAGATTATGTGATGATCAGTTCTGATGGATGTGACTCTTCAACAATGAGGTGATTCGGGACAATTCCAATAGACTTGTGATGGAGAGAGCCATATGTATCCACAAAGAGGACTGTTTGGACTGAATGTGGATCAGAAAATAGTATTTTCACCTTGTTTATTGTTTGCTTGGTTTTTTTTTTCTCATTTTTTTCCTTTTTGATCTGATTTTTCTTGTGCAGCATAATTGTGAAAACATGAATAGAAGAATTGCACATGTTTAACATATATTTGATTGCTTTCTGTCTAAGGGAAGGGAAGGAGACAAAATTTGGAACATAACGTTTTGCAAGAGTTAATGTTAAAAACTATCCATGCATATATTTTGAAAATAAGAAGCTTAATCATCATCATCATTTCCCTCTGCTGGTAAAACACTGAACAACATTAGGTCAAGCAAATAGAAGGGGGCCCAGAAGTGAATCTGCTAAACTGGTGATTACTGAGTATCCACAATTTTCAGAGTCTCTTTAAGGGATTTGGAAGATACAAGATCATAGAATCCCAGAATCTCTGAAGTTTAGGGGACCTAAAAAACCATGAATTACAATAATACCATCTGCTCTTATCCCACTGCCTTCTTTCATTTTGCAGAAAGAGAAACTAAGACATACAACATGTTTTGCCCAAGATCAAACAATAGTAGACACTGGTGGAGCCATGTTTTTTTTTTTTTTTTTTTACATCAATTTAAGGTTTTCAAAGTGATTTCATCAAAAAAAAAACAACTCTTTGACATAGTTGAGGCTTATTATCCCCATATGTGTTGAAAATATTAGCTAAGCTAATTTCCCCCCAAAGAGAGAGAATTTATGGCTGAGAATTGATCACTCCAAAGAGCTAAACATTCCCTTAGGCATAAAAGAGTAGCCTAGGAGGAATCTGTGTCTAGTTGAACTCCTCTTTTATTTTTGCTAAATATATTTTCCTTGCCATATTTGAGTAAGTCTCATTTTATTATTATTAGGTAGTCCAGGAGTTTTATTCTAATCCCTAAACTGAAACATCATAAGGATCTGAATCAGACCTGGCTACAAAATACTATGTTACAGATGAACAAACTGAGGCCCAGGGAGATGATACAATTTAACCATGGTCCCAGAACTAGGAAACAGAAGAGCTGAGATTAGGAGACAGGCTCCCTCATTTTACAGGTAAAGAAAATGAGACTCAGGAAAGAAAAGTTACCTGTATAACCCTACAGCAGAAATTAGAGGCAGAGACAAAGTAAGATCTAAGGTTATCTGATTCAAATGCCACTATTCTTTTATGACCTATTCTCAGTCTGTGGGTCTTAGGTCTACTACTAGCCCACAAATTTCTTTTTTTTTTTCCTTAATAGTATTTAATTTTTCCAAAAACATGTAAAGATAGTTTTCATCATTCATTTTTGCAAGACTCTTCCTAATTTTTCTCCCTCCCAGTTTTATTTCCCCTCCTCCCCAAAACAGCAAACAATCTGATATGAATTAAATATGTGCAATTCTTTTAAAAATATTTCCATATTTGTCATGTTGGGTAATAAAAAAATTAAACCAAAAGGGGATAATATGAAAAAGAAAAAGCAAACCAAAAAAGTGAAAATACTATGCTTTGACTCATTCAGTCTCTGAAGTTTTCTTTCTGGATGCAGATGGATTTTTTCTTTTTTTCTTTATTTATTTGTTTGTTTGTTTGTTTACTTTAATACACTTGTTTTATGAATCATCATGTTGGGAGAGAAAAGCCAGAACAAAAAGGAAAAACCATGGGAGAAAATGAAACAGAAAAAACAAGTGAACACAGCATGTGTTAATTTATATTCAATCTCCATAGTTCTTTTTCTGGATGCAAACAGTATTTTATGTCCCAAAGTCTATTGGGATTGCTTTGGATCACTGAACCACTGAGAAGAATAAAGTCTTTCATAGTTGATCATTGCACATACTTGCTGTTATTGTGTACAATGTATTCTTGGTTCTGCTTGTTTTGGTCAGCATCAATTCATGTAAATCTTTCCAGAATTCTCTAAAATCAGCTTGTTCCTCACTTTTTTTAGATCAATAATGTTCTATTATCTTTATAAACCACAGCATATTCAGTCATTTGCCAACTGGTGGACATCTACTCATTTTCAAATTCTTTATTACCACAAAAAAGAGCTGCTACAAATATTTTTGCATATGTGGGCCCTTTTCCCTCTTTTATGATTTCCTTGAAATGCAGATGCAGTAGTGGTATTGTTGGGTCAAAGTTTTATAGCCCTTTGGGCATAGTTCCAAATTGTTCTCCAGAATGATTGGATCATTTCACAACTCTACCAACAATGCATTAGTATCCCAGTTTTCCCATATCTTCTCCAACATTTGTTATTATCTTTTCCCTAGTCAATCTGATAAGTGTGAGGTGGTACCTCAGAGTTGTTTTAACTTGCATTTCTTTAATCAATAGTGATTTAGAGCATTTTTTCATATGACTATAGATGGCTTTAATTTCATCATTGAAAATTGTCTGTTCATAGCCTTTGACTATTTATCAATTGGAGAATGACTTGTATTCTTATAAATTTGTCACAGTTATTTATATATTTTAGAAATAAGACCTTTAACAGAAACACTGGCTATAAAAAGTTCCCCCCAGCTTTGTATGTCTCTTTTAATCTTGTTTATGTTGGTTTTGTTTGTGCAAAGCATTTTTAATTTAATGCAATCAAAGTTGTCCATTTTCCCTTTCATAATGTTCTTTAGTTCTTCCTTGATCATAAATTTCTCCCTTCTCCAAAGATCTGGTAGGTAAATTATCCCTTGCTCTACTAATTTGCTTATGATATTGTCTTTTATGCCCAAATCATGTACCCATTTTGACTTTATTTTGGAGTGGGGTATGAGGTGTAGGTCTATGCCTGGTTTATGACACATTATTTTCCAGTTTTCCCAGCAATTTTTGTTAAGTAGTGAGTTTTTAGCCCAGAAGCTGGAATTTGAGGGTTTATAAAATACTAGATTAGTATAGGCCTTGTTATTATGTTGTGTGTATCTAACCTATTCCATTTTTTCACCACTCCATTTCTTAGCCATACCAAATGATTTTGATGACTGCTGCTTTATAATATAGTTTTAGATGTGGTACTACTAAGCTATCATCCTTTGTGTGTGTGTTTTTTTCATTAATTCCCTTGATTTTCTTGACCTTCTGTTTTTCCAGATGAATTTTGTTATTATTGTTTCTAATTCTATAAAATATTTTTGGCAATATGATTGGTATGGCATTGAACAAGTAGAACAATTTAGGCAGAATTTTCTACCCATGAGCAATTGATATTTTCCCAATTGTTTTCATCTGACTTTACTTGTGTGAAAAGTGTTTTATAATTGTGCTCATAAAATTCTTTAGTTTTTCTTGGCAGGTAGACCCCCACATGTTTTATTTTGTCTATAGTTAGGGTCAGGGAAAGATAGACTAAAAACCAAATGGAAATTAAATAATCTAATTCTTCAAAATGAGTGGGTAAAACAACAAATCAGTGAAAGAACCCTAATTTCTTCCTTTCTTTTTCTTTTTTTTTTTTTCTGAGATAATTGGAGTTATGTGACTTGCTTAGGGTCACACATCTAGGAAGTAGTAAGTGTCTAAGGCCAAATCTCTCTGTGTCAAATGTGTTTCGTGTAAATAACATATTGTAAGATTTTGTTTTTAATTCATTCTGCTATTTACTTCTTCTTTATGAGAAAGTTCTTTCCATTCACATTCACAATTATGATTATCAGTTCTGTATTTCCCTCCATCCTATTTTCTTCCCTGTACTTTTGTTCAGTCTTTCCACCCTGTCCTTAGTAGTGTTTTTTTTTACCCACCTTATTCCCCACCCACTACCTTATCTTCTATCACCCTCTTTCCTTCTCTTAACTTTTTTCTCTAGTGTTTCTATTTTCCTTTCTATCTAGCCCCTCCCTTTTCTTTCCTCTTTCTCTTCCTATTTCTTTTAGTGGATTCTTTCAATGAATATTTCCCCCTGTTTCTAGAATATCAGGGCAGTTTTCCTTGATAATCTCTTGAAGCATGTGATCCATGCTTTTTTTTTTTTTTGGTCATGGCCTTCATGTAGACCATGTCTCTTCTGGATCTATTTTCCAGGTCAGCTGTTTTTCTAATGTCAAATTTCACATTTTCTCCCATTTTTTTCATTCTTTTTAGTTTCTTTGATTGATTCTTCATGTCTTATAGAGTCATTAGCTTCCATTTTCCCCATTCTAGTTTTTAATGTATGATTTTCTTCAGTTAGCTCTTGCATCTCTTTTTCCAGTTGAGTAATTCTACTTTTAAAAGTGTAGTTTTCTTCAGTGGATTTTTTTTTTTTTTTTGCATTTCATCACTTGTATTTTTTAAGGAATTGCCTTCCTTTTCCAAACTGTTGATTTTCTCTTGTATACCTCTCATTTATTTTATCAATTTTTTCTAAACTCTTTTATTTGCATTTTAAAATCTTTTATGAGTACTTCTAAAAAGTCTCTTTGGGCATGAAACAAATTCATATGACTTTTTGAGATTTCCTCTGTGAACATTTTGTCTATATCCAAGTTGGTAATTTGGTCTTCCTTGTCATTGTAGTAGCTTCCTATGGACAAGGTTCTTTTCTGTTTCTTGCTCATTTTCTTTCCTTTTTTTTTTTTTTTTTTTTTTTTAACTTTCATGGTTAAGCTCTGCTTCTGGGATAAAAGGGGGTGTTGACCCAAGCTTCCTGTGCAACTCTGAGCCTTGGCTTTAAGCACAGGGGCACCTTGTGTTTACAGCAGGTAGTTTTGTCTTTTCTTTTCAGGAAACAGCCTGGTTTCCCAGAATTTGCCTTCTGAGCTGGGACTAGAGCCTGAACCAGTGATCTGCTACACTACCAATCCAAGACAGACGGTCTCAATTGCTGATTTGCTATGATTATGATCCTCTTACCAGCTTTCCTAGACTCCATATGAACATCCTTTTCACCCCAGTGAGACTGACCTTTCTTGAAGTTTTTCCATTCTTGAACTGGAGAATAGCTTCATTCTGTCAGACTTATGTTCAGAGGTTTGGTTTCATGTGATTTTTGAGGGAATTTGGGAGACCTCAAGCAGCTTCCTAGTTTCACTTTGCTATCTTGGCTCTACTCCCAGAACTTCTTTACAGATGGCATTTTCTATCCTAACTCTATTAGAATTGTTTTGAATCATCACACTGCTAAGAAGAACCAAGTCCATCACAAGTTGATCATCACATAATGTTGCTGTTACTGTATATATTCTCCTCATTCTACTCACATCACTCAACATCAGCTCATTAGCCCATAAGTATCAAGAGGGCAGGGGTCATGGTTTGTATCTCATTCAGGACTTAATAGGCCTTGATCATAGTTACACTTAGCAAATGTGTGCACTGAATTGTCACTAAAGGAACACCAGGCCTGGATAGGAAGATCTGAGTTCAAATGTGACCTAAGAACACTTATTAGCTGTATGACTTTGGGCAAGACACTTAATCCAAATTGTTTCAAAAAAAACAAAACAAAAAACAAAAAAGAGTTGGCACTCTATTACACTATCTAATTAAATTTTCTCTATATCATAATATCTCACACAAATCTTTTGTCTTGGTTTCTCTGAACTCAGGAGGAAAAATCGATAATTAAGAATACTTGGTTTTTAATCTGGATCACCTCAATCATCAAAGGAAGATTTTGGAGAGGGACACTGGAGGAACTGAAAATGAAAGCTGACTTTGTCTTTTGACATGTTTAACATGCCTAAAAGTCCTCCATTTCCATAACAGTTCCCTTAACAACTGGCAAGAAGGTGGAAATAGATGTGACTACATACATGGCAACAAAACTAAAGGTGTAATTTTCAATAACAGCAATTGAAACCGAAAATAATGATTAGTTCCTCGGCTAGCTTGCTGACTGCTTTGCTTCACTCCCAGTGCTTGGCATAATATATCAGTGCCCTTCCAAAGGGAAATTACCTTTTGTTTTGATTCTGGCTGAGAATTTCTTTAATAGAATTGCAGGGATCCCTATTGAGAGAGAGAGAGGCAGAATAGGCATTTAGAAGAAGAGCATCCCTCCCAATACACTGTTGTCCTTATATAAAGCTGGTGATGAAAGGAGACCTTAGAAGCAGCAGCTTGTTGGGAGCTCAGTTTTATTATAACATAAGTGACTGCTAGTTCTAATTCAGTCAAGAGAAGACTCACTTTCTTGACAAATGTCTACAAATCAATTCCTGTTTACTCATTTCTGGGTTGTTTTGGGCAGGTTGTTTTTTAAATTTCTTTAAATCAAAGCCCTTGAATTAATGAGACAAGGCAAACACCAGCCTTACATTTTCTCCCACATAAATCCTGTCATATCTAGAAGTGGAATTGGATTGTATGAGGAAAAGGGTGATTTTTTTCATTCATTCTTAGGGGCCTTTTGAAGTGACTTTTCAGGGTCACCCATCTAGCCTCAATATATCAACACAAACAGAGACTTTCTAACTAGAGTACTGGGCAGTAGAAAGTACACTTAGAATCAGAAGTCCTGATGAAGTCCCAGCTCCAGGACTTACTGGCTCAAAGACCTGATCCAGTTAAATATCCTGGAAGAAGCCTCTGGTAAAAGAACTATTGCTCAGTAGTGAGGGAAGGATGTTTAAGACTTCCTCCTTTGCCTACCTCACTGTTGACTACTGTATCTCTATGTAGGTACCCTAATCATCCTCATTAGCCTTTTGTGTTTCATTGACTTAGCAAAGTCAGAGGCAAAGACCACACACTTTATTGGCCTCTACTTAGTTTCCTCACTTCTAATATATTGCACTATAACTCCTGACTTCTTATTAGAGAACTTCAGTATACATGCTGAGGTTCACTAAAATACCATAACTTCCTAGTTCTTCAGCCAATTCATCTACCATGACCTATACCTCTATTGCACTTGAGGTGGTCAGGCCATTGATGATGCTATCACTCATAAGTGTTCCACATCTATGTTTAAAAACTCCAAATTGCTTTTTTTTTTTTTTTTTAATAATACAACTTTAATTTTTAATTATGAGTTTTTATTTCTTATTTAATTTATTAAACCTTTTTATTTTCAAAACATATGCATGGACAATTTTTCAACATTAACTTTTGCAAAACCTTGTGTTCCAATTTCCGCCCCTTCCCCATCCCCTACTCTAGATGGCAAATAATATTATGTTAAACATGGTAAAAATATATGTAAAATTCAATATATGCATAGATATTTATATAATTATCTTTCTGCACATGAAAAAATCAGATCAAAAAGGAAAAAAATTAGAAAGAAAATAAAATGTAAGCAAACAACAAAAGAGTGAGAATATTATGTTGTGATCCACACAGTTCCCATAGGCTGCTCTCTGAGGAGTGTAGATGGCTGTCTTCATCATCTTATCAACTGGCATCAATCATCTTATTGTTGGAAAGAGCTATATCCATCAGAATTGATGCTGTTGCCATATCTCCTGGTTCTGCTCATTTCACTTACCATTAGTTCATGTAAATCTCTCCAGGCCTTTCTGTTATCATCCTGATGATCATTTCTTATAGAACAATAATATTCCATAACATTCATATACCACAACTTATTCAGCCATTCTCCGACTGATGGGCATCCACTCAGTTTTCAGTTCCTTGTCTCTACAAAAAAAGGGCTAGTTTCTGCCATGCTAATTTCCAATTTCCTCAACAGTTTTTGCCAAATAGTGAGTTATTTTCCCAAAAGCCGAGGTCTTTAGGTTTGTCAAACACTAAAGTGCTATAGTATTTGACTATTTTGTCCTGTGAATCTAACCTATTGCATTGATCAACTACTCTATTTCTTAGCCAGTACCAAATGGTTTCAATGCTGCTTTATAATATAGTTTTGGGTCTGGCACAGCTAGGCTACCTTCATTGGCATTTTTTCATTAATTCCCTTGAAATTCTTGACCTTTTGTTCTTCCGGATGAGCTTTGTTATTATTTTTCCTAGATTTGTAAAATAATTTCTTGAGAGTTTTATTGGTATGGCACTAAGTAAGTAGACTAATTTAGGTAGTGTTGTTATTTTTATTTTATTCGTTCGGCCTACCCATGAGCACTTGATATTTTTCCAACTGATTAGATCTGACTTTATTTGTGTGGAAAGTGTTTTGTTGATGTGTTCATATAGTTCCTGACTTTCCCTTGACAAATAGATTCCTAGATATTTTATACTATTGACAGTTTTTTAATGGAATTTCTCTTTGTATCTCTAACTGCTGGACTTTGTTGGTAACATATAAAAATGCTGATGATTTATATTGATTCATTTTGTATCCTGCAACTTTGCTAATGTAAATTGTTTCTAGTAGTTTTTAGTTGATTCCCTAGGATTCTCTAAGAATACCATCATTATCATCTTCAAAGAATGATTATTTGGTTTCCTTATTACCTACTCAAATTCCTTTAATCTCATTTTCTCTTCTTTATTTTCACTCATGATACCTATCCAAATATTTGCCAAATCTTGTTGCTTCTATCTCTACAAAAATTTTTGCATGTCCCTTTCTCCCTTTTTTACCCTAGCTCAAATCCTTTTCACTTCTTAGGCTATTGTGAAATTGTAATTGGTGTGCCTGCCTCAAGTCTTTCTCCAGTTCAATGGGATGGTTTCCACACAGTTACCAAAGTGATTTTCCTAAAGTATAGGTTAATCATATCACCCTCCGCTGTTTTTCATCTCAAAATCGAATGGTTCCCTATTACTTATCAATCAGGATCAAATATAAAGTCCTCTGTGTGTCATTTAAAGTTCTTCACAACCTGACCCCTTCCTATTTTTCCAATTTTCTTGCCCATTATTTCCATCCAGATAATTAAGTATACAACTTATGTTTTTCTTTAAAACAAGCCCTTGAATTAAGACTCAACTCAAGGGCAGGTAGGTGATGAATGGTTCTTGAAGTCAGGAGTAACTGAGTTCAAATCCTATTTCAGATAATTACTAGGTGTGTGACTCTGAGCAAGTCATTTTACTCCAATTGCCTCTCCCTAAAAAAAGTCAAATCAAACATCCCCTTCCACAGGAAGTCTTTCCTGGTAATACCTTGCACACTTTAAACAATTTTGCATTTATTTTGTATATCCCTACACATTTATCTGTTGTCTCTCCCCCATCCCCATTAAAGTATAAAATTCTTGAAGACAGAGCCTCTTTTCCCAATTCCTGGCATATGTGAAAACTCCTGAGTACAAATTACAACACTGATTTTATTTCTTCATTAGAAAAAATGGAATAAAAATTCCTGTCCTAACTACTGCACAAGACAGATCTTTGTGAGGATCAAAATTACAGTGAATATAATTTATTAGGCATTGGCTATAATATATTAACATAATATATATGTCTTGTGACAGAAGTCAACAAAAAGAACAGTCCATACAGTGGCCAAACTACTGCCCTGTAGTCCAAGGAGGGGGGAAAAAAGGCTTGCCCTGGGGAGCCCTTTGACAAAAGCAAATAAGAATTCTAAAGCCTCATGTCATGGAATATTTTTTCAGTTTGAAGATGACAGAGGAAGCATGAATGCTCCAGAGTTAGACTTGAATAGAAATCAGTTTTTCAAGGTGGCTTGCATTGGGGTCATGTAATTGGGGAATCAAAAATAGCCCCCTGCTTTGGGAGTCAGATAGGATAAGCAGACAACACTACCCCACTTTGGCGTCAAAACTTTGTGAGTCCTGCCAGAATAGTCAGGCAACCCAGGATGCTTTATAAAAAATAAAAAAGACTATAAGGCTTTGTGACCCTTTGCACTGACACTGTACATTATTCATACTCCCCAGGGAGGAGGTAGCCAGTAACAAGACACACATTCTCTTGACAGGCCCCACTGACAGAGCAAAGAGGCTATGTTAGCAACTAGAATTCCACAGGTAGGGTTAACATAAATGTTAGCAAAGAACTCAGTTTTTTTCTTTTTGGTTAACTTTTTTTTTTTTTTTTTTAAATTATAGCCTTTTATTTATAAGCTATATGCATAGGTAATTTTTCAGCATTGACAATTGCAAAACCTTTTGTTCCAACTTTTCCCCTCCTTCCCCCCACCTTCTCCCCGAGATGGCAGGTTGACCAATACATAAGAACTCAGTTTTTAAGATTAAATCTACAAATTGTGGGGGGAAAAATACAGCAATTATTCATATTTCCAAAGTGATTTCAAGTTTATAAAGCATCTTATTAAACCATGGTGCAGTAGGGAACTACATAGATTATCAACTCCATTTTGGTGAGATCTTTTGATCCCAATTTCTCACTAATTAATTTAGAGAGTTGTGATGGCCCATAAAATCCCAATCCTTAGACATTAACAATTATCTAGCCAGTAAGTGATGTTGTTCATACTAGAACTCAGCCCTTCTGAGAGCTAACTTAGGAACTTCTGTACCTTCTAGACACTTAGCCTCTTTTTACACCAATAAAAACTAAATAAATAATCCTCTATTCTTCAATAGTTGGCCCTGAAGAAAGGCTTATATGTATTTAACAAACTTTTTTTTTAAATTAGGGTAATCAAGTTCACTAATTTGGCAACCTGTTATTATTTTAGCCAAGGAACACTTGCTAGGGGAACAGAAATCAGTTATCATTCGCTACTTAATATTCTAAAGATTCTCTTCATAAACATGTTAACACTAAAAATTGTGTTGATAGGCAACACATAAGCCAGAAGGCTTTGAATAAAAAACCAGACTCCTCTAGATACTGATTGATTGGACAACTGAAGCACATGCTGTGTTGCCTTCCATTGTTGGCAATTTTGGAGAGAATGTAACTTAGTGGAGAGTGTGCTAGAATAAGGAAGACTTCCATCTTTGATATTTATTAGTTATGTGTCCACAGGAAAGAATGTTTCATCTGTAAAATAGATGAGCCGGACTACATGGCCTTTAAGGTCCCTTCAGTTCTAAATCTATTATCCTATGCACAATTCATTGGTATTTCAGAAATCTTGAGGAAACCCCAAGGATCCTGAATTTTTTTTTTCCTTTTCTATTTTTTGATTCTGTAATACTGAAGGGGGAGGGAAACTGTGTTCCCTTTTGATCTCAGGCCCTCCTGGGAAAGCATATCTTCCCAGATAAGTTATCTTTTGGGGATACCAGACCCTTTGATTCAATTAGAAATCTTGGTCAAAAAGCACTCCTTTGAAATGTCCTTAATTCCAAGTGGAGATGTGGGCTGGATACTGATAAGCATCTAGGTCCGGGAACTTTGGTTTTCTTCACAACCTGAAATCTGAAGCCTCAAGATTCCTTTTTAAAGGGCAATTTCTGAATTCACTCTTTGCAGAAGGTCCAAAGCAGCTTGCTAGGATCCTGCTTACTGAGAAGGCATTCTTTTCTCAATGTTAGCCTCCATTTCCCTAATAGGACTTTACTACTAAGAAGTCAGTCTCTTAGCAAAACTGGTTTCCTATCCAACAATATCCAAAAATAAAATAAACTTTTGCCAATTAGTATTTCAGGTTCATGAATTCTTTCATGAAGAATCTGTAGGCCAATCATAAGGGAATTTTAGCAACTCTAACTGCCACTAGCCTCATCAATCCCAACTGTTAATAATCAAAAAACAGGCTCCCTTTTTTCTTCATGAGACAAAATACTCAAAAGATTTTTAAAAGCCTGGAAGTAATTACATTGTTTCTAGCTAGGGCTTCTCTTCCAACAGACTTCTTTGTCCCCCCAATGGAATCTAGTGCAAGACCTCATTTCAATTCAGGAATGAATGCTCTCCTCCACAGGGATCTGGATCTTTGCTTTCCAATTTGTATGCTAAAAAAGTTCAAATACAGTAAAATCTCATAGCTTGACTTTCCAAGGTGTCTTCAATCTTCAGGAAAAGAATTGCTTTTTGCTCTGACCTCATTATGCATATTCGTTTAGAGAGAATTCTTCACAAAATGACCTAACTTCAGGGCCTATGCAAAGTTGGAAATACCAATCTACCTTCAAGGAACAATTTATTGACTTGAAAGGACCTTGGAGTTCATTTAGTAAAACCCCTTTTATTAAGGATAACAGAACTCACCTAGATCAGATAATAAATGGCCGACTCTAAAATGAAAAGCCCAATCTTCTGGCTTCAAAGCTAGTGTTTTTCATGCCAGTTATCCTTTTGACAGCTTTGTAACTTTTGAGTCATTTCAAATCTGTAAATTGTGAATACTTATAAGAGTCTTCACTGAGTTATTGTGCTGCCTTAACTTTGTAAACCCTTAAAAATTTTATAGAAATGGGACTTTGCCCTAAAATGAAAAGCCCAGGACGCCAAGGAAGAACTTTAAATTTTTCAGGGTTACAGGCTTGGGGTATACAACAGGAACAAGATAATTCCTGCCTCTAGGGACTTTTCCAAACACAAAGACAATGTGTAGAATACTAAATTTGGAGGCAAAAGATCTGAGTTCTAATTCTAATTGTAACATACTATGTGACCTTGGAACAAATTACTTTTCCCTCTCTGGGGTTGTTTTTAGCTTGTGTTGCTCTAAGGTCCTTTTACAGTTCCAAATCCAATGTATGGTTATTTGAATTTAGTGGGATAGAAAGTACCGGGTCTGTGTATAAGCTCTATAGATTCACAACTTTTAAATGTAGATTTTTGTTTAGTTGTGTCTCCAACTTTTCATGATCCCATTTTCTTGGCAAAGATATGAGTAATTTGCTGTTTTCTTCTCCAGCTCATTTTACCAATTGAGAAACTGAGGCAGACTAGGTTAAGCAATTCACCTAACTAATAAGAGTCTTAACGCCAAATTTGAACAAATTTGAAATGGGTCAGCTGGCTGCCCCATTAAATGTTGATGGGGCTCAAACTATTTTCATTTACACAGTATTTCTGATGGAATAAGACACAACATGTTTAAGGTTTGAAGAGGACCAAAGTAGGAGAAAGTACATGAACTCAGAAGCAACAAAACTTATCCAGGATTACATAAAGGCTGATTCCTAGCACAGTACATCTGGCATGAAATTGGAAAACACAGAACTTCCTGTCTTCATGCTTTCATTTGTTTGCATCACTGTTCCCTCCTCCCACCCCCCCCACCTCAAATTACCTAAAACAACTCAAGTAGCAGTGCAAATACTGGAAGAATTTTAAGACTAGGAATGTCTGGAAGCTGAAAGGGATGGCCAAGGCTCTAGCATTTCAGATTTAATCAAGTTAACTAGCATTTTATTAGCCAGGTTTCAGTACCTATAAAGATTTCTTAACAATATAGAATTAAAGATTACCGATATAACTAGATGTTTTTATTTCCTTAAATTTTACATCCTTTGTATAAACAATGCAAATATCCTTACTAATTATTACTTATGCTTATAGATGTGACTAGTCAACTTTGCCAAGACCTGGGCAGGATTATTTGATAAAGACTATTGGATTTAAGGCAAAATCTCTTAATGTATATATAATGAAGAGGAAGGAAGCACAGCCCATGGAGAAATGAGCCTTCACAGATACAGTAAATAGAATAAAGGAGCTATAGTTAAAAGACAAATTCAAATCCCACCTATACACTACATACTGTTTTGATTCTAGGCAAATCATTTAACCTCTGCATCTCAGTTTCCTCTATGTAAAATAGGGATAACAGTACTTACTTTCAGGGTAGATAATATAAAAGAAATGCCAGTTATTGCTATTACTCTAGCTATTCCAACTCTGGTTAGCATTTGGGGATGATTGAAATCCAGGTTCCCTTTTTTCTCAGGGGCAATTGCTCACAGTTCTCATCACTTGCAAGGCTACTGCCCTCTCCTTTCCTTGAGGATGAGGTGGAAGATACTGTTCTTTCAGACCATTACAGCCCCTTTATCCTTGGCAGAATACACTAAGGATTTTCTTCTTTGATCAACAGACTTATCTCCAGTGTCCACTCCAATTACTTGGCCAAAGGAATGATTTACTAGAAATATTGATATAATTTATCTGGTTGAGGCTGACATTGCCAGACAATTTATCAAACCATCTCTTAGTCATTCCTTGTATAACACTTATCCTTTTCATTCCCTGGAAAATATGCTTAAAAGAGCAGTCACCATCTACGATCCAATCCTGTGCACTTAATACATTTTAAAATAAATGTTACAAAGACCCTAATTTTTTCATCCCTACAAACTTAATACTACTGAAATTCTTAGTGTGTATAACTAGTCCATTTTAGCTCCCTGAAATCTTAGTTACACAACACATCTTTAGTCTATCATTGATTCTTCAGCAATTTAAATAATTGATAATTAACTAGGCAATTTTAGCATTAAAATAAAGAGAAGGTATCTGGACATGCATCAGTTTCCAGGAGAGAATTTCCTTATTTTCACCAACAAAATTATAGATCTCCTATTAGGAGTGATATCCTCTGATAAAGAGTCCTCTTCAAATGCCTAATATAGCAGCAGAATCAATTGTAGCAAAATGCTACAAAGTTAAGAAGACAAACAAGTTATCTATTTTCCAAGAACCTGGATAAGTTCTGAAAGGTTCTTCAGTTTATTGGCCATAGGGCAATGATTTCTATAGCCAGAGAGACTCCTATAGAGATGCTAGAATCTTGCATCATGGAGAACACCACAAGTAAAATCACAAAACCTTTATGTAGTAGTAGCATGAAACAATAACAACCTTGTAACTTGGATTTTCACTTTTCAATAGTACAATTTTTTAATTTTTATGTAAAGTGCCAGCTTTATGTACAAACTATTTAAAAAATAAAGTAAACTTTTAAAACCTGCTTTGTAGCAAGCAGTGAGGCTGCCATGTTTCCAACTATGGATGTATCTGCCTAGAAACCAAGTATTTTACCTGTTGCATTAAACTAGCTTAAAGGATCTCCCCATTCTAAAGCCAAAATGGCTAAGAGCTTTGGGCTACAGAAAACCATCTAAGATCAGTCTTCTTGAAAAGCATTAATACTTTCATTTTCAGATCTTTTACAAAAATCTGAGTAGCTTGTGTCAAGTACCACCACGCTGCAAATGTTAAGTTTTTCTGAGGTAGCTACACAACAGTCTCAAAGGCCAATAACGGCTATTTTTCTTAGTACAGTCATTTCACTGTGTAGCATTAGAAGCAACTGATTTTCCTGGTAGGGAAAAAAAAAACCCAGCTAATAGCATGTTTTCAATTCATCTAGAAGTCTGCATCCAAGGTAAAAGAATTCTCAGTTGGATTTGACATCACTCCCATTCTCTGGTATTCTCCTACTCTCTTCTCAAAGAAGTTGGTTTTTCCTTCCAATGAGATATTCTCCATAAAATCAAATGGATTTTCTGCTCTAAAAATCTGAAAGACAAAGTTCAAATCATTATGAATTCAAACCAACCTTGCTTATATACTATAACACAACAAAAACTATCTAAAATATCTTACCTTGCTAAAACCTAGTTCCAACATAAGTCTGTCTGCTACAAATTCAATATACTGTTTCATTAAAGTGCAATTCATTCCAATCAATTTTACAGGCAAAGCTTCAGTCAAGAACTCCTATAAAGAAAAAAAGATAGTTTTAAATATGCCTAAAATGATTTACATTTTGAAAGAAAAGTAAGAAAATGGTTAGATTACATACCTGTTCTATTCTAACAGCATTGATAATAATTTCTTTTACTCTTTCCTCTGAAGGCTTGTGTACCAGGTGTTTGAACATTAAGCAAGCAAAATCACAGTGTAAACCCTAAAAGAATATTTAAAAGAGATATTCATAAAATGATCAATCCAATAAATTTTCTGTCAAATACTTAAGATTTAGAGTATAAAAATACCTTATTTTCTTTGTTCTACTCTACTTTAGATTTATTGTAGAACTGTAATTCTCCTAGTTTTTGTGGTTGTCTAGGGACATTGAGAAATTAATGATTTTCCCAGTATAACATGGTATTTATCTTATTACGGATCCTCCAATGATAAGAAATATCTTGGAGGTTATTAATAAATAAATGTTTTTTAACTGCCCATAGTAGGTAAACAACTACCATTCAGAAACTTATATTGATCTTCAAGGTTTAGATCTAAAAGGCTTCATAACTTAATGTTTCACTTATTTACTAATTATGAAGATTTCACTTTTAAGGAGAGTTTGCCACATTTCTTACCTACTAATCAAAATGAAAGTGTATCAGCTTCCAGAGCTCTATCCAAGACTGCCTGAACTATCCAGTTTTAAGAGCTGTTTCAAAACACACCTTGACCTTACTCAAAGTTTATATAGAGAATCATTTTTTTCATGGACTTAGGTCACAGCTAGGTTGCCATAGAAAAAGCTACTCAAAACATATAATCTTATTTCATCTTCTATCATTCGATTCAAGCATTCTACCATTATCAAATCAACCTAAATGCACTCACTAGAGACAGAACCAATCAAAGCTTCTTTAAAAATTTCAAAGGCACTGAATATCAAGAATTTATAGAATATTAGGAGTCAAGTTCAAATTTCTTTAGTGAGAAATTCATATTAGCAAACAAATAAAAAAACTCAAGATTAGTAGTAAAAGCTACAATGTAACCTCAGTCAATTCAGTTCAATACATATTTACTAAGTGCCTATTATGTGTAAGACATTTTTTATTGTGCATTATAACTAATATGAATTTAAGCAGCTGCATTGTTTGGGTCAATGGCTTCTAGCCTTTAAGAATGATGTCTGCTTTATAACATAATGACCAATAAAACACCTAACCCTTTCTGTTTCCCACCAACAATATATATTATACTATTAGTGTCAGTATAGAACAATGTTTCTGTGTAGATTCTATGATCCACTAGATTGGGTAGTTATTTAGAAAAGTCTGAACTTAGTATATTACATTCAACATTCAATCACACAA
This sequence comes from Sminthopsis crassicaudata, assembly GCF_048593235.1. Classification (NCBI taxonomy): domain Eukaryota; kingdom Metazoa; phylum Chordata; class Mammalia; order Dasyuromorphia; family Dasyuridae; genus Sminthopsis; species Sminthopsis crassicaudata. The sequence continues at coordinate 221,518,192 of NC_133618.1, forward strand.
GAGTAAAGGAATCAAAATATTAATGAAGGAAGACAATGGTGTGGAAGAAATTCAAGAATCTGGCTTCAAATTCCACATCTAATGCTTTCTACTTATATGATCTTGAGCAAGCCACAGTCTCCCTTAGCCTTACAAAATGAGCAGAGTTGGAGTAGACAGTTCCTTGAAGCTCTAATTCTATGATGCTACAACCCCTCTAAAATAAGTAACATGAATAATTTTCATTTAGTTAACTCCAACACAATTATAGAGATACATGTTGTATTTGTTCATATATTTACCTCATCTCTACTAATTAGTTCATTAGAAAAAGTTAATCCAGGCATTAAACCTCGTTTCTTGAGCCAGAATATGGATGCAAAAGAACCAGAAAAGAAGATTCCTTCAACAGCTGCAAAAGCTACAACACGTTCACCTGTTTACAAAAAAAAAAAAAGACCAATTTGTTTATTTTATGCAAGATTTTAAGAATCACAAGGAATCTCTATATCATTTAATTTATATCATTTAAATAGGAAGCACTACCTTGTCAAGATATCTATTCAACATAAACCAGCACTTTAAAATTAGAATCAATAACTACCAGAGGTCTCCTTTCATTTCCCACAGCTATAAACATGTCATATTTTCATGCAGCAAAGAATGGGAAGTCTAGCCTCCAAAAGACAAGACAGCTGCTATAACAATGGCTGTTTCATCTCTGGAGACAAACCACTAACATGACTTTGCATAGTAAAATGGGCACTGTGCTTGATAGTTAAGAAATGCTAGCTCAAAATGTTGTTCAGTATGACCTGCCAAATCATTTTGTGCCTTGATTATTTTACTTGTAAGAAGGCATTAGCATTATAAGTATATCATTTTAGAATTACCTATTTCACAAACAGTATTGTTTAAAGAAAAAATTTGCTTTGATATAATCCCTATATGTAATTATCTTAGCAAGTTCCCCAAATATATTTACCATATGTTGCTTCTTTGTCCCCAATCCATCTCAAGGCCCAATCAGCTTTCTTTTTAACACAAGGCAGTGTTTCAATGGCATTGAAGAGAAATTCCCTAAGAAATTTGCATAACATTAGGAATCAGTCACTTATCCTTCAATGAAGGATAAAAAATGATATCAACTTCAGAAATGATAATATAGAACCTTAATATGCAGCATTTATAATTTTTAAGGCTTGCAAAGGGCTTTACAAATACTCTTATTGTGTCCTTACTACAATCCTCTAATATTTATAAAGCAGCTTCTGGCACAACAGTAGCCCTCCAACCTACCTATTATCTAGATAAGGAAACTGAGGTAGGTAAACAGGTTAAGTGACTTGGCCATACAGTCAGTCACATAGCTAGTATCTAAAGTTGGTTTTGAATTCTGGCCTTCCTGATTCCAACTCTAGTTGTCTCCAGCTTTAATTGAGAGACAAGAGAAAAGTATATTATAGTGGGTGGTGAGCTATCTAGTGGAAGCTGACAATACCTGGGACAGAGGCCGGCCTACAAGACCCAAAGTAAAGTCACTTAACTTATAGGGCTCCAGGCAACTCTCTTTAAGACTTAAAGCAATCTGAATAGATAAGCTTATCTTCACAAATGGAATTACTGGTCTAGGAAAAGCAGTATGAGCTTAAAGTCCCAGCACAAATACAAGGGTGGCTGTGTGAACCTTTTCTTACCAAAGGCTATATCTTATTTAAAAAGCCAATTCACATTTTAAGAGCAGAACATTTAAACTTCAAAGTTTTCATAGGTCCTTGCTTCTTAGCTCTCTGGAAAGCACAAATTTTATCTTGTACAGAATTTTCAAACTAGCAATAAATACAAGACACATATCTTAAATCAATTGAAATAACAAAACAAAGTTTATTCTTGCCTTGTGTATCTCAGGTTCTTTAGAATTTTAACAGTAAAAAGCTTTAACTTATTCTGGTATTTATACAATATTTTGCATATACATCATAGGATATTTAGAGGTGGAAGGGACTTTTAGAACCTATACATAGTTCAACCCCATCATTTTACAGATGAAGAAACTGAAGAGAGGGTAAATGATATGTCCAAGATTACACAGCAGTATGTGACCATATATACATTGAAATACACAGCAATATTTGAACTTATATTTGGACCAGTGTCCTATCCACTACTAGGTTGTGAGAAACTGATATAGGTTGAGAGAAAACCAATATCCAACCCTGATTAGACTTTATTATACTCCAACTGAGGTCCAATAATTTCCTTATTTTTATAAAGGAAGAATACCATTCACTCAGGCTCCCAAATAACACTTCAGTTTTAAAACTAAATTTGTCTTTTTCTTCCTTTGTAACATTCTTCTCAATTGTTCCTTTCCATTCTCCACTCTACCACCTTAGTTCAGACTTTCACATGAAACAGAATATTGGACTACAAAGACACCTTTTCCCTTTATTAGCTGTTTACCCCAATAAAATACGTTTTCATAATGAGAATAAACAGTACCTACTCTCCAGATTGTAAACAGCTTGCAAAAAAAAAAAAAAAAAAAAAAAAAAAATACAGAGATAACTTGAACTGCTACCTTACTAGCTTTCTCTTATCTTTGCTAGGCCTAATTCAATCTATTCCCCACCCCCAAGTCCCTAAAGTTTTATACTCTTTTGGCAAGATCTAAGCACTTTTTATTGCCTTTTTCTTTTATGTCCACATACCCTACCTTTAAAACCCAGCTTAATTACGAACTTCTCTGCTTGATCATCAGAAGTAGCTTTTTTATTTTTTAATTCCTATTAGCACTTTGTTGTACAATTTTTAGTGTATATATATATATATATATATATATATATATATATATATATATATATGCCTGATCTTCTCTACTAATTATAACCCCCTTGAGGACAGAAACCACATACTATTCATTGTCTCCCTTACAGTACCTAGTCTTTAATGTAATATTCCTATTTTATTTTTTAAAGAAATGATTGAACCTATAATCAAGAAACTTCATCTGTTTTGCCACTAGCTATGTTACCTTAGGGAAGTTATACCACTCACTTTTATCTCACTATGGACACTATTGTTCAGACTAGGTTTTCTTTAAAAATCTCTTTAATCTCAAGAGGCAGCTATATGGCAGTGAATAGAACACCCGATCTCAAGACACTTAGCACTTACAAGCTGTGTAGCCTGGATAAATCACTTAACCTCAATTGCTTCCCCCCAAAAAATATATAAAAGATCCCTTTAATCTCAAAAGGATAATGATTTAGTATATTTTTAAAAAGAAATCTAATAAAAGCAAATACATAGAAAGTAAAGAACCATAATTGGACTTTTGTTCAATCTCATAATCTGGAAGCAATTATGAAATCTTACATATACTATGGATTTGTAGACATACATTCAATATTAAATGAATTTTTCAAGTCCAAACAGTAACTTAAATACAGTTAATATTATCAAGTCCTAAAAAAAAAAAAAAAAATAAAAATAAAATAAAAAAAAATAAATAAAGCTAGCAATACCAACCTTTCTTTGGAGTCCTTAATATAAGTGTCAATAAGTAGACTATACATTTCAGAATGTATGTTTTCCATAGCAATTTGGAAGCCATAGAAGCAGCGGGCTTCAGTTATCTGTACTTCTTGGCTAAACCGCTCCACCTAGTGGACAAACATCAAGATTAAACCATCAAGTAGGATGCAGCTCTCCAGACACTCACTTGAAAGTTTGATTCCCTGACTAATTAGGAATGAGTAACGAAACTAGTCTAGGGCTTTTATTTTAAGTCAGGGCAAAAGCCTAAAACTACCCAAACCAGCTGACAAAAATGCTTACAGACTATAGGTAGAGACATTACCTAACTTCTTGGTACTTTCCATTTTATTAAAGACATTAGGACAATAAGCTGAAAACTGAAAAGGCCTTTCTTCTATGGTGAATTTTTTTTAAGCTAAGAGATTAGATGTTTCCCATAAACTTACCAAATTTTCATTTACTATGCCATCACTTGCTGCAAAGAAAGCTAACACATGAGATATAAAGTATCTTTCCTCAGGCTTCAGTGCTTCCCAGTGCTGAATGTCCTTAGAGAGATCCACCTGAAGATTAAAGTTTAGTTTCAGTAGAAAAGGAATTTAAGCTTTCCTCTCTCCCCCCCCCCCCCCGCCCCCAGGCTGGGGTTATGTGACTTGCCCAGGGTCACACAGTTAGGAAGTGTTAAGTATCTGAGACCAGGTTTGAACTCGGGTCCTTCTGAATTCAGGGCTGGTTTCTCTATCCACTGCACCCCCTAGCTGCCCCCATTCATCTAGTTTTAATGGGATAAAATGAATGCAATTCTCCACTACCAAAAATGAAGTGGGAAAGGCTCCTTTTTCCCATAGAGGTGATGGAAATAAGCCAGTCGGGAGGACGCCTCACCTCCTCAGCTGTCCAGAAGGAAGCCTCTGCTTTCTTATACATGAGCCAAATGTCCTGGTACTCAATGGGGAAGATGACAAAGCGCCTGGGGTTCTCCCTTAGGAGGGGTTCATCTTCCTTGCTGGGGAGATCGGGCTCACTGGGGGCTTTTACCTACACAAAGTGTCAAAAAACAAACAAACAAAACGTTCCATGAGAAGTCTTCTATAGGAAGGGGAGAAGGGTTACTGAGGAAAAAAAGAGTTTGAACGGGAGAGGGGGAGCAGCAAGGCGGGAAAAGGAGAGGGAAGAGAGAAGGGGCGGGGAAAGGGAGGAGGTGGGCCGAGAGCGGAGCACCGATTGGGCAATCAGGGAACAGCTGCTCCGAGACAAAGAGGCATTTGGCGCCAAGACCGAATTGCACCGGCTTCGGTTTCAGCTCACCCCCCCCACCCCTATTTCAAAACAGAGCTGCTGCTTCTCCCAGTTGCCCCTCCCGGCCTGCACTCTTCGTTCCCGCCACCAAGGACAACTCACCGGCTCCGAGGGCTCCTGGAAAATCTTCCTCGCCGTCTTACTGGCCAGAACGCGGGTGCTGTTCAGGGAGGGGGGCTGGAAGAGAAGCAAGCGCAGGCGCCCCCGTGAGGATGGGGTGCCCACCCTGCCCCCTCTCTGTGCTGCCCACGGCCCGCTCCCGGGTCACTTAGAGCTCGATGCCTCTAGGCCCGTCTGCCTGCCCGTGCGCGCGCGCACGTACACACAGTCACACACAGTCACACACAGTCACACACAGTCACACACAGTCACACACACACACACACACACACACACACACACACCGGTACTCTGTCATACACACACTTCACCCAATAACTATTCATTAAGCACTTACTATGTGCCAGGCACTGTAAATACTGGGGATGGAAATAAAGTCGAAAGAAGCTTACCCCCCCGCCCCCCCCTACAAAACAAACAAACAAACAAGACCCCACGGACCGTGTTCTCCTTGTCCGTAAGCTTGAGCGCCTTCAGAGGCGAAAGGCGAAGTTGCTGCTGGTCGGGGACGGTGGAAAGCGGAGAGCGGGAGGACAGCATGGCGGCGGCTGGAGAAGTGCGAACAGGCGGCAGAAAGCGAGTTGGTCCGGAGCAGGTGGGACTTTGCTCCAGGAAAGGACAGAGATAAAGAATTCAAAGCGACCGGCGCGCTTCTCAGTTCGGTCTTATATCCTATTCGCACTTGGCGCCATATTCCCTTGCAGACCAATCAACGATGGGGGGTGAGCCCTATTCACTGCCCTCTCATTGGCCATGGCTCTGGGGTAAAACTACCCCTCCCGTTGCCATTGGCTGGAAGAGTCGCGCGGGAGATTCGAGAGAATCCCGGGGCGGGGGCGCGCGCGCTTTCACGCGCCCTAGAATTGCCGGGATGAACTTCTGACTGCACCTTCTTGAGATCCGGGGACCATGTCAGTCAGAGATGCCGGGGTATTTAATTGTATCTGAGAACTGCCGGACTGCCAAACTGCAAGGGACCTAACCCAGAAAACCGCTGCCTTCTCTGAACGGAAATCAATGTCCTCTATTAAGTCTCACCGGCCCGTGTCCCCTTCCCCACCCATTCTCGACAATAAAGGTCTAAACTACAGTAAGAGTCCGGGCAACTGAGGGCGGGAGGAAAAAGAATAAAAGATAAGTTTGTTTTGTTTTCTCTCCAACAGTACAGTATAATAATTCAAGTAGTCTCCGCCTAGGTCTGGAGAAACTTCCGTTTCCGATTGAGGAATTTTCCGCGAATTGCAGAGGCGGAATACAGCAACAGCGCTCCTTCAGCTAGGAAATCGTCACTTTTCTAAGTCACTAATGAAATAAAATGAGCCTGAAGTCCCAAGTCAGAAATCCCACTTTTCAGCCCTTCTTTCTGCGTGGGCCTGGAACAAGATAGTCCCTTCTTCGAGGATCAACTTGTCTTCTGGGTCTGAGGAGCCGGCAAAGTGAAAGGGGCTAAGTTTAATGAGTCTGAATTCCCGCCAGCTTCTAAACCCTACAGATTCCCACCACCCCTACTCCCTCCCCTCCCCCCTTACTAATCCTTTTCCCTTATATCTCCTCATACTAGAGTGGCAAAAGACTTCACAAGAGAACTTCTGAAAATGCCGGTAACCGCGCCAAATGAAATACAGAATCAGAAAGTGATTTTGTGATTATTTTGCAATCAACTTTATCTGTCACAGTGACCTTGAGATACCCTTGAATCTGGTACAGTCACAAAGTCAAATATCTTGGAAATCTAGAGTGACTAAATTGGATTTCTACTTTTTCCTCTTAGAATAGTAAACTGAGAATTGGAAAGGAATGACTTCTCCTTTTCTTCCATCCTACCCGTTTACTAGAACTCTATGTTTCTCTGAAATAAATCAGTAGGTGCAGTTTGAAATTTAATATCTATTAGTATTTGTCAGACGAACATTGCTACCTCCTGAACAGTACATTTCAATCTCCACTCACAATAAAACAGAAAAAAAAAATTGTATTATTCTAACCCAGAAAAAAAAAAAAAGCCCCTGAAGGTAATTCCTGAGGATTGTTAAATGTTATTGTTAATATACTTAATATAGAGTTCTAATTCAAGAAGCTGTACAAAACAGATTTGAATTTGAAATTTCTTTCCCCTACTGAGGACAAAGGGTGTGGTAGGCAAGGAAGGAAGGGCGCACCTTGCGTTTTTGTGTGTGTGTGGGGGGGTTTTTATGATTCATAGAGTAGTTAGCACATTTTCATCTTGCAAACTAAAAAAAATCCAGGCGGGAGATAAAGAAAATAGAAGTCAAAGAGAAACTCCATACACACATATCAATCTAATTTAATTTAATGGCCTCATATAGTCAAACATTCTTAAAATTGTTTAAATCTTCATCCCTTGGTCTAGAAATATCCTTTAAAAAAAAAAAACTCCTTAGATAATATCTTTTAAAGAATCACCTTCTCCCAATCCTATCAATTGTCCTAACTATAAATCAAAGCTATGAAGACTTTCCTCTTGTCTTTTGATTCTGAAAAGGAAAATGTCATTATGATAAATCAAAGAATTTAATGGGAGTGAAGAAATCAGAGAAAAGAAACTGGAAAGAATGCTAAAACACTGAAGCTATCTTCTCCCATTTAAAAAAACCCCAAAACAACCTCCACTTAAAACATGTTTTACATATATATATATATATATAGCATCTTAATATATAATATGCATAATTATATATAATAATACATAACATATTATTTTAATATATATTATTTCATATAATCAATATACCCCAAACTACTTTCTCTGTAGAAACACCTGATTTTATTTTAACATGTATTGTGTATATATACATATATATATATGATGTGTATATATGTATATGATGTGTCATAGTTTACAAAGCCATTTATATTTATTATCATATTTTGCATTCACAATACTTATCATTTTCATGTCAGATTAAGAAACTGAAGTCCAGAGAAACTGAATGATTTGTTCACAGTCACTAAAATCACTAAATGGCAAAGACAGATTTAGAGTTTACATCATATAACTATAGACAGTGTTCTTTCCATTAAAACATAGTAGCTCCAATTTGGAACTGTGCTCAAAAAGTTATCAAACTGTGCATACCCTTTGACCCAGCAGTGCTACTATTGGGCTTATATCCCAAAGAAATGCTAAAAAAAAGGAAAAGGACCTGTGTGTGCCAAAATGTTTGTGGCAGCTCTTTTTGTAGTGGCCAGAAACTGGAAAGTGAGTGGATGCCCATCAATTGCAGAATGACTGAATAAATTGTGGTATATGAATGTTATGGAATATTATTGTTCTGTAAGAAATGACCAGCAGGATGACTTCAGAGAGGCCTGGAGAGAATTACATATAGTGATGCTGAGTAAAATGAGCAGGACTAGAAGATCATTATATACTTCAACAACAATACTATATGATGATCAATTCTGATGGATGTGGCCACCAATAGAGCAGTAATAAACAGAACCAGCTACACCCAGCAAAAGAACTCTGGGAAATGACTATGAACCACTACATAGAATTCCCAATCCCTCTATTTTTGTCTGCCTGCATTTTTTATTTCCTTCACAGGCTAATTATATACCATTTCAAAGTCCAATTCTTTTTGTACAGCAAAATAACTGTTTGGACATGTATACATATATTTTATTTAACTTATACTTTAACATATTTAACATGTATGGATTTACCTGCCATTTAGGGGAGGAGGTGGGAGAAGGAGGGGAAAAGTTGGAAAAGAAGGTTTTGCAGGGGTCAATGTGATAGAGAGACATGATATGAGCACATGCTTTTGGAAAAAAATGATACTGATAAACTTGTTCAGAGCAGAGTTGCCACAAATTTTCAGTTCATAAAAACAAATCAAAAAACAAACAAAAAAACCCCTAATATCTGTGAAGTACAATAAATTGAACTATGCCTTTAATTGGGTTAGGTAAATGCAAATCAAGTGCTAAGTGAAATGTCTAACAGGACTGGTTAGAGCAAGAAGGGATATAAGAGATTATTTTTCAATAATTTTCAAGATTCTTAACTTTTTCTGTGATATGGATCCTTGGCAGTCTAAGTCTAAAGATCTCTCAGAATAATTTTTAGATGCATAAAATAAAATATAATTATAAAGAAAATTAAATATGTTGAAACATAATTGAGGGTGTTTGATATGAAAAAGAAAAAGTCTTGTGGGTGAAATGGTTGTTCTGAGGAGTTTTAAAGGATAAGGTAAAAGCAAGGAGAACATGACATATATGAACAGAGACAGAATGAAATGAGTCCAACCTGGAAAACAATATTTATGTAAACAGCAACAAAGCAGAGTAAACAATTTTGAGACTTACAAACTTGGATCCCCATACTGACTAAGCCCTGCCTTCAGAGACATAAGGTGCAGACACACACACACACACACACACACACACTGATGTAGCCATTCTGCTTGACTATGCTTATTCTTATAATCCTAGCCTTTCCCTCTGTCAATCAGGGTTAGATAAGAAGGAACTATTAGGGATGCGCAAAGGAAGAGGGCTACTCTAATATTTTTTAATGCATAGAAATGAAGGAAGTTCTGAGGGAAGCAGATAGTAATGTTAAGTAATGTGCAGAATTTACTATATCCTTTTTAAAAATGGAGATTCATCATTTCATATAGAACTCTCTTATGTTTTGCCATATTTATGGAAATATTTTTTTTGCATGTAAGTTCAGAATAAAAAAGTTTTTTTAAGTGCTGTTATCTATTTTTTTAAAAAGTTCATACACATTAAATTAAAAACATGTGATCTAGACTAAACTCTTCACTTTATAGACAGAACAACCAAGGCCCAGAAAACAGAAGTAGCTTGCCTAATAACACTAACTCACATGATAAAGGACTTTAAAATTCATAGGATGCTTTGCCTAAGGTCATTCAAACTAAATTCCTATTCAGTTATGAGTTGGATTATATAAATTCTGGGTTCCCTTTCAGTTATCAGATTCCATGACTTTATTAGGGTAGAGTTTAGAAGATTCTGCTATCCTTTATACCATGATTTTCCTGATAGAGAAATCCTAATATAAGGATTCTCAATCAAATTGATTTTGGCCTTATTGATATAAGATGGTGATTCTTCCTTAGAATATCTGTCAACCAATCAAAGCATTTATATTAAGAAAAAATTTTTTGTCATTTGTACCCATTCTGTCAGAGAGTAGATCTGGACATTCTATAAAAGAAAAATAGTAATGAGCTCTTTTGAGAGTGAGAAGGTCAGTAGAGCCCCCATGAAGGGGCTGAACAGGGAATGAATAGGATTATGGACTGAGTAAAATATAGCCAGGGAGATGATGAAAGTATCTATGTAATCTCACTACCTACATATTTTAGGTAATAATCACTGTAGGAAGCAGAGAAGCCTCAGCTGCATAAATTAACCTCACAAAGACATAATGATAAAAATCTCTTAAAACCGAGACACTTTAAGCTGACTTCATTTTCATCATCTTTTGATATGGTCTTTATTTTAGTTCAGAAAATATTTGTTTCTTTTAGCTCAGAAAATATTTGCTCTCTTAGCTTATCTAAATGTATTCATTTTAAGTGAATTAGTTTTTTAGGTTTCTAATTCCAGCTCTTTTCTATCTCTTCATTTCATTTCATTTGACTTTTGACTTCTCTGGTAGAACCTGTTTCAGAAAGATAACTCAGTAAAGTAAACTAACTAAAGTAAAGTAAAATACTTTGTAAAGTATTGTAAAATAGCTTAGACCCAAATTAGCCCAGGCAGGAAGTTGAATGGCTCCCGAAGGCATATCCTCAACCTACATCAACAAAAGGATTTGATTTACTTGCTTTCTAACAGGCTAGGCCTAGAGCTATTCGTTGCTGGACTTTCTACTCCAATTAGTTATAACTATAAAAAGTTGTATTTCTGTAACACCACTATTTACAAAATACTTTCCTTACAACTATCCTATGAAATAGATAGTATGACTATATCCATCCTCATTTTATTAATGCTGAATCTGTTGTGGCAAAAGGTGTACTCCTGGGTACCAGTATAGCTCAAGAAGGTCCTACTTCTCAGAATGGACCTAGCAATAGCTTGTGTCCCTGACATCAAAGGAACACACTAAATCTTTAGAAAGATTCATCAGCATCTGAATTCATCACCAGAACTAATATGGATTGAACTGATTTTGACCACAGCAACTCATTGTCATTTTCTAAAGATGGTATTATTAACCTGGAGTCTATGGGCTTGTTTTTTAAAAATATATATTCGATAATTCTATTAAATATAATTGTTTCCTTTGTAATTTTACATTTCATTTTATGTATTTTAAAACTTTTTTTTCCCCTGAGGCAATTGGGGTTAAGTGCCTTGCCTTAACAGCCTTAACAGCCAGGAAGTGTTAAGTGTCTGAGGCCAAATTGGAACTCAGGTTCTCCTGACTTCAGGGCTGGTACTCTATCCCCTACACCAACTACCTGCCCCTAAAAACATTATTCTGAGAAAATTTTTTCAGGTTGCCCAAAAGTTCCATGACACCATCAAGGTTAAGAACCCCTCTTCCACAGAGTAGAGTAACTGTGGCCTACTGTGCTACTACTCACATGAGTGAAGTCATAGATCTTTAGTGTAGAGTAAAAGAATCTGCATTTTTAAATATGGATAAGGAAACTGAGGCTCAGAAAGATGAAGTGATCTTCCTAGTTACTTAGATCATCAGAGACAGGATAGGAATCTGAACCTAGTTCTGAACCTTGTTTCTCAGAGCTGGATAGTGCTTAGAGTCTAGAGATCTCTGAGGCACAGTAGTATTGGTACTTTCATGTTTATCTTAGAATGATTATAGATTATTCCACTTGTGACGGAAATAAAGAAAGAAAGAAAGAAAGAAAGAAAGAAAGAAAGAAAGAAAGAAAGAAAGAAAGAAAGAAAGAAAGAAAGAAAGAAAGAAAGAAAGAAAGGAAGGAAGGAAGGAAGAGAGAGAGAAGAAAGAAAGAAAGAAAGAAAGAAAGAAAGAAAGAAAGAAAGAAAGAAAGAAAGAAAGAAAGAAAGAAAGAAAGAAAGAAAGAAAGAAAGAAAGAAAGAAAGAAAGAAAGAGAAAGAAAGAAGGAAGGAAGGAAGGAAGGAAGGAAGGAAGGAAGGAAGGAAGGAAGGAAGGAAGGAAGGAAGGAAGGAAGGAAGGAAGGAAGGAAAGAAAAAGAAAGAAAAATCAGGTAGAACCAAAATTGGGGCAAAATCGATTTGCAGATTCAGAATCATTTCTTCATACTGCCATATATTAGCTGTAGATCTGCTACAATGGAGAGCCCAAAATAGAAGATTAGAAGGGAAAAAGTTCCCTTGGTAAATTAAGGAATGATTAAATAGCTTGGTTCAAAAAGGCCTCTGATACTTTTCTGCCTAATTACATGTCATGCTGAAGCTTTTTCTTGTCTGACAGTTGTATTTTGGGTTTATCTAAAGTCTTTACTAATGAACCTAATTTGAAATCAATTTCCCCCCCTGATTTTGATGACTACCAGGCACCCCATGGTGAAAATGACTTACTAAGGAACATAATCAGGAGAAAAGTAAGGATTCACATTTGCCCAGAAGATACTAGGAAGCCAAATAAAAACATGTCTAGGAGATTTATATCTTACTCATTTAATTGCCACAGTAACTTAAAGCTAGATATATTGGTTGTTCATCAAGATTAGCAGGGTAGCCTCATTACATGAGATCAAGTTTAGAGGTGTTTTGCATTGATATGAACACAGCCATCATAGTTTTTTTTGTTGTTTTTTTTTTTTAAATCAAGACCAGGCCCAAAGGATAAGAAGGGCATATAGTGCTGAAGAGGGACGGTAGCATTTATTGTTGTCCAGTTCTTTCAGTCATATCTGACTCTTAGTGATCCCATTTGGGTTTTTCTTGACAAAGATACTAGGGTGATTTGCCATTTCCTTTTCCAACTCATTTTGTAGATGAAGAAACAAGTCAAAAGAGTTAAATGACTTGCCTAGGATCACACAACTAGTAAGCGTTTGGGCAAATGAATGAGTGTAGCTTAGAGAAGAATATTAAAACTAGGGTTTTTGAAATTCAGTGATTCAAAGTCTTGCATGTGGCATATACTTACTGTGTGACCTTGGACAGATCACTTAAATTCACCAAGTCTTTGTTTCTTATCTACAAAATATAGGTGAAGAAGTATTTATTTTATGTTTTTTATGTAATTCATCTCTAATTCCATTGCTGTGGGTACTCTCTCTGCTGCTGCAGATGTCAACTGTTCCACATCTTAGCAGATAGCTTAATTAGTTGCTATGATCCCCAAATTCTGGAACCAATCTTTAGCTAGACTTTTCAACTTAGCTAGACTGTTCTTCAAATAATGGACACATTTTGTCCGTATGTGATCATGACTTTTCCACAAGGACCTCCAGATTTATCCAAGGAAGGCCTGATTCCAAAGAAGTGATCAGGCTTTTCTCTCTCAGGTTTATTGAATCCCCCATGGAGTAAAAGTCTAGGGAAATTCTAAAAACAAAGCTTATGTATAAACCATGTTTAGTAACTCCCCCAAATACAAGTCTCTTCTATAAGAGGTGTAATGTGTGAGTATTAGGTAAAGAAAATTGTTTTATCTTAACCTCTGACTTCCACCTTCTGAATAACTTCTAGGGCTCTAATGTCCAGCCATTCAGGGCATTGTTCTCTTTAGTCTTTCAGTCTCAGAACAATCCTGGGCAGTGGTCCTCTTCTTTGACAAACATACTGCTGGGTAATTCTCCCAATGGGCATCTGGCACATGACTTGAGTCCCCATGGCATCTCTAATTCATAGGATAACTTGTAATGTCAAAAACATTCATTTAGCAGACTTGTGAACCTCTCATCTGTGCCAAGAGAAAGAAATTAAAAGCAGAAATAACAATTGAATATTTGAAGTCTTGTTCTGGATCACCCCAGACCTAGGTTCTTGCTGCTTCATTCTTGTACCTGCCACTACTGCTGGGGTGAGGATGAGCACAAAGAGGGGATAAATACTCATAAATACTCATTAAATGTTGCTGTTATTCTGGAAGTGCATGTCCCTCAGCTCAGAGAGAATGTGAATATCTACCTCCCTCCATGAGAAGTGTCCACAAAAGTCCCTACCCTATAATTTTATCAAGTGGATTGTGGAACTCATTTGATTAAGAATCCTTATAACTAATCCCACCTCTATCCAGGAATTTGAGGGCAATTAGGTGTAGTCCAGGTGCTAGTCTTATAGTCAAAAATCCCCAAATTCAAATTCTGATTTAGACACTTACTAACCTCTCTCAGCTTCAGTTTCCTCATCTATAAAATGGGAATAATGATGGTACCTAATTTATAGGGATCTTAGAAGAATCAAATGAGATACTGTGTAAAGTGTTGTGTAAACCTTAAAGTTCAATATGAATATTAGCCATAATTATCTCTTAGTACCCAGCATAGTGCTTTTCAAAGAATAGAATCAGAATCATAAAATATTAACCTGGGAGGGACCTTAGATCTAGAACCTTGTTCAAGTAACTCTCAGACTTTGATAAATGTTTGCTTAAAAAAAAAAAATTGTTGACTCTATAGCAGTGAGCAGATACAGGGTCTTAAGGGGCATATTCCCTGAAACACTATCCTTAACCCCAAAACTGAAAGTGATTTTTCTCACAAAGAGGGTAAGTAGATAGAGCAACATCCCTGGCATCAGAAAGTTTTGGGTTTAAGTTCTGCCTTTGACACTTAATAGCTGTGTGATCCTGGGCAAATTACTTAACCTTGACAAGCATTAGTTTCTTCAATGTAATATGGAACATGTAACAATTTCTTCTTGTAACTTGGGGGTAATCATAAACTTGCCTCATATGCTTGTAGTGTGTATTAAATGAGATTTAAAATACTTTTTGAAAACTTAAAGACTATATGTCATTGAGCTATTATTATCTTGTTCCCCTCAAAGATTTCAGGACACATTGTCTAGATCTCTCTTCAGAACTTATTTTATAATTATTTGTGTATGCATCATTTCTCCCTCATTTGTTTGTAAACTCATAGAGAACAGTATTTTTTTAATCTCTTTTTGTATCCTTGGTATCCACCATGCTATCTCATACATGATTAGATATTAATAACAATAATAGTTACATTTAATAAGATAACAACAATAATCATAAAATAGCTAACAGTAACTTAAAACTTACCATGTTCGTGGCACTATTCTAGATGGGAGATCTAGGTTTGAATCCCAGCTCTGCTGAGTATCCTTATGTGAATCACTAAACTCTAGGAGATTCAGTTTCCTTGACCAAAATTAGTGGAGGATAAAGGAGGTGAGACTAGATGATATATAAAGTTCTAGAAATTCAAGAATCTTTTTCCCATTTAATGAAGAGAGAAAAATTCTTTGAGGTATTTGTTCTTTGACATATTTATTGTTCTACATGTACTATTAAGCTTCTTAAGAGCAATATGTTTTTCTTAATAGGTTAAACATGTGCCATAAACCTTGTTACTTTATTAAGAGTAAAATAAATCAGGCCTCAAGGAAATTTTATAGGATGAAAACAGGATAACTCCTTGAGTTGGACAGAAAAGAAGATATCAACTTTGATATACTCTCTGATCATCAATCAACATAAGGACTCAGGTATGAAGAAAAGAATAGAACATTTGATGGACTATGCATCAGGGAAGACAAATGAGGCTTACTTAAATAAGACTCCAGATCAGGGATGGATTCAACATTTTTTGTGTCATGAATCCCTTTGGCTCTCTGGGGAAGCTTATGAACCCTTCTTATGGATCCCTTCTCAGAATAGTTTTAAAAGAAAAAAATAAAATGCATAAGATGACAAAGGAAATCAATCATAGAAATATGAGTGTGTGGATATGTATGTATCTGTGTTGGTGTTGTTGTTTTTCAATAGTTCAGCCATGTCTGGTTCTTCATGACTCTGGGGACCATAGTGCTCATAGGGTTGTCCTAGTAAAAATATTGGTGTATTTTACCATTTCCTTCTCTAGAGGATTACTGCAAATTGAAATTAAGTGACTTATCTAGAGTCACACAGCTAGTTAAGTGTCTGAGCCTGGATTTAAATTCATGCCTTCTTGACTCCTGGCCACTGAGACATTGTCATCTATAAATAATAGATTGTATATGTGTATATTATATATATATGTATGTGTGTATGCATACATACACAAGAGTGTATATGTCTCCATACATATAGATAGATAGATAGATAGATAGATATAAAATAAAGATATTTTTATATCTTTAACATGTACAAAGCATTTTCCTTACAACTTTTCCATGAAATAGTTTGAGTATTCTATCCCCATTTTTATGGAGAAGAAAGCTGAGCAAGTGATTTACTCCTTGTCACAAAGCTAGCAAATAAGTCTGGACACAAATATATCCAACCATAGTTATCCACATTTGATCTCTCACTCAAGGCTTGGTTATTACTCAATCAATTTGCCAATAAATATTAAGAAGTGCCTTATATGTGTCAGGAACTATGGTAGATAGTACTAGGGATACAAATACAAAATAAGACAGTTTTCTTTCCTCCAGAAGCACATATTCTACTAGGATTTAAACAATCAGGACAATCAGAGCATTTAGAGTTATATAACCTCTTGTACTTGGTTGGCAGTCTTTGATAGTTGAGGAGTTATCTATATTGGAATACATGGGAGCTGTTGGAATACACGGGAGCCACCTGAGAGTGGCTGCTGGAAATCCAATCCAGATCTGCAGAATGGATCTCCTCTTGTAAGAAGATGATACAAGGGATTTGAGAGGCAGTTGTTTTCTCTGATCTCTCTGAATGAGAGACTGTTGAGTTTTCTGACCTCTCTCCTCTTCCCTGGGCCTCCAATTTATCTTATTCCCAGTCTATAACACCTGTGTCAGCAAAGGCTGCACTGTAACTCCTCAGCTGTGGAGGCTCTTGAAGAATTGACCTGTCCCTTAACAGTTATCAGTGTGCTAAAAATGAGCAGAAATTTTATAGGAGTTGGGACTCAAAGATTCTGGGCATTTTTTTTCCCTCAATAGTATTTTATTTTTCCCAAATACATATAAAACATTCATTTTTGTAAGACTTTGTGTTCCAATTTTTTTCTACCTCTCTTCCTTCTTTCCCCTTCCCAAGACAATAGGCAATTTGATATAGGTTAAATGTGCAATCCTTTTAAAAATATTTCCATATTTTTCATGTTGTACAAGAAAAGTCACACCCAAAAGGAAAAAACAAAACAAAATAAAACAAGGAAACAACAACAACAAAAAATAAATAAAAATATATACTTCAATCCACATTCAGTATCCATAGTTCTCTCTATATATGCCAGTGGCATTTTCCATCCCAAGTCTATTGGAAATATCTTAGATCACACACATTGCTGAGAAAAGCCAAGTCTATAACAGTTGATCATCATATAATCTTGTGGCGTGCTCACCATTTCTTATAGAATAATAATATTCCATTACATTCATATCATTCATATACCATAACTTATTTAGCCATTCCCCAAGTGATGGGCATCCTCTCAATTTTCAATTCCTTGACACCACAAAAAGAGCTAACATAAGACTTTCTACCAAGAAGGTGTTTAGTACAAAAGTTCACTGAATGAATAAGCCAATTTCTCTTTACTGCTTCACTTACTCTGTCCCCCATGATGTGATATTTCCCCACATAAATAGAGAATAAGTATCCTGGGCAAGCAAATAGAAGCTCCATGTGCTCATCCAAGAAATGAGTTCCTGAGAGAAGAATTTACTCTCTCAAGAGAAGGTAACAGTTGGGGAAAGCATATACCACTTACATGGGAGAATAGGAAATTCATGAGCAATGTTCCTGGACTCTAATCTTCTTTAGAGGGGAGATCTTTTTAAATAGTATTTTTCCTGGCATTCATTTTCACAAGATTTTGAATTCCATATTTTTCTCCCTTCCTCACCCCTTTTCTCTTCTGAAGATGGTATGCATTTTGATATAGTTTATACATGTGCCGTCATTTAAAACATTTCCATATTATTCACAGTTGTGAAAAAAAAAAACAGATCAAAAGAAAAAACCCACAAGAAAAAATAAAGTAGAAAAGAATATGCTTTAATTTGCATTCAATATCCATCAATTCTTGTACAGATAGCATTTTTGTTGTTGTTGTTGTTAGTCCTCTGTACTTGTTTTGGATCATTGTGGTACTGAGAAGAGCTGAGTCAGTCATGCTCAATCATCACATAATGTTGCTGATATTGTGCATGATGTTTTCCTGGTTCTGCTCATTTACAATTAGTTCATACAATCTTTCTGTGATCTGTCAGTTCATAATTTCTCATTGTACTATAATAGTATTCCATTACATTCATATATCACGACTTGTTCAGCTATTCCTCAATTGATGGGCATCCCCTCAATTTCTAAAATATGCCACCCTGGTGTAATATTAGGAAAACTACTCACAGAAGTCATATGATTATATCAATAGATGCAGAAAAAGCATTTGATAAAATCCAATATCTATTCCTATTAAAAACACTAGAGAGAATAGGAATAAATGGAACCATTTTCCTTAAAATGATAAGTAGCATCTATCTAAAATCATTATATGTAATGGGAATAAACTAGAAGCTTTCCCAATTAGATCAGGGGGTGAAACAAGGTTGCCCACTATCACCATTGTTATTCAATATTTTATTAGAAATGCTAGCCTTGGCAATAAGAGAAGAAAAAGAGATTAAAGGAATTAGAGTACGTAATGAGGAATCCGATGATATGTTAAACTTAGAGAACTCCAGAGAATCAACTAAAAAGCTATTAGAAATAATCCACAACTTCAGCAAAGTTACAGGATAATAAATCCACATAAATCACCAGCATTTCTATATGTTACCAACAAAGTTCAGCAGCAAGAGATAGAGAAATTCCATTTAAAATAACTGTAGATAATATAAGATATTTGGGAGTCTACCTACCAAGGAAAAGCCAGGAACTATATAAACCCAACTACAAAACACTTTTCACATAAATAAAATTAGATTTAAACAATTGGATGAATATCAAGTACTCATGGGTAGGCTGAGTTAATATAATAAAAATGATAATTCTACCAATATTTGTCACATGAGAAGGACTGCTATAGATACTTTTGCACATTTAGGTCCTTCTCACTCCTCCCCCTTTAAAAAAAAAAAACAACTCTTTGGTAGTGGTATCTCTTAGTAGTTGTATTAATGGATCAAAGGATCTAGAATTTTGTTGCCCTTTGGGCATAGTTCCAAATTGCTCTCTGGAATGGCCATTCAGTTCATAAATCCACCAACAATGCCTTAATGTCTTAATTTACCTACAATTTTCCTCTTCAGCATTTATCATTTTTTGTTATTAGTGTGAGGTGTAAGGTGGTTTCTTAGAATTGTTTTAATTTGTATTCTCCAATCAAAAGTGATTTAGAACTCTTCTTAATATGCCTATAGATACCTTTGATTTTATCTGAAAACTGCCTGTTCATCTCCTTTGACCATTTATCAATTAGTAATGGCTTGTATTCTTATAAATTTGACTCACTTCTCTATACATTTGATAAATGGGGCCTTGATCAGAAACACTTTTTTGTAAAGAGTATTTCCCAACTTTTTGCTTTCTTCCTAGACTTGGTTGCATTGGTTTTATTTGTACAAAAGGTTTTTTTTAAAATTTAATATAATAAAAATGATTTATTATGCATTTTGTAATGCTTTCTCTCTCTTGTTTGTAATCAATTTTTCCTAGAGGAGAGAAGATCTTGAGGAGGCAGCATGAAATAGTTAATAGATTGTTGGATAAATCCTAGCAGCATTCCTGGAACACTAATTGGGGACAATAGCAGTATCTGTGTCTGGAGTTGTGGATAAAGTAGACACACTAAAGAAAGACAGTTTCAATATGACACAAAATGTACAGCAGAATACCTAAGGGGTGCTTCATGAAGACCATTAGAAGTGGAAAAATAGACTTGTAGAAATCAAAAGTTGGGAATAAGATCTTTGTCACATATGATTTCTAAATTGATCCACTTTAAAAAATCAATTAATACTTGCTGGCTAATTAATATCAACTGATAATTAAAAGAAGAAGCACATTGGTGGGGGTTCATGAGCTATAGTGCTAGAGAAACCACTGCCAAGCCCCTCAAAGTTACTCATAGAGTCCTTAGTTAAAAAGTAACCACAAATTCTAAGGACATATAGTAACTAATTGTCCAGAGTAAAAAGTGTTTTGTTATAATAGCCTCAGGGTGGGAGAGAGAGAGAGAGAGAGAGAGAGAGAGAGAGAGAGAGAGAGAGAGAGAGAGAGAGAGAGAGAGAGAGAGAGAGAGAGAGAGAGAGAGGGAGGGAGAGAGGGAGAGAGGGAGAGAGAGAGAGAGGGCCACACACACACACACACAGAGACAGAGAGACAGAGAAAAATCGAAAAGGCAGGAGAGAGGAAAGAGAGGAAAGAGAGGAAAGAGGGAGGGAGGGAGAGAGAGAGAGAGAGAGAGAGAGAGAGAGAGAGAGAGAGAGAGAGAGAGAGAGAGAGAGAGAGAGAGAGAGAGAGAGAGAGAAGCAAGAGAGAGATAGCAAGACAGAGACAGAGAGAGAAGGTGGGGGAGAGGAAGAGAGAGACAGGGACAGGGAGGGAGGGAAGAAAGGAAGAATTTAAGTAATTAATATATTTTAATCACTGAGGACTACAATTAGGAAAAAAATGAGACAGTTCCCGATATCAAGGAAGTGATCCTGTAATCGGAGGAGACAACAAATAAAAAGTGTGACTGCAATGCAGATAAAAAAGACCCCCAAATCTTAAAGGGTTCATGGACAGGGCAAGTGGGGGATACTTTGGATAAATCAACAAGCCAGATGACAATGCTCAAATAGGTGTCAAAGTTGTAGAGACAGGTCAAGTGATAAAACTTGGTGGTCTTCCATTTCACCAGAAGTATTAGAGTTCGGGTTTCCAGGTCATCCAAGCAATCTAAGCAGTCATATTTCTCTTTCCAACTGGCCTGGGGCAGAGGAGGGAAAGCAAAAGAGAAAAGCAGCTCAAGTATTCATCATTCATTGAGGTCAATAGAAGACTAGTAATGTGAGACATTTTTATTTCTATTCAACAGTAAATTTTCTCTTTTTTAACCTCTTCTTGGGAACAAAAAATGTGTGTGTGTGTGTGTGTGTTTAAGGATCTGGATTCATTAAAAAAAACATTTATGTTTACCCCTGAGAGTCTGAAAGGCTATGATTTCAAAGCCATCATTTTTTCATTGAGTAGTCCCCCTAAAAAATATTGCTGGTTAGAGTGTCATAGATAGATTCTTCCCAAAAGGCTTATCTCAGCTCCTCTCTGACACTGGTGGCAGAAGGGCTGGACAGATTAAGCACTTTAGGAAGAGGTCCTGCAATGCTCATTTTAGATACTTAATATTTTTTTAAAATGAAAGAATCTTCCTTTCTTTCTTCCTTCCCTTCTTCCCTTTCTCTCTCTCTTTGTCTCTCTGTCTCTCTCTGTGTGTCTCTCTATGTCTCTGTTTTGTTCTGTCTTTCTGTGTCTGTGTCTGTCTGTCTCTCTCTTACCCACCTTGAGGCTACTATAAAAAAACAAAACAAAATAACAAAAACATCTTTTACTCTGGAGAGATATTATATATCCTTAGAATCTGTGGTTACTTTTCCTCTAAAGATTCTAGGAGTAACTTTGAGAGACTTGGCAGTGGTTTCTGTAGCACTAAGGTTCACGAACCCCCACCAATGTGCTTCTCCCTTTAATTATCAATTGATATCAGTTAGCCAGCCAGCATTAATTTGTTTTTAAAAGTGGGCTCAGCTTAGAAATCATATGTAACAAAGATCTTATTCATCCTTAAAATAAAACAAAACAAAATAAAAACCCCTCATTTAACCTTGACAAGCCCAAACTACCATTCTACTATGTATCTTTTCTCCCTCTCACTATCCAACTCCTATTTTTAAAGTCTCCAATCCTCACCACTGACTTATTTCTGAACCCTTATAATCTGCCTTATACCACCATTTTACTGAAACTGTTCTAAGGTTACCAGATGACCTTTTCTTAGTCCTCCAACCCCTTCTCTCTTTCTGTCATTTTTTTAATATAGATTGGGACCTATTCTGTTGTTGGGACCTATTCTGACACTTCAGTCTTTTATTGAATATTGGTTCATTTTATAGACATAAAACAATTCAGGAGAGTTGAGTTATCCTCAGACCACAAACACACAGCACCTTTGTTCTATTTTATTATTCCCTCCCCCACCTCATTCCTCACACCTTATAAGTTCATGTTCACCTGTGTGAAGGATAAACTCCTATACATTGAGAAAGATTTTCAGAACCTAGCCAACTATAAAGAGCAGGCTCCTATCTCTAGGAGAAAAGGCCTGAAGGCAGCTATAAAATGAGTCAAGATAGGTAGGGATAAACATAAGTGAATAGCTAAACAAACAAAATATGAGGGATTTTCTTCCTCCTTTTCTGTCAAGTAATTATGTCCAAAGATTCAAATGAATAGAAGTGGAAGCAGAGACATTAGATAACATGATGCTTTTCCATAATTTACTGACTTAGAATTCTGGAAAAACCTGAAAAGCTTGCCAGAGCATGTTAGTCATGGAATCTTTCCTGTGCAGTAGAGGAAATCTGGAAAACATATCTGTGAACTGCTGTCCAGATTGACCTTCATCCCCTACAATAATCACACTGGAAATTAGCAACACTCCTATCTCTAACTATTGGAGAACTCAATTAGATATCAAACATCCTTCAACAAATCTCATTTGAATTTATAAGTTTTGTTAGAAATTCCCTCCTAAGTGTGAATGCTATTTTAGCTTAAAATCACTCATTTGCAGAGGCTGTTACCAGCCTCACACCAGGTTATGAGAAAGTAATCAATTCTCTATCTCATTTTAAGGAAGCATCCTACAAATCTAGAGAAATAGTACTAATTGGAATTGGTGCCATGAATGAGGCTAATTCAATCCATACCCTTCTCCTAAGCACTTTTTTACCCTTGGTTTTCATGGCATTGTTCTTTCTTGATTCTATTTTCCTATCTTTCTAACTGTTCCTTCTCACTTTTCTTTGCTTAATCATTATCTGTCATTTCCTATAGTGTGATTCTCCTTTGAGCTTAATCTTAGGGCTTTTCCTTTCTTGACATTTTTTCAAAGATTTCACCAATTCTGATCTTCATGAGGAACCCCTTCTTTGATATCTTATGTACATCTTAAACTCAAAATACCCAAGAAAGCCATGTCATTTTCTCCCAATCCTCCTCCTCCTCCAAACTTCTCTTCTGTTGAGATCACCATATTTATAGTTATTCATGTTCATAACCATTCTATCTCTCTTTCCTTCTTTATATCTAAGCTGTTGTCAGATATCATCAGTTCTATCTCCATAATATCTTTTCTATCTGTATTCTTTTCTTTCAAACAGCCATTATCCATATACAGATACTATCATTTCTTACTTACACTATAATAGCCTCCTACTCTCTATTGTTTCCAGTCTCTTTCTCTTCAATCTATTCTTTATGGAACTTATGTCCCCTTCTCAAAAACCTTCCATTTTTAGCAATAATAAATTGTTCTTAAGCTTTGCATTTAAAGCCTTCAGTCTCCCACTTATATTTCCAGAATTATTTCAAACCCATTATCTTTCATGAATTCTATAATTCTATCAAAATGGACTACTAACCATCTCTTGAATTTGATGGTACTTTTCTAATCTTCACATGTTCACTCAGGGTGTTGATCTCCCCTGCCTGGAATTCACTTCTTCTTCATCTCAGTTTGTCCTTTAAAACTCAGATCATGTGCCAACATCTAAAGATAATCTCTAATTTCTCCTATTTGTTAGTACCCTTATCCTTCTCTATTTGCAACGAAATTACAAGGAAAATAGAGAAGGATGAAGGTACTATAGGATATACTATACTCTGAGGGCATACAAATAGTCCTATTCTAATGACTTATCATAATGTAAAAGGAACCCAAGAATCTCAAAGGTTATCACAGTTAACCTAACTTTGTCAGATTCTTCTATGGTAGAAATATTGAATCTACCTTTTAAGAATCTAAATGCATGGAGGCCCACTATCAGATAGATTTCCCCCCTCCCCCCCAGGCTGGGGTTAAGTGACTTGCCCAGGGTCACACAGATAGGAAGGGTTAAGTGTCTGAGACCAAATTTGAACTCTGGTCCTCCTGAATTCAAGGCTGGTGCTCTATCCACTGCGCCACCTAGCTGCCCCCCAGAGATTAGTTTTGTAAAACTATTTTCTTTCTTTTTCTTTTTCTTTTTTTTTTTTTTTTTTTTGCAAGGATGGCTTGATGGAGAGGAGAAAAGGGAAGGATAAGATCAAAGAAATAAAAGTAATACAAAACAAGAGATATCAATAAGATATTATTTTTAAAATTTAATAGTATTTTATTTTATTTTTTCTAGTTGCAGGTGAAGACAATTTTAGCATTCACTTTTCTCACTTTGAGGAAATTATGCAGTTTTTATTTTTAATACACATTGTTTTAGAATTTTGTTGGGAGAGAAAAATCAGAGCAAATGGGAAAAAACTATGGGAGAGATAAAAAAAACAGAAAAAAAGAAGTGAACATAGCATGTGTTGATCTATATTTAGTCTCCATAGTTCTTTCTCTGGTTGCAGATTGCATTTTATGTCCAAAGTCTATTGAAATTTCTTTGAATTATTGAACTACTGAGAAGAATCAAGTCTTTCATAATTGATCATCTCACATTCTTGCTGTTGTTGTATGTAATATATTCCTGATGCTGCTTGTTCAATAAGATATTATTAAAAGAAGAAATATTAAATTCAATTAAATTGAGATGGTTCAAGTCCCATCTCTGATATTTATTATTATCACTAACGCTTTGAATTCCTACCTTTCTGAGACTTGCTTTTTTTATCTGTTCAAAAGAACAATACAATTGAAGTGTATAATGATCTCCTGGTTCTGCTCATTTCACTTAGTATCAGTTCATATAAGTCTCTGCAGGCCTCTCTGAAATCATCTTGATGATATGATGTTTAAAGAATATACTTGAAGCCCAGAATACATGGGTTCTTACTTAACCAGGGAGTTCCTTAAAATGAAAGGTGGATTAGTACATGTTTAACAACTGACTCTCCCCCCCAAAAAAAAAAATCAGTATCATACTTTTAAGCTTAATCTACATGAGTAATACTGTTCCATCACTTTATTAAATTTAGATAATTAAGAAAACACTAAATCAAACCCTGATTTGTAATGTTTGCTGATTTTGGTTTAAATGTTTACACTGAAATTTTAACAATTTAACAATCAGTATTTAGGAGCTCCAAGAAGAGAACTCCAGCATTTCCCAGGCCTATACCAGTGAAATCAAAAGTTCAATCCCTATTCTCCATATTCAATTGTTAAAAGATCTTTTTTTTTTTTCAGTGAAGAATAGTATAGTATAGATGGAAAATATATAACAGTTAGAGCTGGATTCAAATCCTAGGTCTCATAGCTTTTCTATCTGAGTGGCCTTGAGCAATTAAGTCTCCTTCCAATGCTGAGTTTGAGTTTCTTCATGTATCAAATGAAGGGACTGAATTAAAATGGCTTCTAAAGTCATTCTGAGAAGCAGTGATTGTGCATTGCTAGTACCATTGCCATTGAGAGCAAGCTTTCAGCTATGGCCCTAGTTATTTCTGAGCTGGATATAATAAAAGTACATTTAGCAGGACACCAACATTCTACATTCTTTGTGCAAACTGAAATTGCTCAAAATCTCTTTTCCCAGAGAAATTCTAATCTTCTGCTTTTTGGCTTTTCATTGGGAAAGAGAAGAAGAAAAAAAAAAGAAAGAAAAAGGAAGAGGAAGAGAAGGAGAAAAAGAACTAACCACAAAAAATTTTTTTTTTTTGTTTTGTTTTGTTTTTTTAAAGACCATGGATTTGAAGGTGATTATCTTCAATGTTGTTGTTACCTAAAGTCATGATGTTACTTCAAGTCAAAGTTACTAGCTACAACTTTAGGGTGACCTAAATAAATTCTTTCCTAGAAAGGCTCTTAGCTCTTCTCCAATACTGGTCATATAAGGGCTAGAGAGATCAGGTACATTTAGTAAGAGTTCCAGTAATATTTATCTTAGCCACTTTTTTAAAAATGGAAGATTCATGTTACCTGGGCTGGGTGCACAAGATACATTAGAAGAACTTATGAGTCATGGAATTTGGGGTTAGTAGGTACATAAGAGATTATCTGTTTTGACTGCCACATTTCACAGAGGAGGAAAATTAAAATTCAAGGGAGGAAAGTGACATGTCTAAGATCATATATTTAGAAAATGGAAGACCCAGGACTAGATAATCTTCTCTGTCCACTTCTGTTAGATAGAATGCTAGGCCTGGAAGTAGGAAGACCTGAGTTCAAACATGGCCTCAATTATTTATTATATTACTGTAGGAAAGTCACTTATCCTCTGTTTGCCTCACTTTTCTTATTTATAAAAAAAAAATAAGGATAATTAATCACACCTATCTCACATGACTGTTAAGAGGCATAGTGACATAATATAAAGCACTTAGTATAATGTCTGGCATAAAGTAAGTGCTTTAGAAACATTAGCTAGCTAGCTTCTCTATTTCTAGTAAAGTCTTTCCCAACTACTGGCAAATAGAATCTTCTTTTATATCATGACTTGTTCCAAGTCCCACTTGTAAATGGCAGAGTCAGATTCCATCTCAGATCCTCCTATACACAAAGTTCAGTGTTCTTTGAATTTAGGTTAATTCAAAAATCATGTATAAAACATCTTATGTGTCAGAAATTGTGGTAGTTATTAGATACATGTAGACAAAAACCAAAAAACCCCTGCCTTTACATAACTTCTATGAGGGATATAGAAGACTCTTCCCCAAAATGACTACTCAGAGATCTATATCAGTAGAAAGCAGAAAAGTTGTTTATTAAAAACCTCTGGAGGATGAGCCGTCCCATCACAAGATAAGAAAGAGAATGCTTGTGGTAGGAGGGCTAAAGAAATAGTAAAGATACATAGCTTTTATACAAGAGATTATATCACAAGTAAGAGAGCATTGAGAAGGGGAGGGAGAAATTGGTTGTTACTATTTAGAGAGATTGGAATGGAAGGTTTCTGTTTCCAGAAATCATCTAAGAAACAGAAAATCAGGCCTTCAGGCTTAATCAAGCAGGTAATGGTCAAGCTAATAGACTAAATATCAATAAATTTTAAATACTGATAAATGTCATCAGCTCAGATTAAGTAAATATGTTTATAGCTGGCCAAGACTCAAGTAAATATGGGCTTGCACATTATTATATAGGTTAGAGGAGAAACACAGAAATAATGAAAATAAAATACAGAAAAATAATTCATACATTCCTGTAAGTTCTTCACCTTATTTCTCTATTCCATACACATAATCTACTGTGAGATAATATGTATCTTGAGACATAGGTACAAAATACATGTAAAATAATACAAGGTAATTTTAAAGAAGAAGATATGTTAGGGATATCATGAGGTTTCACAATTTATCTGGCATCTGAACTGTGCTTTGAAGTAGGTCAAGAATTCCAAAAGGCAGATATGAGGAGAGATTATATTCTAGACATGGGAGCTACCTGTCATAGAAATAGGACATACAATGTTGTGCACAGAGGACAACCAGCAGTACAGTTTGACTGAAGTGAAGAGTATTTGAAGGAACACAATAAAAAAACAAATTTTGCAGGAAAATGGGAATGAAGAGCTTCAAATTTGAAGCTGAGGATTTTGCATTTTATCTTAGAGGAAATAAAATCCCTAAGCCCTTTTTCCCATTCTCCAGATTGGGAAAATAAATTTCCCCACTCTACCCCAATATAAAGAGAATTGTTTGTATTGCATTTGAAAGGTATTCAATACTTTTAATAAATTCAAACTCTTTAATTTTTTAAATTATTGCTATCACTCCTCAATGCCTGTCACTCCTTCCTCCTCCCCCCACCTCCTACTTTCACATCCCAATTACTGATAAAACCCTTCCTTGTCACCAAATTTATTTAAGCAACACAAACCAACACAATGGCCATGTATATCAACATGTACCTCATTCCCCACCTATTCCACCACTTCTCTTTTTCAAAAAGAGGAAATTATAGCTGACTATTCAGTCCTTCAGAATCAAGAGAGGTCAGTATTTTGTTGTCTTTCAAGTTTTTTTTCCCCTTAACATCACTGTGGTTATCAAGAAACTAATAATATTATTCTAGTGACATAATATAGAAAGAAAATATGAAGCACCAGAACCACCAACATTGGAAGCAAAGGAGATCTGGAAGGTGAACACAATCATGCCTTGTTGACCACAAAAAATATCAAAATATCAACAGTAATGCAAGGCTATCACCCAGCCTGTGTAGAACACAATATTTCTTTCTTTTTTTTTTGGTTAAAGCTTTTTTATTTTCAAAACATAATTTTTCAATATTAACCCTTGCAAAACCTTGTGCTCCAAATTTTCCCCTCCTTCCCTCCATCCCCTCCCTAGATGGCAAGTAATCCAATATATGCTATACATGTCAAAATATATGTTGAATCCAATATAAGTAAACATATTTGTACAACTATCTTGGTGCACAAAAAAAAAATCTTATCAAAAAGGAAAAAAAGAGAAAGAAAACAAAATGCAAGCAAACAACAAAAGAATGAAATGCTATGTTGTGATCCACACTCAGTTCCCACAGTCCTCACTCTGAGTGTAGATGGCTCTCTTCATCACAAGATCATTAGAAATGACCTGAATCATCTCATTGTTAGAAAGAGTCACATCCATCATAATTGATCATCATATAATCTTGTTGAAGTGTATAATGATCTCCTGGTTCTGCTCATTTCACTCAGCATCAGTTCATGTAAGTCTCTCCAGGCCTCTCTGAAATCATCCTGCTGATCATTATTTATAGAACAATAACATTCCATAACATTCATATACCATTACTTATTCAGCCACTCCCCAAGTGATGGGCATACATTTTCAGTTTCCAGTTTCTGGCCACTACTAGAAATGGTTTTAATTTTTTCATCTGAAAATTGTCTGTTCATATCCTTTCACCATTTATCAATGAGAGAGTGGCTTGAATTCTTACAAATTTGAGTCAGTTCTCTATATATTTTAGAAATGAGGCCTCTGTCACCTTAAATGTGAAAATATTTTCCCAGTTTATTGCTTCCTTTCTAATCTTGTCTACATTAGTTTTGTTGGTACAAAAACGTTTTAACAATATAATCAAAATTATGCATTTGGTGTTCAATGACTTCCAGTTATTCTTTGGTCACAAATTCCTTCCTTCTCCACAGATTTGAGAGGCAAACTATCTTATTAGAACACAATATTTCATGGGAGTACTTTTTGTGGTACCAAAAAACCAGAAACAATGTGGGTAACCATCAACTGGTAAATGATTGAACAAATTGTTGGAATTTTATTGTGTTGTAAAGAATAATGAAAATGAGAAATTCAGAGAAACATGGATAAACTTGTATGAATTGATGTAAATAGAATTAGGAAAACAACATACATAATGACTGCAAAAACATATAATAGTATGTGCATTAGCTTTACATAACTGCTTTTTACTTTGTGCAGTTTGGGGGGAAGAGGAAGAGTTGGAGAGCATAACCAGTGTGATGCAATATCCACAAGGAAATTGGAGAAACAGCTTCCCAAAAGGCCTGATGACATGTGATGGAAGGACCCTGCTTCCTGATCTCAAGTATGTGCAAGACATTCTGTAACTATTTCTGATCTACTCACTACATATATAATGGAGAAGAGTCATTTTGATTAACTATAGAGCCAGAATCTTGGTGCCTTCAAAAGGTACTAGTGAGTCAAAGTGAATCTCTTGGTCTTCATTTTCTACCAACTGCTATCTTGTGAGACAGACATATCAGTGGGAAAAGAAACCTCAGGCCCTTGTTCTCCCACCAGGACCATGATGTTTCTATCTATGTTGTGTCTGGTCTTTCATGTTTTTACATAAAGAAATACTAGAAATTACTACACCTTATTAATTTTGAAAGATTATACAAGGGAGCCACCAGTAACATAGAAGCTGGTGCCCATGCTAGGATTAGATGAAAGCAAGATAGTGAGTGGCAAAGTTTCAAACAACTTGTTTCCCGAAGTAGATTAAAAGCAGCCAAAAGGGGAAGCTACTCATCCATCCCCTGACAATGGCAAATTTGTATATGAATTTGTTGGGATAAATGCTATGTAGAAGATGTTTTAAGTTTGGGATGATTCTCCCCAGTATAGGGAAGATGGTATAGGGAAGAATGTGTCCCTAGATGTTAGGGAGAAATACTTAGTAATTTCTATTCTGGTTATATTGTCAATCAATCAATAAACATTTATTAAGTGTCTACTATATACTAGGCATATAGTAAGCAATCTTCATATAACAGCTAATTTATATTAATTGGTTAAATGAAACTGGCGCCTAATCACTGATAGTTAATGTTGGAGAGAACATACTAGGATGTGCCCTACAAACAATAGCATTAGAGAAGGATCACTCCAATATGTAAAAACTTGAGGGGGAAATGTAGCCAGATTCTCTTTGGAAAACTGAGTTCTGAGTCTAGTTCTGTTTCTTTTAAATAAGTTTTTATTGGTGTCTTCTATTCTTACATGATCTTCATTATCCCCAGTATCTTTTTCTTATCTCCTCCCAGAGAACAATCCCATATAACAAATAACATTTTTCAGAGAGGAAAAAAAGACATTGAAGAAGTCTAAAAACATGTGCAATATGTAACATTTATACACTTTCCACCTCAACAAAGAGATGAGTTGTGGGTATCTTTTTACCTTTTTATTCAAGGAATACTTGATCTATGATTTATAAAATTGATTTATAATTTGACTATAATTATAATAATTATTCATTTAATACTATAACTATTATAAGTACTAATTATAATTTTATTTGTAATTTATAATATTGATTTATTTTATTAAATTTCCCTTTGATTTTTTTGGTGTATCATTGTTTGTTCCATTTACATTGTTGTAGTTACTGTGTATTTTTCCTTGGCTCTAATTACTTTACTATGTATCCATTCAACATGGATTTTCCATGCTTCTGTGTATTTAGCATATCCACCATTTCTTACAGCATAATAATATTCTATTACATTCATATATTACAATTTATTTAGCTATTTCATAATTGATAGGCATCTATTTGGTTTGCGATTCTTTGCTTTCGCAAAAAAAAGTGCTATTGTAAATATTTCAGTGGATATGGGAATTTTGTTTTTATCAATGACTTCTTTGCAGTATAACTTCTTTCTATGTTTGTTACATAAATGTACTCACTTCAGGGAAAGGTGAATGGAGAAGGTATAAAATGTGGTGTAAAAAGGACATCAGTAAAACTTGAAAAATAAAAAAAAATTCCATACAGTCTAGAAAACATATGATCAAAAAAACACATGGAAGGGCACCCAGCAAAGTGAGTGATTAGAGGATAATCTTTAGAAAAGGGAATCCTCATCAAAAACTTCCTGAGATCCATCTCTAATATTTAAGAACAAAGCAAAATCTTTAAATGTGTTTACTACTAATGGCCACTAGAGAGAGTTGTGGGCCTTTAAATATTTCTGATAAAGTCTAAAGTTATTTTCCCAAAACGTGAAGACAAAAATGAAAAACAGAAAACAAAAAACAGAAAGAAAGAAGGAGAAAAAGAAAGGAAAGAAGGAATGAAAAGAAAGGAAGGAAGAAAAGAAGGAAATAAAGGAAAGAAGGAAGAAAAGTAAGAAGGAAGGAAGGCAAGAAAAAAGGAAAGAAGGAAGGAAGCAAGGAAGGAGAAAGAGAAGGAGGAAGGAATGAAGGAGGAGGGAGGGAGAGAGGAAAAACAAAAAGAAAGGTCTCATTTTGTTTGTGGGACCTGGTAAAGAATGAAACCAAGAAAGAAGGTATCAATAAAATAAAGAAAAATTCGAAAGATTATTGTTGTTCAGCCCTTTCAGCTAAAGGCTTACGCTTTGTGACCTTATTTCAGATTTTCTTAGCAAAGATACTGAAGTGGTTTGACATTTCCTTCTCCAGCTCATTTTACAGATGAGGAAACTGAGGCAAACAGAGTTAAGTAATTTGTTCAGGGTCATGCAGCCAAACTTGGTCTGAGACCAGATTTTATTTCAAATCCACCTTACTCCAGAATTGGCCATTTATCCTGCCTGGCAAGCATATAATAAGTGTCTATGCATTAGGTCCTGGGCTAATCACTTTACAGATCTCTCATTTGATCCTCAAAACAATCTTGGGAGTAGGTTGTATTATTTATCCCCATTTTACAGATGAGGAAACAGAGGCTGAGAAAAGTTCAGTGACTTGCCCAGGATCACACAGCTGAGATCAAATATGAACCCAGGTCTTCTTGATTACAAGTACAGTGTTCTATACATTGGACCAATTAGCTGCTTCTGAAGTTTAGTATTGATTGCAAGATCACCATATGATTCATTTTTGGGGTGTGAAATTAATTAATCTTCTTCCTCTAGAAGATCTAAAATTTTTAAAAAATTAAATTTTTTAAAAATTAAAAACTTAAAAAAAATTTTAGTTACATGAAAAAAGTTTTAATATGCTTTTAAAAACTGAGTTCCAAATTCTCTCCATCCCCTCTCCTTTTAAGAAGACAAGCAATATGACCTTGATTATATATGTGATTATTTATATATATATATATATATATATATATATATATATATATATATATATATATATATATATATACATATATATATATACACATATATATACACACATATATATGTATATATATGCAAAATGTATTTCCATATTAGCCATGTTGCAAAAAAAACCCACACATACACACAAAACCAAGAAAAATAAAGTAAAAAAGTATGTTTTAATCTGCATTCAGAGTTCATCAGTTCTCTATCTGTAGGTAGATAGAATTTTCCATTATGAACCCTCTGGAATTGTCTTAGATTATATTGATCAGAATAACTAAATCTTTCATAATTAATCATCCTTATTGTATTAATGTTACTGTGGTATAATGTTCTCCTGTATCTGTTTTCTTCAGTTTGTATCTATTCATATAAATCTTCCCCAGGTTTTTCTTAAACCATCTTACTCATTATTTCTTATGACACAATAATATTCTATCATAATCATATATCATTTGTTCACAATCATACCCATAACTTGTTCAGATATCATCTAATTGATTCAGTGCCCTAATTCTTGAACTTGAGAACTTCCAAACTTAGAGTACCCATGAGGCAACTCCCATAGTTGTCACTCTCTCAAGAATCAGCGCACTGGACTCAAATCCCATCATTGATAACAAGGTCATTATGTGAACTTAGGTCACTTACCTTTCCTGGACCTCAGTTTCCTCATCTACAAAACTAAGGAAACTAGAATAAATAGACTTTGAGGTATATTCCAATTCTATATCTATGATCCTAAGATGTCTTCTTTTACTAAAAGGTTCACTTCAGGAATCATATCACTAAGGATGTCAAAATCTTGCCCCATCCATATCCAGTTCCCTATTGAATAGGCAGAGACACATGAACATTGTTCATATATCAAAACTCTATGCTTCTGTATCAATACTGCTACTGACATCTCTTGGGTTGGGAAAGCTCAGTCTCAGTCTCAGTAAATTCATCTCATACATATATATATATATATATATATATATATATATATATATATATATATATACATACAGAAAGAGAGAGAGAGAGAGACTTAACTAATGAAGAATTATTGATTGTCTTCTTTGTTAAAGCTTTTAACTTATAAAACATATGCATGGGTAATTTTTCAACATTGATCCTTGCAAAAGCTTGTGTTCCAACTTTTCCCCTCCTTCCCCCACCCCTCCCCTAGATGGCAGGTAATCCATGTTAAATATATTAAAATACATGTTAAATCCAATATATATATATATATATATATATATATATATACATATTTATACAGTTATCTTGCTGCACAAGAAGAATTGGATCAAGAAAGAAAAAAAACTGAGGAAGAAAAAAAAATCCAAGCAAATAACAACAGAAAGAGTGAGAATGCTATGTTGTAGAAAGAATTACATCTATTAGATTTGATCATTGTATAATCTTGTTTGTTGCCGTGTAAATTATCTCCTGGTTCTGCTCATTTCACTTAACATAAGTTCATGTAAGTCTCCCCAGGCCTCTCTAAAGTCATCCTACTGATCATTTCTTATAGAACAAGAATGTTCTATAACATTCATATACCGTAACTTATTCAGCCACTCTCCCCAATTGATAGGCATCCATTCAGTTTCCAGTTTCTTGCCACTGCAAAAAGAGCTGCCACAAACATTTTTGCACGTGTGGGTCCCTTTTCCTCCTTTAATATCTCTTTGGGATATAGGCCCAGTAGAAACACTGCTGGGGTCAAAGGGTTTGCACAGTCTGATAATTTTTAGAGCACAGTTCCAAATTACTCTCCAGAATGGCTAGATCCATTCCCAATTCCACCAACAATGTATTAGTCCCAGTGTTCCCACATCCCCTCCAACATTCATCATTATTTGTTCCTGTCATCTTAGTCAATCTGAGAGGTGTGTAGTGGTACCTCAGAGTTGTTTTAATTTGCATTTCTTTGATTAATAGTGCACTAATTAATAGAGCACTGACTAGAAATGGTTTTAATTTTTTCATCTGAAAATTATCTTTCATATTCTTTGGCCATTTATCAATTGGAGAGTGGCTTGAATTCTTAAAAATTGGAGTCAGTTCTCTATATATTTTAGAAATGAGGCCTTTATCACCTTAAATGTGATATAAGAATGTTTTCCCAATTTATTGCTTCCTTTCTAATCTTGTCTGCATTAGTTTTGTTGGTACAAAAACTTTTCAATTTAATGTAATCAAAATTATCTACTTGGTTTTCAATAATGAATTCCTGTTCTTTTTTAGTCACAAATTTCTTCCTTCTCCATATATCTGAAAGGTAAACTCTCCTATGTTCTTCTAATTTGTTTATTATATTACTCTTTATGTCTAAATCATAGATCCATTTTGATCTTATCTTAATGTATGATGTTAGGTGTGGGTCAAAGCCTAGTTTCTGCCATACTAGTTTCCAATTTTCCCAGCAGTTTTTGTCAAATAGTGAGTTCTTATCTTAAAAGCTGGGATCTTTCAGTTTGTCAAAAATTAGACTGCTACAGTTATTAATTTATTGATTGTCTTCTTAACAAGGCACCAACTCATGTCCATTCACCATAGAAGAAAATAGTGCTGAAAAATATTATTTCCCTTCTTTAAACCATTTGAGTTCAAATCCAACCTCGGATTGTATCCAACCAGTTGTATACTCTGGGCAGAGTTGTATAACTCTGGGCAAGTCACTTAATTTCTGTCTGACTCAGTTTTTTCATCTGTAAAATGAAGATAATAGCATTTTACTTCTGTGGTTGCTGTATGGATTTAAAGTAAAATATTTTATATTAATTTTTATATTAAAATAAAATAAATATATTTTTAATATTCTCAACTTTGATGTAAGACCTATCATCATCCTTATTGTTCAATCATCTCAGTCATGCCCAACTCTTTGTGACTCCATATGGGATTTTTCTTGGCAAAAATACTGGAGTAGTTTGCCATTTCCTTGTCCTACTCATTTTACAGATGAGAAAATGGGAGCATAGTTAAGTGACTTGCTCAGGGTCATATAACTAGTAAGTATCTGAGGCTGGATTTGAACACAAGTTGACGTCTATTTGACTCTAGGAATGGCACTCTCCACTTGCCACCTAGATATATCTTCATTATCATTGAGCTTTATTTTCCTTTCTCAACTAATAATGAACTGAAGTATACACCTGGGAAGATAGGGTACAATTTAATTCTGATATTTCAAGGTCAGAAAGTCGCCTGTAACAGGCCATTATGGACTCGATCTCTTTTTCCTTTGTGTGAGTTTAAAAATTCCCAATAAAGACTTATTGCTTCTTTTATCCATTCTAATTCATTTGCAAAGTCTCCTTTGAATCCTAAGACAGCTACAAGGATTGAGTCTTATAGCTCTTGTAGAACTGTGGGTTACTGGGATGTCCAGTTGTAATATCTACAGCAAAACAAGCAGTCTTTTCTTCCAATTTAGAGTTCTGAACTTGATATTGATATTGTAACATTATAAGCAGGATAAGTCACCATAGCAACTAGAACTTGATTCTCTGGCCAGAGAGGTTTAGCAGCTGCTGGAAATGCGTGGAGCTTTTTTAAACTCAGATGAGAAATCCAATGATTGCTGGACCATGGCAAAAGTGTTCCAGTCAAAGAAACAACTGCAAGGGGACTTGTGGCAAACTAAGTGATTAAAACCAGCCTTTTGGTTGACTCAAGGCCCTGTTCCCCTCCTCAGAAGATTGAAGAGAGGACAAGTCTGGGAGTAAGAAATGAAGAAGCATTGGTGTTTTATTTTATTGCTATTCTTTAATAGCTAACTCATGCGACCATGTACTCATGAATTCCACAGAGTTCATTTACTCATTTATACACAAAAATATTTCTTGAACACCAACTGACAAGATATAGTATAAAAGAACCCAGCTTTGGGGGGTAAGGAAACTTGGGTTCTAGTCCCACTTCTGTCACCATCTTGCTGTGTGATCAGGACTACTCACTTCCTCTCTTGGTCTGTTTTCTTTTTTTAGTGGAAGACCAAGGGCACTGGACCAGTCACAGAATCATAGAATTTTAATGATAGAATGAATGCTAAATATAATAAAATCTAGTTCCCTTATTTATAGGAAGAGAAAAATTAAAACTAGGTCAGAGAAATTCATGATCCTGGGAATGATAGATGGTTAAAGCTGAAAAGGACCTTGAAACAGAACAGAAGACATGAAAGAAGGGATTTTAGTTTAATATTTGCTCATTTATTTAATAAGCATTTATTATGTTTCCCTCCCACTTCCTACTAACCAAATAAGAAAGAAACAAAAGCAAAAAATTTGTCTTCATATTTAGATAATCCAACATAGAAGATTCCAATATGATCCTTGTCCAAAAATATGCCTTTCTCTTACTTTAAGTCCATCACCTCTCTAAAAGAAAGTGAATGGAATTCTTCACCTTCAGTCCTCTGGAATCATACTTCATCAATGTATTAATCAGAAATCGAAATTTAGAAAGAACTTCAGCACACAAATTTTGAGAGCTAGAAAGATTTGCAATATAGAATAATGATGCTGGAAGAGATGTAGACCATAGAATGCCAGAGCTCAAAAAGGATTTTAAAATAATTTACTCCAGTTCTCTCATTCAACAAGAGGAGACACTGAGAATACATGATTTCACTTGAGTAAAGACATACAACTGTCTTCACCCTCCTATCCTAGTCCCTCTGTACTTCCTCTCAGCTATGAATCCTTAATTTATTTTTTTTGGTTTATTTTATTTTTTATGTATTTAAGACAAACTGTTGTTTCCTTTTTAAACTCCCCCCATTTGTTTCTTTTTAAAATTGACATTTGTAATAATATCTTTTGTTTTTATATCTTCATTTCTCAACATATCTCTCCACCTCTCTTGAGAGAGCCAGAAGGTGTCTTATATGTGCTGTGTTGTTCCATGTGACAGTGGAGATAATAAATTCAATCCCTGGAGATACACTCTCCTTGCTGACAGAAAGGCAAATGTCTACAAAACATCATGAACGATGTCTTTTCTCCTCTGTTGGAAATTTTTCTATTTTTAGTTCTTTTGCTCAATTACTGCTCAATGTGAATGAACACAGATGAACCAATATTCTTCTGTGAGATTAATTGAAAATAAGATACATTGAAGGCTAACATTAATACCAGTAATTTCCAAGTTATAAAAGGTTGTGTTTTTTTAATTGACTTACTTACCTACTAAAATCTAAATATAGATACATACATCTCCACCACAAAAGTTCTCTTGTGTCTGTGTACTTCTATGCTGACCAGCAGAATAATGGAAAGTATAATTTTCCCAGCTGGAAGTAAAGACTTAAAGACATGATGGTTGAATCAAAGACTTAATGGAGTATTGAGGAAGCCTGGAAATTTTGGAACCCTGAGTGCTGACTGCAAGGGCAAGGCTAATATATAATATATAGTAATTAACCAAAAGAACAAAAGGAAACTCACAGACTTATGGTCCTAGATCTATTAAACTATAATTGAAACTCTAGTTCTTTCTGGAGATAAACAGAGGGATATAACTACAAAATGGGGGTGACTTGGTTTGCTGGAAGATATAAAGTGGCAAGTTTAAACCTAACAGGTTACAGCAGTGGAAGGACTGTGTGTATGGACCTGATGATGCCCCAGGACCAGCTGAGCTAAGTTTGGTTATGTTCAACATAAGAAAACCATAAAATTAAGATTTTCTTTCTTTTTCTTTTTTTTTTTTTTACCATTTAGACTCAGGAAGACCATTTTATTAAGGCAAAGAATGATCTCTTTTTAGTGTAATTTTATTTTACTTTTTAAAATTAATAAACATTTGTTTCTCCACCCCACCTTACACTGAAGAGAGAAACAAAACCCTTGTAATGAGTATGAAAACTCAAGCAACACAAATTCCCACAATGGTCATGTCAAAAATAAGTATTTAAAAATGTTTTCTCAATGACATAAAAATATTTTAAAACATAAAAAAATGAGTTTCAACTTTTCTCCTTTATTTTCTTCACCTTCTTTGAGAAGACAAGCAATTTAATACAGATTATGAATGTGCAATCATGCAAAACATATTTCCATATTAGTCATGTCATAAAAGAAAACACAGACAAAAAAACCAAAAAAGTAAAATTTTTAAAAGTATACTTCAATATGTAATCAGATGCCATCAGTTCTTTCTCTAGAGCTGAGTATCATTTTTCATAAATCTACAATCATTATATCGCTGAAAATAGCTAATTCACTCACAATTAATCATCATATAATATTGCTAATATTGTGGATAATCTTCCACTGGCTCAGCTTATTTCCCTTTAGGTCAGTTTATAGAAATCTTCCAAGATTTTTTTTTTCCTGAAAAGTATCCTGCTAGTAATTTCTTATAGCACAATAATACTCCATCATAATCGCATACCACAACTTGTTCAGCTACTCCCCAATCAATAAGCATCCTCTCAATTTTCAATTCTTTGCCACAACAAAAATATCTGCCACAAAATAGATCTTTCCTTCTTCTTTGATCTCTTTGGAATACAGACTTAGTAGTGATATTATTGGATCAAAGAGTATACAGAGATATATAGCTGTTATGATCCAAATTGCTCTCCAGGATGGTTGGATCAGCTCATAGTTCTACCTATAATGCATTACTGTTCCAATTTGTCCACATACCATCTAAAATTTCTAATTTTCTTTTTCTGTTATATTAACCAATGTGATAGGTATAAGCTGATATCTCAGAATTGTTTTAATTTGCATTTTTCTAATCAAAAGTGAATTAGAGCATTTCTTCCTATATCTATAGATAGCTTTAACTTAT
The DNA here is from genome assembly GCF_048593235.1 of Sminthopsis crassicaudata. Classification (NCBI taxonomy): domain Eukaryota; kingdom Metazoa; phylum Chordata; class Mammalia; order Dasyuromorphia; family Dasyuridae; genus Sminthopsis; species Sminthopsis crassicaudata. The sequence goes on from NC_133618.1 coordinate 221,557,750, forward strand.
TCACCTGAAAAATTGCCTTGATAGACTTCCTATCCTTTGACCATTTATCAATTGGGGAATGCCTCATATTCTTATAAATTTGATTCAATTCTCTATATATTTGAGAAATGAGAATTTTATCAGAGAAACTTGCTATAACCTCCCCATTTTCTGCTTTCCCCCTAATCTTGGCAGCATTCATTTTGTTTGTGCAACTAATTTAAAAATTTTAAAAATTCTAAACTTGTAATTTAATGCAATCAACATTATACATTTAGCATTCCATTATGATCTTCATCTCCTGTTTGGCCATAAATTTTTCTCTTATTCATAGATCTGACAGATTAAATTTTCTTTGCTACTCTGATTTGCTTATAGTATCACCCTTTATGTCTAAATCATGTATCCCTATCTTGGTATGTGGTGTGACATGTTGGTCTACACCTACTTTCTACCAAACTGCTTTCTAGTTTTCCCAGCAATTTTTTTGTTAAATGGTGAGTTATGTATATCTCATTAAGCATTGTGAGTTCATCATCTATCTGTTAAAAAAGGGGTAAGATGCTTCATCATCAGTGCTCTTGAATTATAATTAGTCATTGCACTGATCATAGTTCTTAAAGTCTTTAAATCTATTTGTCTTTGCAATGTTAATGATAGCATATAAATTCTCCTGTTTATGTTTACTTCACTCTGCCTCAGTCAGTATGTCTTCCTAGGTGTATATGGATCTAATGATGCCCTAGGACTTTTTTTTTTAAAGACATAGACAAGCTTGAGCATGTCTAAAACAGGGCAACCGGGTTAGACCCAATGCCACAAAGATTAAAGTCAGAAACCTGAAGGGACCCAACAACAATACCTGGAAAAAAAGAGATTGTGTTGGGATTTGAATATTGTACTGGGCAATGCCTCTACTACCTGATGAATGGGTGAATAAAGGCATCCTGTACCAGTCAGGTGATCTCCATTCTCCAATGCTGTTTGTGAAAGGCTGGAGCTCTTGATGGCACATTTCTTCTATGTATTTCCCATCCTTTATGTTTCTTGATCATCTGTTTTCAGTAGGAGGGCATTTTTAAGGGCACCTAAGTGGATTAGCAAATAGAGCACTGGTCCTGAAGTCAGGAAGACTTGAGTTCAAATAAGGCTTCAGACACTTAACGCTCACTAGCTGTGTGACCCTGGGCAAGGCATTGCTTGCTTTTGTTCCTCATCTGTAAAATGAGTGGAGAAGGAAATGGTGAAACACTCTAGTATTTCCACCAAGAAAATCCCAAATGGGGTCATGAAGAATCAGGCATGATTGAAATAACCCAATAACAAAAGCATTTTTATGAATAGTATTGTGGTACTGTGGATATGGGAACATTTCTAATAACTTGATTTACTGTGATTTTGATAAATGTATTTTATTTTGAACTAATGTGGCCTATAACTCCTAATTATTCTTCCTGCTTCTGTTCTTTCTTTTTTCCATCCACTCTCTATGAAAATATTCTTCCTAAAGTACAAAACTGACCATGTTATATAAAGTGTTCCCTATCCCAGGCAAAGAATTCTCTTTGATGTTACTTAAACACAACATTCCCCTTTTTACTTCCATATCCATTCTCCTGTTCCTGGAATATATTCCATCTTTACCTCTGCTATTTAGAATTTTGAGCTTTCTTCAAAACTTAGCTTTCATCTCCCATACAATGTGCTTATGCATATTATGCTGCTATGCCTTATGACTTCCAGCAGTATTTATAACTGAAACAGGAAAAGGGAAACAGATAGGCAAGAAATGGAAGAGGTTTTACAATATTTTCAGAGTTATTTATCCTCTTCATCAATGATAGTGGGACCATTATGTCAGAACTCTGACTCATTTATCTCTAATGTGCAGTGCTTAGTCCAATTCAATGAGAATGTATTAAATATCTATTATTGCATAAGTTACTGTGTTAGATGCATAAAGTATTTTTGCTTTTGCAGTTGGTTAATCAACTAGCATTTACTAAGCAGCTACTTAGTGACTAGGCAGCAATCTTGCCATGAAGTCAGCAATAGTTTTGCCATTGCCATTTGCCAGAATTCCCATATTTTCTTGGGCACACCAAGATAATATGTATAAGCCAACTTTTTTCCACTCCTATCTAAGCCCACTCCCTATCTCTAATGTTCAACTCTTCTCTTCCCCCTTTCCAAATCCTAATCCCTACTCTTGCCAGAGGAAATCTAAGAATCTTTCCCCACTTTGATTCATAAGTCCGCCCACCTCTTCCCAATAGTTGTGGGTTAGATAGCCAGACCTTGCTACCTACCTTATAGTTTAAGCTTTATGACTTCTGTACTTTTTCATAGACTTATAAGTTGAACTCTCCTAAATGCTTTGATTTCCCCTATTAGAAAAAATATATATAGCTAGTCTTTATATAGCTCTGTAAACTTTGTAGAGCATGTTATACATGTCATCTCATTTGAACCTTATGGCCAACACCATAAAATGCTATTATCCCTAATTTTTCAGATGAGGAAACTGAGTCTAAGAGAAGTTATATGACTTTTCTAAGATGATATAGTTAGAAAGCATCTGTATTCCTGATTCCAGGTCTAATATCCAATGGACTGTACTACATAGCTGCCTCCTGGATAATGGGGATTCTTTTCTTTCTGGTTGTATAAGCAGAGCTTAGCACAGTACTGGACATGTAATCTTATTAAATACTTGTCATTCATTCATTCTAGAAAAACAAAGACAAAAGATCTACTTTCCCTCTATTCTATAAACCACTATCTTTCATCAAGAAGGAGGCCTAAGTGAACCCTTAATTCCACTTATTTTAGTGGAAAAAGTACCTATGGATACCTGAAGATACCTCATAATCATATCTTAGAAGAAAGAAAACAAGCATTTAGTAAGTGTTTACTATGTGCCAAGTACTTGAGGTTCATAACAGCCTTGAGATATAGGTGCTATAAATATCCCCATTTTACAGTTCAGAAAATGGAGGCAAACAAGTTAAGTGACTTGCCTTGGAATGACTGATATAAACTACCCCTTCAGAGAAAAAAAACAACCCACAAATCAAAAATTTAACCTTTGGAAAATTAACTTTTCTCTTAATCTCAGTTTCCCCACTGATAATAGATCACACTGTTATAAAGCACTTTAAGGTTTGAGGTAAATATTGTGTAAGTATGAGTAATTATTCTTATTTTGCAGTTGAGGAAACCAAGGCTCATAGAAATTAAATAAATTACTTAGGGTCACATCTATAAAGTGAAGGGAATGGCCCTGATGACCTCTAAGTTTCCTTCCATTTTATCATTGATTTATTCTCTAGGGAAGGTAACATGGTGTAATGACTGGAGCACTGAATTTGGAATCTAAAGACCCGGACTAAAATTTTAACTATGACACAAGTTCTCTGTGCCTCACCTGTAAATGAAGAGGTTAGACTAGGTAATCCTGTTTCTTAGATCCTGTGATTTATGTATTTGTGCTTTGGGACAGACTTACTTTTATTTAAAGTTCAGTTCATGCACTAGTCCTGGAGCCTTGAATATACACAGTATGTGTGTCTGAATTCATCTTATAGGATCCAAATTAAGATTTTGACTTTCTGAGATTTTACTCTTCCTTTAACTTTATTCTATCTGATATCTGTTGTTCTTAAGTATCCTTGTATATCTTTTTTACCCACAGGACTTTCACCAGCATCTTGAAAGAGAAACTCCCATCTGGTATGACTTCTCAGAAGAGGATTGGTAATGTGCATTAAGAAGCATATGGCCGCTGAGGGCTGGCACAAGCCAGGGAAGACTCATGATTTTGGATGGCAGCCCCTGAGCAGTGAAAAAGGCAAATTCTCCATGGAAAAGGAAGGCAAGCTTCCTGTCTCTGCCCTTGTTCCCCATCAGCTTCCACAATACATGGGTTAAATTACTCCTCCACGAAGGGCATCCTCTCTCTAGTAAGCAAAGGGTCAGAGGGTAGGGAAGTATAATAAGTTGTCTAGTAAGACAACAACTATTAGGAAGTGTATTTATATATCTGTAGACTATAATGCCTGGAAGGGGATTTGAAGATTATCTGGTCCAACATCTGTATTTTGCAGATGAGGAAGCAGAGGTAAAGATAATTTCATCAGGTCATATAAGGTGCTAATTGGCTGGGTCAGGACTTGAAACTGGGTCTCTTTACTATTTGGCCAATGAGCTTTCCACTGTACTATTCTACTTTTCATTTGATAGCTGATTTTTAAAAATGTGACTTTTCAGAAGTCAGTTCCAAAGAACAGTCTTCAGCATGGCTGACCATTGTGCACTGTTGTCTGAAATGTCTGGTCAAAGATTGCATTGATTACCATTCTTACATGGTACAGTGGACAGAACACTGTCTCTGAAGAATAAAAAAACCTGAATCCAAACATCAACTCATATTTAGTAACTGTGTGGCCTGGGCAAGTAACTTGTTATTCAGTCATTTTTCAATCATGTCCAACTCTCTGGGATCCCATTTGGGTCCAGTATCTTTGCAAAGGTACTAGAATGGTTTGTCATTTCCTTCTCTAGATCATTTTACAGGTTGGGAGAACTGAGGCAAACAAAGGGTCATACAACTTACAAGTGTCTGAAGGAGGATTTGAACTCAGTTCTTCCTGACTCCAAGACCAGCATTCTATGTATTGCTACTTCATGAAAACTTATTTAGACTCTATGTAAATGAGGAAGTTCACTGGCTGTCACAACTTGCACTAAATTGGATTTAAGTGAGATAGAGTTACACAACTTCCCTTTCTTTTTCAAGTCATCAAAGTCCAGTGGTAAGGCAAAGGTCAAAATTCAGTGGATAACCTTGGCATCTGATGTCTGACCAAGTTCTAAGTGCTCATAGCTTAGCTGCCTTTTTGACCATTGGAACAAATTGTTCCCATCTGCCTACTGTGCCAGAAGAAACCTTCACATGTTTGAGAGACACTCCCTTAACTCTATGATGGTTTCAAGGACTGCTGGTTATCCTAAATCTGATATAGCCTATTTGCTGAGAGGTTTTTACTAAGGTATAACCACTGCACATGGTTTCTTGGGTTAGATTGGGAGGCAAATGAAGGAAAAGGAAGGAAGAGGTTAAAACTGAACACAAAAGGTTTTAATGCAATTTTAAAAATTATTAAGTCTAGCAGGATGACATTCTTTCTCCAACATCTTTTTAAGTATCTTTGATGTCTGAGGTCTTTTGCTTATGTTGGAAGAGCTGGGCAAAGGAAAAAGACTTTATTTCTACCCTCAAAGAGCTAATTTTTGAATATGTCTCTCAATATGTCTCCTGGGAAGGGAACAATGATCACCAATCAAAACTCAGGATTTTAGGACTAGAGTTAGAAGATATCATAGAGATCATCTAATCCAGAAGCTCTCTATGATTTTCACGTCATGTCAGGCTCCCTGAAGAAGCCTATGCAACCCTTCTCAGGATAATGTTTTTAAATAAATAAAATAAAATGCATAGGCTTATGAAGGAAACCAATAACAATGATGTAAAGCTTTTCCCATTAAAATTCATGAACACTCTTAAATGTTCCCCAGTTAACAAATCCCTCATTTTACAAACATGGGGAGACCCAAGTTTATCTGTTGTTCAAGTTATACCAGCAAAGTTTGTTCCTTATTTTGATTATGGTTTTGCACATTAACCTGAAAAGGATCTCATGAGTATCTAAGAGTCTTTAAGCCTAAGTAGGTAGCTATCTGTACTAGAAATCTTTGATCTATACAATGAAGTCCCTGAAAACTGGAAATTAGTATGGCAGAAATTAGATATGGATCCACATTTAACACCATATACCAAGATAAGATCAAAATGGGCCCATGATTTAGGCTTAAAGAATGAGATCATAAATAGATTAGAGGAACAGAGAATAGTCTACCTCTCAGACCTGTGGAGGAGGAAGGAATTTATGACTAGAGAAGAACTAGAGATCATTATTGATCACAAAATAGAAGATTTTGATTACATCAAACTAAAAAGTTTCTGCACAAACAAAACTAATGCAAATAAGATTAGAAGGGAAGTAACAAATTGGGAAAATATTTTTAAAGTTAAAGGTTCTGACAAAGGTCTCATTTCCAAAATATATAGAGAACTGACCCTAATTTATAAGAAATCAAACCATTCTCCAATTGATAAATGGTCAAAGGATATGAACAGACAATTCTCAGATGATGAAATTGAAACTATATCCACTCATATGAAAGAGTGTTCCAAATCACTACTGATCAGAGAAATGCAAATTAAGACAACTTTGAGATACCACTACACACCTGTCAGATTGGCTAAGATGACAGGAACAAATAATGATAAATGTTGGAGGGGATGTGGGAAAACTGGGACACTGATACATTGTTGGTGGAGTTGTGAAAGAATCCAACCATTCTGGAGAGCAATTTAGAACTATGCCCAAAAAGTTATCAAAATGTGCATACCCTTTGATCCAGCATTGCTGCTATTGGGCTTATATCCCAAAGAAATACTGAGGAGGGGAAAGGGACCTGTATGTGCCAAAATGTTTGTGGCAGCTCTTTTTGTTGTAGCTAGAAACTGGAAGATGAATGGATGTCCATCAATTGGAGAATGGTTGGGTAAATTATAGTATATGAAGGTTATGGAATATTATTGCTCTGTAAGAAATGACAAGCAGGAGGAATATAGAGAGGCTTGGAGAGACTTACATCAACTGATGCTGAATGAAATGAACAGAACCAGAAGATCGCTGTACACTTCAATGCTGTATGAAGACATATTCTGATGGAAGTGGATATCTTCAACATAAAGAAGATCCAACTCACTTCCAGTTGATCAATGATGGACAGAAACAACTACACCCAGAGAAGGAACACTGGGAAGTGAATGTAAATTGTGAGCACTACTGTCTATCTACCCAGGTTACTTATACCTTCGGAATCTAATACTTAATGTGCAACAAGAAAATGGGATTTACATACATATATTGTATCTAAGTTATATTGTAACACATGTAAAATGTATGGGATTGCCTGTCATCTAAGGGAAGGAGTAGAGGGAGGGAGAGGATAATGTGGAAAAATGAATACAAGGGATAATGTTATAAAAAATATTACTCATGCATATATACTGTCAAAAATTTTATAAATAAAATTAAAAAACAAAACAAAACAAAACAACAAAACAAAACAAAACAAAACAAAACAAAACAAAAAAACAAAAAAAAAAAAACAAAAAAACAATGAAATCCCTGGTTTGGAGGAACAAAAACCAAGTTCTAAACAAAATACTTCCTGCCTTCAAAGTGTATATATTCAGTTAGGGCATGGGGGGGAGGGGAGAAGAGATTCCTTGTACAAATAACAAATATAAAATAAATACAAAGTATATACAAAATAATTTGGAGAATGGATGGACACTAGTAATAGAAGGGGGCAGGAGGATCAGAATAGGTCTTTAATTGTGGTTCATTCATTTCAGTCATGCCTAACTCTTCAAGATCCCATTTAGAATCTATATAAATAAAATGAGATATTTGTAAAGTGTTTTGCATAGTGCCAGATACATAGTAGGTACTATTTAAATGTTAGTTGTTGTTATTTTGAAGTAGTAAATATTGTAAGTCTGTTAGAGCAGCAGGAGGTGAAGATGTTCCTTAAATTATTTGAGAGCAAATTTTACCTTAAATATTGCACTTGCAAATCATTCTTATCAATTAACCTGTTGGGACTTGTTAGGTAGCATCATCATGATTTGTTGTATGGACTTAAAAAAGAAAAAAAATGGATTTTTAAAAAAATCTTCTTGGTAGAGATAATGCAATGCTTTGCCATGGCTTTCTCCAGCTCATTTTACAGATGATGACACCAAGGCAAATAAGGTTAAGTGACTTAACCAGGGTCAGACAGCTAGTATGTGTCTGTGGCTAGATTTGAAGTCTGGTCTTCTTGAATCCAGGCTGGCATTCTATCTATTGGGCTACTTAGCTGCCCCAGGTCTCTAATATGAGGTCAAACTTGATTTCAATCCGAAGGAAGCTAGGAATTCTGAGAAGACAGCAGAGGGGAGGATGGGAGGCATTTCCAACAAGGTTCCTTTTCCCCTTTCTAATAACCTATGTTACTTTGGAAGTTGTTTCCTCTCCTCTTGGTCCAGCTTCAAAACAAGCAGCACCTGAGTTGGGATTTGAAGGCTGAGAATGGTTTCAACTCAAAAAAGTAAAGAAAGGGATTCTCAGCCATGAGGGACACCTTGGACCAATGTCCAGAGGTAATAGAAGGCAGGACAGGCTGAGGTTATGATGGCTGATCAGTGCCCAGAAACTGCTTCAAAACTCAGAAGTCTTTAGTAATTGTAAGGCAGGGTATCTCTAGAACAAACTCTTAATCACATTCCCTAGCTGGAGAGATAGGGATTAATAGAAAGTTTGAGTTAAATACTTATCAAAGTGTCAGGGACTCAGGCTTGGTAAAATATAGTTCCCAGTACTCAGTCACTGACTTAAGAGCTTACCAAATCTGGAAAACAACTTGAACCTCCTACAGATTATTGTGGCAGAAAATCCAACACCCACAGAAGTTAATTTTTCTTTTTACTGTGATAGTAGTTGATAGAGGGATTATTATTTTTTTGCTGCTTTAATATGTATATCATTTAATTCTTTTTCCAAGCATTTTCTCTGTGGATTTGGGCATTTATTTCTCTCTGGGGCTTAGTTTTCTCGTCTGTAGAATGGGGAAACAAAACTGGAAAAGCAGCATAGTGTCATTGAAAAGAATGCTAGATTTACAATCAGAGGGCCTACATTTTAAATACCATCTCTGTGTGACTCGAGGCAAATCACTTCTTCCATTTGATCTCAGCTTCTTTCTTGAAAAAGTGAGAGTTCAGGATTAGAAAATGTCTGAGGTCCCTCCCTTAAAGCTGTTGACTGTGCTGTGTTTAAATTTCAAATGAAACAGAATTGAGGAATAAAGCCAAGATGGCAGGAAAAAAGGCAGGGCTTTGCCTGAGCTCTCCCCAGAATGTCTTTAGTGACCTTTAAATAAACTAAAACAAAACTAGAATAGCAGAATCCACAGAAGGATGGGGCAAAACAATTTTCCAGCCCAAGACAATAGAAGGTCAGCAAGAAAGAAGAGTGGAGTGCAGTACAGTGCAGACCCCACCAGCATAGACCAGGCCTCAGAAAACTAGTAGCATGCCTTTGGAGTAACTGAATCAGCAATAGCGATGGCTGCTTCTGGAGCTCTCAGCACACAGATAAGGGGATCAAACAAGTCATCAGAAGGAGATTGCCAGAATCTTTTTGCCGCTACTAGGAACAGGATTCTGGTGCTTTGTCCATACTTAGATCTGGGTCGAAGCCCTGAGTGAAAGTCCCAGGGCCAGGAGGAACATTAGCTGGGACCCTTTTCACAGTTCTGTGGTTGAAAAAGAGTGCTTATGGTCATTCATAAACTAGAGAAAAGGCCAGAAGAGTAACAAACACACTTCTCCTTAGATCATGTCATCTTGGAAGAATTGAAAATTTATAGATCCTTAGAAAAAATCTCTGAAAATAGGCATGGAAGCTTGGGACAGTGCATCCCCCATCTGGAAGCAGAGCCTTATCATTAATAAAGAGTTAAGAGTCAAGAAATAGGCTGGGAAAATGAGCAAACAATAGAAAAACCTTCACTATAGAAAATTAATATAGTGGCAAGGAAGATAAAAACACATTCAGAAGAAGATAGCAAAGTTAAAACTCCTATATCCAAAGCCTTAAACAAAACTATGATTTGATCCCAAGTTATAGAAAGGCTCAGAAAGGGTTTTTAAAATCAAGTAAGAGAGGTAGAGGAAAAATTGGGAAAAGAAATGAGTGATGCAAGAAAATCATGGGAAAAGAGTCAACATGTTGGTAATGGAGATACAAAAAATACTGAAGAAAATAACAAATTAAAAAATAAAATAGGCCAAATAGAAAAGGAGGCATAAAATCTTACTGAAAAAGAAATTCCTTACAAATTTGAATTAACAAGTAGAAATTAATGTCTCTATAAGATCAAGAAAAATAGTTTTTAGTTTTTTCAAAACTAAAAGAGTGAAAAAAGTAGATATGTAAAACATCTCATTAAAAAAAAAAAAAACTGACCCAGAAAATAGATGCAAGAGAGATAATTTTAAAATTATTGAACTTCCTGAAAGCCATGATAAAAAAAAAGCTTAATTTTTTTAAACTAGTTTTTTTTTTAATCTACAATTGTTATAGTGAATAAATAATATGACATTGAAGCAAGATTTAGTTGGGAGGGAAGGGGAACCTGGAATATTTCTTCCATTATTAAAATAATGTAATTCTTTAAATTGTCTATCTTGACAAAATTTCCCTTCTCCTTATAGACACACAATCCACTCAAATAATTTGGAGAAAATGTGCAGAATTCTTCATCTATTGTGAGAGTTACATAAAGGAAAGTAAGGGAAGAGATAGGGAAAAATAAAGAAAAAGGATGTTTATGGAAAATAAAGTAAAACCAAAGAGGAAAAAGAAAGGAAACAGAAGGAAAAGAAGGCAGTGTGGTACAGTAGAAAGAACACAGTCAGCAGTTAAAAGATATAGGTTCCAATCCTTTCTCTCATATTTAACTACCTGGATGACTTTGATCAAGTTATTGAAGCACCCTGTGCCTTGGTGTGTTCATCTGTTTAATGGGGGGAGTTGGACTACATAGCCATTCAGTTTCCTTTCAGCTCTATAACTAATGCTCCTATGAGAAGGAAATCCTGGAATAGTTTATTAGTAATAGAAATAGACATAAAAAGGACCTCTTTTTTGTAAGTCCAGAATTTCTAACTGAAAGCCTAGAACTGAAGGCATCTAATTATCTGGTTCATATCTTACCCATGGATTACAAAAAAGTCTTAGTGGAGAATCTCGGCTACTTCATAAAGACTTGGTCTCTGGATGCCCCCAGAGTAGTCCGACCTTGTTCCTATTGTGCAGACATATAAACGGAAGCCCTAAGAAGGGAAATCATTGAGGTCTTAAGTATGGCTGAGGTGGGGTAACAAGGGAGGGGTCATAAGTGAAGAGTCTGGAATTTGAGCCATAGGTTCAAATAGGAATAGGTTAGGTGCACAGGACAAAATAATCAATGACTATAGTAATCTAGTGTTAGACAAACCCAAAGACCCCAGCTTTTCAGATAAGAACAAAAAAACTGCTGGAAAAATTGGAAATTAGTTATGGTATATGAATGCCATGGAATATTATTGTTCCGTAAGAAATGACCAGCAGGATGATTTCTGAAAGGCCTGGAGAGACTTATATCAACTGATGCTAAGTGAAGTGAGCAGAACCAGGAGATCATTATAGGTGGCAAAACAGGATTAAATTATGATCAGTTCTGATGGACGTGGCTTCCTTCAACAATGATATGATTCAGGTCAGTTCTAATGGTCTTGTGATGAAGAGAATAATCTCCACCCAGGGAGAGGACTATGGGAACTGAGTGTGGATCACAACATAGTTTTTTCACTTTTTGTTGTTTGTTTGCATTTTGTTTTCTTTCTCATTTTTCCCCTTTCTGATCTGACTTTTTATTGAGCAGCATGATAATTGTATAAATATGTATACATTTATTGGATTTAACACATTTTTAACATGTTTAACATAGATTACTTGCCATCTAGGGGAGGGGTTGCGGGGAAGGGGGGTAAATTTGAAACTCAAGGTTTTGTAAGGGTTAATGTTGAAAAATTATCCATGCATATGTTTTGAAAATAAAAAGCTTAAATATCTGTTATGTCAGAGACAGAGACAGACAAAGAGAGAGAAATAAAAGAGAGAGAGAAAGAGAGGGAGAGAATAAGAGGGGGGAGGGAGGAAGGTAAGGAGAGAGATAGAGACAGAGAGCAAGAATGACACTGGGAGCAATCTATTGGAGAACAGAAGATGGGATTGGGAATATAAAGAGAGAGATATTGTATCTGGCAAGGAGAATACTAGAATGAAAGAGGAAATAATGGAGGATGATTTTATCGAAATATAATTTCAGAGGAGAAGGGGTGATCTTGAGTGAAATGTTCTCAAATATTTTGAAGTATGAGATGAGGTCCTGAGCTGAAAATTTTGTGCCTATGTGGGGAGAGAAGTCATATTATTAGTGGAGAAATCTTCCTGACTTCAGGTCTGGTGTTCTATCTACTATTGCCCAGCCTGAATCTTAGTATATTGTATAGAAATTGTTATCGTATTAACCTGTTCCCCTTCAGCCTGAGCTAAAACTGATACTTTGGCAAATAAATAAGTCCAATCTTATTTAGTCTACTATGCCAATTGAGCTTTAGACCACATGATTCCACCTCTAAATGTCTCCCTATGTGAACTTGGGTATACTTCTCCTCTCTGGCTTTCTTTATGATTTAAAATGAGGAGAATGGATTGAATGGCTTTTGAGAAACTTTCCATTGCTAAACCTAATATCTCAGAAGATTTTGAAAAATGTTGATGTGGTGTTTTAACTGAATGGCATTTTTCCATTATGTCAATTTTTTTTTTTTTGGTGATAAAAGATGAGCACTACTTTTAAAAGGATATACTGGAAAATAAAAATGATGCAAAAACAAAAACTGACACTGAAAATTCAAAAAGGGGAATACAAAATTATATGGCTAGAGGTGAGGAAAGCACCAGTAGAGAATTTCATTAAATAGAATTTCTACTTCAAGAGAACAGAGTAACAAGAAATTATAGTAAGCCAAGAGAAACTCCTCTTACTCGTTCTCCATTCATTTCAAGTAACAACACTAAAACAGATGTTGGTAATTTTTTTGTGTCATGGAACATGTTTTGTGGCTTGATTATTTTTCACAAGATTTTAAATTTATAAAATAAAGTACTTAGGAAAAGAAACCTAAGAAATTATATTGCAATAAAGTTTTCTTTTTCATTCAAGTTGATGAGTCCCCTGAAATTTACGCGTAGAGCCCTTAAATCCAAATGAAAAAACTGCTTGAAAAATAACATAGCTTTTAACTGAAGGACAAGTACATGACTTCTGTCTCAAGCTTGTTATATCAAAGCACTGTGAGACCAAAAAACAGACTTATTCACTCATCCTGCTGTTGACTGATATGAAGCAAAGGCATTAACTAAAAAAGACAAGCAGAATTTAATTTAATTTTTTTTTGATAAAGGGGACAGTAGTTGTTTTGATAAGCATTTCTCAAGAAGGGAATGTTCTTGTTTGCAAAATAATATGATTTATATTCTGGATTTCATTTGTTTACATTATACTTATAGATGGCAAATACTTTTCTTTACAATGGTTGATTTTGCTCTACAAACAATGACAATTTTATAGATGTTATCAACCATCTGACTAATTGAGTGGAGGAAGATATTGAAAAGCATTTCTGCAGAACTGTATCTCTAATTTAGTATAGTTGAAAGAAGATTGAACTGCATTCAGAAGACTTGGGTTTGAGGTCTAAATGACCCTTTCTATCTAAATGACCTGGGTCAAGTCACTTAAACTCTCTGACTTTTTTCTATCAATAAAGTGGGAATGATCACATTCATATTAACTACCTCAAGATTTATGTGAGGATCAAATCAAATAATATATTTTAGAAGTATGTTGTGACCCTAAAACTTAGAAAAATAAAATATATTTGGAGAGAGAAACTTAAAATTTATGCTTTTCTTAAGGAATTTTCATATATATATATAGCTGTAAAAATAATTTTGAGAAGACATTCCTTAAAGTAATACAACGTACTTAGCAATGTCTAGACATGCTACTTATTGTCCTCTAATACATTTGACAGCTAGGTACATTCTCCAACGTGTATTCAGATTTATTCATGCATTTCTTGGATCCCAATTTAAAAAGTTTGACTTTAAAATAAAATGTCCTCTAACTCAGGGCAAATTATAGCCTTGAATTCTCTTGCACAAGTTCACTGTTATGTTCAAGAAAGTGTGACCAAAAATACATTTAGTTATTCATTCATTCTTCTGTCTACTCAAGTTAGCTGAGTAATATTGCTAAAGATATTTATCAAAAAGGTAAGCAAAATTTTAAATGGAATCAATTACAAAACCTACCCATATCATTCATCAAAACATTATTGACATTTCTCAAGAAGGTAATGTTTCCTTATTGTATTTTATAGTTTGTTTATTTATATTAACCCAATTTTCTAGATGACAAATTCTTTTCTTTATAATTGTTGATTATGATCTGCATGGGATGGGAATTTTGTGAAAGGTGTTGACCATCTGACTGATTGAATGATTTGTGGAGAGTAGAAGAAGGAAAATTACTATCATCATTATCACTTTATTAAAGAGCTTTAAATTGCCAAGAAAAGACTGTATATAATCTAATAATAGGGAGATAAGGAGTAACTAAAATTTACTGAGGGGAAGATAGAATAGATTGCAGTGAAGAAATACTTGAATTAGGAAAGGCCTACTGGTATTTAGAAGATTTAGGTTTGAGGCCCAATTCAGACCATTACTAGTTGGAGCAGGTCACTTAAGTTGAGTTTTTCTATCAATAAAGTGGAAAGATCATATTTGTACTAAACATTTCACAAGATTTTTGTTAGAATTAAAATAAGTAAAATAATTAAGACATGTTTTGCAACACTAAAATTTAAAAAGGAAGATATTTGAAGGAGAAAGTATCAAATTAATTTCTCTCTTACAGATTTTCATATATAACTTTTTAAAAATTAATCTTGACATGATATTCTCCAAACTAATACAAAGTACTAGATGGCAAAGTCTTGTGTAGAACATATTTTTCACTTTCATTTAATACATATGACACTCTTTTTAAAAAATTCAAGACAAATTATACCTGTAAGTTCTCTTGTACAACTTTATTTTTATGTCAAAACCTTTGTGACCAAAAATGGAATGATTCATTCATTTTCTTATTTACTAATTTAGCTGAAGTAAAGACATTAATCGCATTTGTGAAGCAGAATTTGAAGTAGATTTAAAAAATAATCCAACAAAAACATAACCCTATCATTCATCAAGTTACTGTTAATTTAATAAAAATTGCTCAGGAAGAGAATGTTTCTTTTGCAAAATATTATTTGTATTTTAGTTTGCTTACTTATTATCTACTCTAATGCTATAGATGGAAAATTTCTTGATAATTGTATCAAGTATATCTAATTCAGGTTTAGTGATGTCAGATTTTATTGATGCCAGAATATTCTGAACACCTAAAACACATTTCAAAAGGCTCTGGCAAAATAGAAAATAAAACACTGAAGATAGGAGAAAGCTAAAACTTTGAAGACCACTTCTCAAACCCAAATCCTCTTTGTATTTGCAAGCAAGTAAATTCAAGCAACAAGAAAGCTGAACATGAAAAATAATGTCATTACCCTAACCTATCCTGAGTCATATTCCTATGTGTGTATATATACATACATGTTTTCATATGTGCATATTTTGTACATGTATATAATTACATATATAGAGAGATATATTTGGCTATAAAGATAAAATTTGAATAATAAAATATGAATACTTTTCTCCAACTATTCTTATATATATAGAATTTATATAAATCATATGATGTATATGTATAAAATATATAAATCGTCTATTTTTAACATTTTATATAGAGATTATATCGTTATATAAAATTATGTATGTTCATATGCATGTGTATGATATATATAGGAATATGACCCAGACAACTTAGGAAAATCACAATTTAAAATGGATTTGTATATATAGCATCCTATAAAACAATTGTTAATCTTGTAAGCATTTCATAATAGGTTTTATAAACACACATATGTATATATGTGCATATATATATACACACACATATATTTGTGTGCATCTACACATACACATATGAAATACAAAAACAAATCCTGGACTTTCAGCAATATTGCTGAGAGAATTATGTTGCAGAAAGTTAGGGGCCAGCTCTAAGGACCCCAAACTCATTTATATCCTCTTTTAAAATGGAGAATTTTAATAAAGGGCAACATCATCCATTCAGTCTCCAAATTGCACACTCTCAAGGCCATTTTCCCTTGCTCATTTAGTCTCAACTACATATACTCATGATGGTGTTGTTATTGAATTACTGCAAGGTGTCTGATTCATGCAAGTCCATTTAAGGCTTTCTTGGTGGAGAAACTATATTGGTTTGCCATTGCCTTCTCTAGCTCTTTTTATAGATGAGGACACCAAAACAAACAGGGTTAAATGTCTTGCCCAGAGTCACACAATCAGGAAGTGTCTGAGGCTAGATTTGAACTCATAAGTCTTCTGGATTTCAAACCCAGTGCTCTATTCACTGTATCATCTAGATGAACCTAAACAATTATGTGAATTTATATAAACTGGTAAAAAATGAAGTAAGTAGAATCCAGAAATTGCTATAGAAAATTACAATAATAAATATGGAAAGAAAAAAAAAAGAACAAATAAATCAGAATTGAATAAATTGCCATTAAAATGATCAAACATTTATTTTAATATAACTAATATCTTTCCAATTATATGAAAAGATAATTTTCAACATTCATTTTTATAAGATTTTAAGTTCAAAATTTCTCTCCCTCCTTCCCTGTTCTCCCCAAGATGGCAAACTATCTGATAGAGGTTGTACATATGTAATCATGCAAAATGCATTGCTATACTGGTCATATTGTGAAAAAAGAAATAGAACAAGGGGAAAAAGACTACATACAAAATCCAACAAAAATAAAAATAGTATGCTTAGATATGCACTCAGATTCCGTCTGGATGTGAATAGCATTTTCTATTATTCACCTTTTGGAATTATCTAATATCATTGTAAGAGGTAAATTAACCATGATTGATCACTGAATAATATTGATTTTACTATGTGCAATGCTCTCCTGGTTGAACTCATTTCAGCTCAGAATGAGTTTATGCAAGTTTTTCTGAAATCCACCCTCTTAACATTTCTTATAGAACAATGGCATTCCATCACATTCATATATCACAACTTAGCCTCTTTCCAGCTGATGGATATTTTTGTGATTCTCTGACACCACAAAGAGTTAGAAGAACAAAAAGTCAAGAATATCAAGAGAATTAGTAATAAAAAAACATGTAAAGGATAGTGGCTTAGCTGTACCAGATCTAAAACTATTATAAAGCAGAAATTATCAAAACTATTTGGTACTGGCTAAAAATTAGAGTGGTGGATCAGTGGAATAGGTTAGGTACACAAGACAAAATAGTAAATGATTGTAATAATCTATTATTTGATAAACCCAAAGACTCCATCTTCTCAGATAAGAGCTCACTACATGATAAAACTTTCAAGAAAACTAGGAAATAGTATGACAGAGACTAGGTATAGACCAGCATCTCACATACTATACCAAGATAAGGTCAAAATGGATAAGTGATTTAGACATAACCAAATTAGGAGAGCACAGAATAGTTTTCTGTCAAATGTATAGAGAAGGGAAAAATTTATAATCAAACAAGATATAAAGAACATTACAAAATATAAAATTGATCATTTGGATTATATTAAATGAAAATGTATTTGCATAAGCAAAGCCAATGCAATCAATATTTGATAGAAAGCAGAAAATAGAGAAGCATTTTTTACACGAGGTTCTCTGACAAAGGCTTCATTTCTCAAATGTATAGAGAATTGAGTCAAATTTATAGGACTACAAATCATTCTCCAATTAATAAATGGTCAAAGGATAGGTAGTTTTCAGAAAAGGAAAATTAACGCTCAAAAATGCTATAAGTTACTATTGATTAGAAAAATGAAAATTTAGAATAATTTTGAGGTAACACCTCACATCTCAGATTAGCTAATGTGACAGAAAAGGAAAACAATAAATGTTGGAGGAGTTATGGGAAAATTGGGACACTAATGCATTGTTGGTAGAATTGTGAAGATACTATTCAATTTGGAGCTATTTGAAAGCAATTTGGAACTAAGCCCAAAGGATAATCAAACTGTGTAAACCCCTCCACTAATGAGTCTCTAACTCAAAGAGATCTTTAAAAATACACTTAAGGAGGGGACCTTAATGCACAAAATTAGTTCTAGAGAAGAGATATGAGAATTTAACTCCCTCTCCCATTCCATGCAGAAATTAGATAGACTAGTGAGTTGGACATCACTGGCTCTAGATAATTAGAGAACTTGGATTCAAATCCCACCTTTAAATGTCTCTGTATGTGACTCAGGGCAAGTTATTTCTTCTCTCTGTGTTTCTTTATCTCTAAAATGATAAGATTGGATTAGCAAACCTCATAGACTTTTTCAAGTGCTAAAACTATGATCCTTTAGAACATTTTGAAAAATGTCAGATATAGTTCATGTGTTGGTTTAATTGAATGGTGTTTTCTGTTCTCCATAATAAGAGATGACCACTTATTTAAAAGGTTGCATAAAAAATAGAGATGATGCAAAAACAAAATATAGTCATAAAAATTCAAAAAGAGGGATACAAGATTAATATAGTTAGAGGGGAAATGCCAGTAGAATGTTTAATTAAATAGAATTTCTATTACAAAAGAATAGAATAACAACAAATTACAATAATCTCCTATTTCACTTTCTGCATTCATTTTGGGAGAACACCTGAAAACTCTAAAACAGGTATTGATAACTTTTTTTTAATCATAGAAACTTTTTTGTTGCCTGATGAAGTCTATGACTATTTTTCACAAGATTTTAAATTCATAAAATAAAGTACTTAGGAAAAAGAAACCTAAGAAATTATATTGCAATAATTTCATTCAAGTTGATGAGTCCTTAAATCCAAATGAAAAAACTGCTTGAAAAATAACATAGCTTTTAACTGAAGGACAAGTACATGACTTCTGTCTCAAGCTTGTTATATCAAAGCACTGTGAGACCAAAAACAGACTTATTCACTCATCCTGCTGTTGACTGATATGAAGAAAAGGCATTAACTAAAAAAGACAAGCAGAATTTAATTTAATTTTTTTTTGATAAAGGGGACAGTAGTTGTTTTGATAAGCATTTCTCAAGAAGAGAGTGTTCTTGTTTGCAAAATAATATGATTTATATTCTGGATTTCATTTGTTTACATTATACTTATAGATGGCAAATACTTTTCTTTACAATGGTTGATTTTGCTCTACAAACAATAACAATTTTATAGATGTTATCAACCATCTGACTAATTGAGTGGAGGAAGAGATTGAAAAGCATTTCTGCAGAACTGTATCTCTAATTTAGTATAGTTGAAGGAAAATTGAACTGCATTCAGAAGACTTGGGTTTGAGGTCTAAATGGCCCTTTCTATCTAAATGACCTGGGTCAAGTCACTTAAACTCTCTGACTTTTTTCTATCAATAAAGTGGGAATGATCACATTCATATTAACTACCTCAAGATATTTGTGAGGATCAAATCAAATAATATATTTTAGAAGTAAGTTGTGACCCTAAAACTTAGAAAAATAAAATATATTTGGAGAGAGAAACTTAAAATTTATGCTTTTCTTAAGGAATTTTCATATATATATATATATATATATATATATATATATATATATATATATATATATATATATATATATATATATAGCTGTAAAAATAATTTTGAGAAGACATTCCTTAAAGTAATACAACGTGCTTAGCAATGTCTAGACATGCTACTTATTGTCCTCTAATACATTTGACAGCTAGGTACATTCCCCAACGTGTATTCAGATTTATTCATGCATTCCTTGGATCCCAATTTAAGAAGTTTTACTTTAAAATAAAATGTCTTCTAACTCGGGGCAAATTATAGCCTTGAATTCTCTTGCACAAGTTCACTGTTATGTTCAAGAAAGTGTGACCAAAAATACATTTAGTTATTCATTCATTCTTCTGTCTACTCAAGTTAGCTGAGTAATATTGCTAAAGATATTTATCAAAAAGGTAAGCAAAATTTAAAATGGAATCAATTACAAAACCTACCCATATCATTCATCAAAACATTATTGACATTTCTCAAGAAGGTAATGTTTCCTTATTGTATTTTATAGTTTGTTTATTTATATTAGCCCAATTTTCTAGATGACAAATTCTTTTCTTTGTAATTGTTGATTATGATCTTCATGGGATGGGAATTTTGTGAAAGGTGTTGACCATCTGACTGATTGAATGATTTGTGGAGAGTAGAAGAAGGAAAATTATTATCATCATTATTATCACTTTATTAAAGAGCTTTAAATTGCCAAGAAAAGACTATATATAATCTAATAATAGGAAGATAGCAAATAACTAAAATTTATTGAGGGGAAGATAGGATAGATTGCAGTGAAGAAATACTTGAATTAGGAAAGGCATTAGAAGTCTACTGCAATAGCTGGGGTCAACTTGGTGGCACAATGGATAGTGCTGAGTCTGTGTCAGGAAGAGCTGAATTCATAACCAGGCTCAGATACTTAGTAGCTGTATGACTCTTGTCAAGTCACTTTCCTCAACTGGAAAATGGGGATAATAACATCATCCACCTGGATAGTAATAGGATTTATATAGCATTTACTATGTGCCAGGTACTGTACTAAGAGCTGTGAACATATTTCATTCCATCCATGTGAATCATGAGAAAAGCGATAAGAAAAATGAAAGTGTGTTAAGCAGGATTATTCTCAAGTCTCCTTGACTCTGAATCCAGTACTCCACCTCCTGCCATCAGGAAATAATACATTTATTGAGTCCCATGCAAATATTGATAGCCTATCCTAAGTATTTATTTCCTAGCCAAAACAGGAAGGACAAGAGAGATCTTGGCTTAGAAGATAGGATTCCCAGACTCTCTCTGTCAAAGTCCATTTCCTTTTTAGAAGGCTAGATATAACTTGTAGGAAGAATGTAGCTCTTACAAACTACAAACTCAGTCCTGTGGTGAGGTTCTTAATTACTCTGTTTGAGATAAAACTAACTATATTGAAATAAACTAACCATAAAATAAGCAAGAAGGTTGAAGAAATGAATAACATTTTCTTTTTTTTTCTGATTACTCCTTTTTTATGAATTTTATAATTATAACATTTTTGACAGTACATATGCATAGGTAATTTTTTTACAACATTATCTCTTGTACTCCCTTCTGTTCCAAATTTTTCCCCTCCTTCCCTCCCCCCTCCCTTAGATGGCAGGCATTCCCATACATATTAAATATGTTATAGTATATCCTAGGTACAATATATATGTGCAGAACTGAATTTTGTTGTTGTTGTTGTTGTTATTGTTGCAAAGGAAGAATTGGATTCGGAAGGTAAAAATAACCTGGGGGGAAAAACAAACAAACAAAAATGCTAACAGTTTACACTCATTTCTCAGTGTTCCTTCTCTGGATGTAGCTGATTCTGTCCATCACTGAACAATTGGAATTGGATTAGCTCTTCTCTATGTTGAAGATATTCACTTCCATCAGAACACATCCTCATACAGTATCATTGTTGAAGTGTATAATGATCTCCTAGTTCTGCTCATTTCACTCAGCATCAGTTGATGTAAGTCTCTCCAAGCCTCTCTGTATTCATCCTGTTGGTCATTAATGAATAACATTTTCAAAGAGTTATAAATAATAGATCTCTGGAGAATATTGAATGAAAGTAGAAATGAATGCAGCTCATGCATTCTCAGCTATGCATAGCCCCTTCACAAAAATTGTCTATGTATTAAGTCTTAAAATTACCATTTACAACTCATAGAAGAGGAACTTATAGGGAGTAAAACCTAAGAATTCCAGGACGAGGCTGGGATATTGGGCAAGATGAACTGAGCACTAGTCTACACTGTTGGTCTTCCCTGGTCACACCTTACTGTAGTAGAATCTGTATAGTAAGAGAAAGGAAAATGAAACCAGGAATTCAAGAGTAATACATGGTAAGCAAGGGGCACTGGAAATTGCTGGTTCTTGAGTAAGGAGATTGACCTTGGTTCCAATCTTGCATTTTTTTAATACTTTCTAGTTTTGGGAGTATGGACAAATCAATAAACTCCATTAAACTTCAGTTTTCTTATTTATGAAATGGTGACAATCTATTAGGACTGTGCCCCAAAGAGATCATAAAGGAGAGGAAAGGACCTACATGTGCAAAAATGTTTATAGCAGCTCAATGAGAAGGAACTGGAAAGTTAGTGGGTATCTATCTGTTGGGGAATAAGTTATGGTATATGAATACAATAACATATTATTGTTCTACAAGAAATGATAAGCAGGCTGATTCCAAAAAAATCTGGGAAGATATACATGAGCCTATGCTAAGCAATAAGAACCAAGAGAACTATACACAGTAAGAATAAGAATATGTGATGGTCAACTGTGATGGACTTAACTCTTCAACAATGAGTTATTTCAAGGCAATTCCAGTAGACTTAGGCTAGAAAATACCATCCTCATCCAGAGAGAGAACTATGGAGACTGAATATGGATCAAAATAAAGTATTTTCACCTTTGTTTATTTCTTATGATTTTGTCTTTTGTTCTAATTTTTCTTGCACAACATGACAAATATGGAAATATGTTTAAATGAATTGCACATATTTAACCTTTATCAGATGCATACTGTCTTGGGGAGTGGGTTGATAAGGGGGGAGGGTGAAAAATTTGGAACACAAAGTCTTACAAAAAATAAATGTTGAAAACTATATTTACATGCAATTAGAAAAATAAAATACATTTGAATTTTTTTAATAGTGACAATAATAAATCTGACATAAGATTATTCTGGTAGGTATCAAATGAGATCATGCATGTAATGTTCTTTGGAAAACTAAATGAAATATATCAATGTTAGCTATTCTTATTCATGAAAGAACTCTTAAGAGATTTTTGCTGGGACTAAGCCTGAAGCCAGTCATTTATTTTTACACCAGGCAAAGCAGATTCCTTTTCTTTATTAAATTCTCTTTTTGCCCAGCATCATTTGCCTCTTTTTAAACTCTAGTAGGTTGACACATGTACTGAAAAATCTCTCCAGTGCCTCAAATTGTTTACCCAAATACAATAATTTCTTCATGCTAAATTTCAAAGGAATGCACATGAATTCTCTATCTCAAGCTAGATTCTAGGAATCTAGTTTGTTGTTGTTATTTTTATAGAAGTAAAAGGGAAAGGAGCCTGAATATTTTACTCTTGCAGTTTAATTGTAATTGTCTTCCCAGATTATTTTTATTTCCTGGAGACCCTTTAATTCTGGGGAACTCCAGTAGCAGACTGAAACTGGCAATCCATTTCTCTAGTAGAAGAGAGAGAAAAGAATAGAACAAGTTGGGGAAAGAGAAGCTAAAAAAATTAGAAAGAGTTGAATATAGCAGGAGGCAACCTCTGTTTGGCAAGGAGAGTCTATCACATGCTGGCCCCTGCCTACCTCTGCAGCCTTCTTTTTAGTTTGTTTGGATTTGTTCTTGTTGTTGCAAAGAAACTGGGTTTAAGAGACTTGCTGGGGGTCACACATATAGAAAGTGTTAGGTATCTGAGTCCAGATCTGAATTCTAGTTGTCCTGACCCCAAGGCAGGTTTTCTATCCACTGTGCTAGCTGGCTTTTTGCTGCCTTTTTATATTTTACTTTTGCCCACATGCTTTTTGTCCACACATGCCTTCTTGTTATCTGTCACACAGGCTACTACATCTCCTAATTCTGTTCCTTTTCATTCTCTTTCTGGAATGTACTCTTTCCTCTACACCTACTAGCCCCTGTGACTTTCTGCATGTTATTCAACCAGAAATACATTGTATACAATAATAGCAAGATTGTGTGATCATCACCTATAAAAGACTTGCTTCAGTGACTCAAGGCGATCCTCATAAACTTTGGCTAGAAAATGGCATTTGTTTACAGAAAAAGAACTATGGAGATTGAATATAAGTCAACATGTACTATATTCACTTCTTCTTTCTCCTTTTTTTTTCTTTTATGGTTTTTCCTTTTTTTCCTGATTTTTCTCTCCCACCATGATTCATTAAAAATGTATATTTAAAAACTTAATATACATATATAACCAGAAAAAATAATTAAAAACATATGAGCACAAGTTGTCCAGTTGTAGCCAACTTGTGATCCCATTCAGGGTTTTCTTAGCAAAAATACTGGATTGTCTTTCTGGAAGGGCTCAGAATACAGACCTGTAGTTGGACAATTTGTCTACTGTTAAGCCATAATGTATAGTGCTGGATTTAGAGTTTGGAGGACTTGACAGTTATCATAGGAGAACAATGGCTATATTATTTAACTTCTCAGCCCCAGTTTGCCTATCTGTAAAAAGGTAGTATTAGTATCATCATCTCTTAGGACTGCTGTGAGGATCAAAAGAAATAACATGTCAAGCATTTTGTAAACTTTAAAACACTGTATACACATTTACTCTTATTACTGACATCAGACAAGCCTCACTAGGTTTAGGAAAGTTTTAGGAAAACATGGACAAACAAATGGTGAATATTTTTAGCCAAAGAACAAATTTCCATTGCCTACTACAGTGTAGAGGTACTGTTTGTAATTTGGAGGAAAGAAGACTCGCAGTGATGAAATCATGGACCCAGAGCATAAAGTTAAAAGTCACCAGATGAGTTTGGAGTCGGCTCCAAAACTTCTTATTGCTTTTTGAACTTAGACATGTTACTTGCCTTCTCTGAGCCTCAGTTTTCTTCCTTTGAAAAATGAGACAGTTGGACTGGATGACTGAATTTCCTCTAGAAATAGTGATCTATAATTCTTTGTAGGCTAAAATCTTCCTGTATCTTATTGGCATATACAGAGCTCAGTTCTAATTTAATTCACATTTATAAATATCTTAAGCACCTACTGTGGCTAAGGAATTTTGCTTGCCTGGGGGACATAAATATAGGTACAACACATTTTCTGCCCTTTAGTAAATTACAATACAATGGAAATGTGGGAAACAAGCATACAAGTAAATATAGTATGAATGACAATGGACTAAATTTAAAGGAAAATTTCAGGAAAAGTATTCTGAGAAATTTGAGGAAAGTTAGGTCACTTTCACATAAGCACAGGTTCAAATCAACAAAGTTTCCTGGTGGAGGGAGCAGTCTCTAATAGTCTTGGTTTTGTTTTTCTCCTTTTCTCCTTAGAACATAGAATCTTCCACATAGCAGTTTACAAATAAGGAAATCAAGACCTCTTGTCCAGCGTCCTACAGTTAAGAGCCTGAGATTGAAAAACTACTTTCTGATTTCAGGGCCAACACTCTATCCATGGTGCTGGATATATTTATTGGGTTAAACTGGGTATTTCTAAATGCTATCGATCTAGTCCATATTATATTTTATATTTATTTTCTACTTCCTTTTCTATGACCACTCTGATACAGGCCTTCAGTATGAACTGGCAAGGTGACAGGATCTCATAAATAGCATATATGACCACATCATGCTAATCCAAACCTGATCTGGTGAAGAAGTTGGTGATCACTTTTCTTCTTACCATTAGACCCACAGTATGCAGAAATAGCTTTGTCTTTGCAGATAGAGGATAGGAATAGGAACCAGACTTGTGATTTTTTTGATATAAGAAACTTCTGGTTGAGGAAATACTCTCAACCCACTTTCTCTGTAATTTATACAAGAGAGTGGACAGGGTGGGGTGCAATGAAGGTACAGAGATTTTCCAAGGTGGTTAGGAAAATAATGATGAGAAATACAGAAGAGGAGATCCAGAGAATGGTTGTAATTGTGATGAGGTAATAAGGGGACAAAAGATGACATTTATTTTGCAATAATTTCTCTTGGAAGCATTTCCTTTTATCCCAGTTCAAGAATGAAGAAAAAGAGAATATTGTGATTTACTATATATGGTTTTCCCATTGCTGAGTATTGTCACAGAAAACCCCTGAAAATTTGCAGTGGAGTTCCAAGGAAGCAGAAATTATAATGGAATAATGACTAGATTAAATGTGATACCTTTGTAACTATTAAAAAGCTACAATAAGAGCAATCAATCAAAGGGAAATTCTTGGCCCACAGAAGTAAGATGGAACCAAGATGACGATAAGAATGTATTTATCTGGAAGATTTTTTTGGGGTAAAATTTACCATTCTTCCTCTTGACTTTCTGGAGAAATGGTCATGATCAATGTTTACCTAGTGACTAACCAAGGAAAGGGCCCAAAACTGTGGTTATATAAGGAAGAACAGGGAAGCAAATAATAAACAAGTGCCAAACTTTTCTCTTTTCTTCCAGAAGAAGTTATAGAAAAGTTTAGCACACAGTCCATAAAATATATTTATCTTGAAAGACTAAGGTAACCAACATATCTATTATTGAATCCAAGAGGCAACCCAGTCTTACTTTGGCTTCCTGGCAATTTTCATCAGATTCATCCACAACAGGAAATCAGGTAGGATACTTCAATATTTCCTTAAGAATTCTTATTCTAGAGTCCATGGATTTTCTTTCTGAACACATCATTAACTGCATTTCAATATAATTAATTTTATTTGCAATGCTATTCATTTTATTTTATGCTCCTAACTGCATTATACCAGGAAGAGATCTTTAAACTTTACCAGACTGTCAAAGATGTCCATGACACTACAAAGGGTTCAGTTTACTCATTGCATGATCTACAGTATTGAGTTAAGGTCTATTTTATTTCTGATATGAAGGAAACAGGGTTTAGCTTGAACCAAATATTGCCAGGCTCAGGACAAAGGCGAGGGTGAGGGGTGGGGATGGGGGGGGTGGAATCTCATCACCAATCCAATTTAATCTACATTTTTGTTCGCAAACCTAGGATCTGATATTTTGAAGGAAATATTGTCCTTAATCAATAAATCAAGTAATGAAAATCTTGAAAGTAAAGGAGATTGTTCCTCTTTAGGTATTTTTTTTTTTGCTGAGGCAATTGGGGTCACACAGCCAAGTAGTGTTAAGTGGCTGAGGCCAGATTTGAACTCAGATCCTCCTAACTTCAGAACTGGTGCTCTATCCACTACACCAACTAGCTGCCCCAACTAGGTAATTTTTTGAAATTTTTAAATGAATTTTAAACCAGAAAGATTTTTAATGAATTTTAAAGAAATATAATGTAGACAATATATTTGTAGGTTTTGTGCTATTCCATTGCTATGACTTAGAGGAGGGTATTGCAGAAGAATGAGATGAATCATAAATGCAAGTAATAGGCTTTTATCACCATTATATTTTAATTCACAATAGAAGGCCTGTGAATTGAGACACTCAAGGGCATGAAACAGGAAGTGAGGAAGTGGAGAAAAGCATACATTCACATCAGTTTCTAGTAAGATATAAGTACAACTAGAATCCAGAAAGGGCAAATTACATAGCATCAGGATCAAAATTACCATAATCTTTCTTGCTATGTTGCCAGTTTCTTTCTTTTCTTTTCTTTTTTTCTTTTCTTTGCTGAGGCAATTGGCGTTAAGTGACTTGCCTAGGTTCACACAGTTAGGAAGTGTTAAGTACTTGAGGTTAAATTTGAACTCAGGTTCTTCTGACTATAGGGTTGGTGCTCTATCCACTGTGCCATCTAGCTGCCCAGCCTATGTCTTTTATTGATCAAACATTTCTTGGATGGAAGCTCTTTGAATTTTTCTTTTTTTTCAACTTTTTTTTCAAAAGTTTTTTTTAACTTTTAGCTTGTTTCTGTCTCAAAGGATTTAAGGCAGTGTGCAAATAAAGTCCCAGAATTGGATAAAATATTTAAAGATATACCGAGTAGTAAAAAGAAGTAGCAAACATTGTTCTAATACCCAAGATGAGCAGATTTTAATGCTTGGGTAATAAATTTGACTTTAAGTCTTTTAACAAAGTAAAAAGGAAAACACATTGAGTCATATACTTTTCAATTTCTTATTACAGAAAACATAATTCATCCATGAAGAGAACCTTTTTTTCTGATACCCAATTCAAGCAGGAATTCACTGTATGGAACTATATTTAAAATTCATTGTGTACCACTTTGGGATTTCAATAAACAAAATTTCCATCATGTCCACATCTAATCTAAATGTAGAATTCATTGGTATCATAAACCAGTGAAATATCATACACACACACACATATACACAAACAAAACTTCACTGACAACTTGTGGACCCAGTATTGGTATAGTTCTGGGAAATGAAGCTGCACGTATGACTGTAACATATTCAGACAATTCTATTCATGTTACAGGCATATTGGAGAAGATTTGAGGCTATTAGGAGCTCTATGTGTGAGGTGTGTGCATGTACGTTTGTTTGTTTACAGAGGTAAACAGAATGAGAAAGCTCTATTTATAAATGCATCTAGAATGAATAGACTCCAAGAACTTTTGTAGCCAGTGATCCCAAGTATACCAGAGAAGAATAGAAATTGTTGGGATTTGCATAGAGTCAAAGATTGCAATTTGGGATGCATCAGATATTGTAACTATTACTGTGTATATATATATGATAGAAACCAGTGCACAATTAGTAAACCAGAATCAATCATAAAGTGATATGAGACTATATATTTAGCATAGTTTCACAAAAGAGATGAAGGTGATGTTCAACCAGATGACTATCTTATTGATACTCCATAAAGGCAGAATTCCTGACATTAAATTCCTGTGTTTCAGGAAGAGAATATAATGTGTTAGATGTTTTCAGAAAATCTAATACTCCAATGGATTTGTGATCTCATGGAATCCCAGACTTTCAGACTTAGAAGGAATCTCATTGGTCAATTACTTCAACCTATATCTAGAAAAAGTTATTGGCAATTTCTTGGTTGACATCTCCTAAGACATAACGCTGTTACAAATCCACAATAACTTTTAAGAATTTGGTGCCTTCTTTTTAAGACCTTTCAATGAGGTAGGCCTTTCATTGTTATACTCAATAAGTATAACATTGAGGTTATAGTTATCTATATCCTAATAATTTTCTAGGTTATCTGTCTTCCACAGCCCTTGATCACACACTTTTTACTAATTTTTTGTGTGTTTTACATCAAGAGGAAAAGCAAAAATAAAAAGACAAAGGAAAAAACATAAATTGGCTTCTCTTGTTACATAATTGAAATATGATGCTAGGATGTTTTGGAAATCATCCTGAGAGAAAAAGGAACTAAGATGTTCTTCGACAACTTTCTGTGTGGTACAAAAAGATAGCAAAGCTGAAAATATATAGCTACAAATGGAACACATTTGTGGATAACAGAGCAAAATTTTCTTCTACCCTTCTCACTGGTATTCCTCACAGGAGTATTTGTCTCAATCTTTATGACTTTTTCTAGTCCCAGAGAGTAACAGCTACTGGAGAGTATTGCCTCCTTCTTTTCTCACATACATTTCATCTTTCAAGAAATTCTTATAGTTTATCCCCTCCTTTCCATTCCATTATACAAGTTTAGTGGGTCAATGCCTTTGCATTTATCTAATGAAATCATTTCCTAATTGGTCTTTCTGAATTTAATCTCTTCTTCCTCCAATCTTGTTCAACATTACTAGATTAATTTTCCTACATAATAATCATGGTTGGAATTTTTTTAATGCCTCTCCACTGTTTACCAAATAAAATCCAAACTCCTTTATGGTTTTCCATAATCACAGGACAATCTACCTTTGCAGACTAATGTAGTCTTTGCTTGCCACAATGGAATGACTTTCCTCCATGCCTTTGCTCATACCATTTTCTATAGCTATATTCCTTCTCTATCCTATCCCCACACTTAATATGTGTTACGAAATCTTGCCTATCTTTTAAGACTTAAGCAGCACAAATTCCAGTCTCTTTTTAGAATTCTTCCCTGATTATTCTTCCAAATAAAGTGATGTGTCCTTCCTCTAAACTCTTCATGAACTTTACTTATAACCTTTTAATATACTTATGTTTTATATTATAATGATCAATATATATCTAAATCTATCTATCTATCTATCTATCTATCTAAAATTTTCATTTCCCTGAAGGTAGGAACCACATCTTACCCATCTTTATATATACAGGGTCTAACATTGGGTTCTGGACAACATAGATACCTAAAAAAATGCTTGTAGCAAAATAAAAGGAATCAATGTATCTATGTTGAAATTGGTTACGTCCTAGCTCATAGGAGCCCCTTGACATTGAGGTCAGAGTTCTCTTCCTCTATGGGAAACCTTGAATCTAGTCTAGCCATTTATCCAAAGCCAGTAGTTGCTTGACTGAAAGAATAAAGGAAGAGAAAAGGAGAGAATGTGGCATCTCTGGGCAAAAGAACACAGGGATTCAGGCACTCCTTGTAAAAGTATCTCAGTCCCCCAGTAGACACACTTCTTTGATTAGGTTCACAAAGTCCTCTTGGCATGTTGAAGACAGCATTAAATGAAAATTTTCATATACATGGAATAAGCCAGAATAAACCATGAAAGAATAGGTGATTCATTCTCATAAAAATTCTTTCTTTTTTACCAGAGCAGGGTAAGCACAATATTCCAACACCATGGACAGCATTGTGAAATTCAAAAACCAAGACTTCATCTCTTTGAGGAATGACTGTTTAAGGAGAGGCCAACTATTCGAAGATGACATGTTCCCAGCCAATGACAGAGCTATAGGGCAGAAACTCCTGAATGATAAAGACATTACAAGCCCTGAATGGAAGAGACCAAAGGTGAGTTTGAGCATTATTGATAAGATTAAGCAGAAGAGTACCAAGATGAGTTAATGTGAATGTGTTGGAGGAACTCAAGTGGTCAGTTTAGAGAGGAAAAAATTTGGGGGACATAATTAACTTTTAAGATCCTCTATGTGATTTACTCACATAGAAGAGGCATTAGATGTGTTCTAGTGAACAGAACTAGTAGTAATGAGGAGAATTTGCAATATATATGGAAAAGTTCCCCAATCACTAGAGCTGCCCAAAAAGAGAATGGGATACCTTTAATAGTACTAGGTTTCCTCTCAGTGCAGACATTTAATTGAAGGCTAAAAGACTATTTGACAGTTTATGATAATGGTGATTCCTCTCATATCAGAGAATCATAGATTGAGAAGTGAAGGAGGATTTATCTAATTTTTTAATAGCCCTTCTGGGGAAAGTGAGACATACACACATACGTATGATGCTCCAATAGCCTTAATAAAATTTTAATTATTAAAACTTTAAATTGCTTGAGACTTTCTCTTAAGTTGATAAATAATCCTGTTGGGTAGGTATACAGATATTATTGTTCCCATTATGTAGAAGAGAAAAAGCAAGCAAAGAAAGTTTAAGTGACTAGCTCATGGTCATGGTGTCTAAGGTGGGTTTCCAATCCAGGTCTTTGCTGTCTCCAGGTCCAGCCATCTTTCCACTATACAATGTTTCCCCTATGAATCCATAGTGTCTATCATCAAAAGTGCAACATGGAAAGGTTGTTTGCTCACCAATAGAATCTACCCCAAAATCATTAACCTCTTACTCAAAAAGTCAAATTAATAAGCATTCATTAAGTGTTTAATATATGTTTGGTCCCTAAATACCATGGGCAAGCCAATGTGCTACATTTAGGAATACGAATGCAGCTTAAAAACAACTCCTTCATCAAAATGCTTAGTAGCACATTGGCCCACTATCTCAGAGTCAGGCATTTATATATCCCCTTTGGAGTCCTAAGGGGTACTTTCAGGGGGGACAAATCTCTTCTCTAATACAATTGATTCAAGCCATCACTGGTTGTACTCCTCTCACTGTTAGATACTAGTCAGTGACTAATGCCAGTTAAATGTCACTCAATGTGACTGAACCACTAAATATCAATTAGCTTTTTAAAAGGAATATTTACTTTGAAGATAGAACAATAACAAAAGTACAAACATTTTCTTGACAACATTTTGAGGGCTACTCCCTCACCACCTCCCATATAACATTAATATTTGGGGAGAATGGACTCAGATTTAGCAGTTTCTTAAGAAGCTTGGAACTGCCAAATTTTTGATTAAATATAATATTGTTATCTAATGAGTCCCCCATGAGGTCCTCACATCTCAATACCTTATTGTAAGGCTGAAAAAAACTACATGAAGCCAACTTCCAGAATCCTATATGGGATTCTAGGATGTTAAGAAGCTAGGAAGCCTCAATGATCTGATTCTCAGAGACTTGTTTTCTTAATATTTTGAAATTCACATAGAACCTCCAGATTAAAAACCTTCACCTACAATTAAAAAAAAAAAGCAAAAGACTGAAATTCATTTTCACAGGACCTTATATGGGACTCACAGGGAAAGGGTCCATTACCTGTGCAATAGCAACACTGTCTCTCATAGGAAGCCATCTGAAAAGGCATAAATCAAGAGCAGAGATCCACCAAGAAAGAAGCAGAGGTTGACTAGTATCCTTTTGAATGCCTTCACAGACAATCAAAGAACTATATGTACCAAATTGGAACCAGTTATATGATATGTACTCATTCTCAAAGTCTCTCCAAGGCACTTCTATTACATGTCATCTTTATTCTTATACAATCAGGTCATGCAATCCTCTCCACAAGAGGAGTAGTATCTGGGGGCATAAAACTGTAAACAGATAAATATCCATGTGGCAATTTGAGGAGACAGTAACACTAAGAAGTAGGAGAGATGAGAAAAGCTTTCTGTACAAAATGCTCTTATGAGCTGAAACTTCAAAAGATCAAGGGATTCCAAGAGATAAAGGGGAATAGAGACAGATTCCAGGAGTGGGAACCAACCTGTATAGTGGTGCAGATGGGTGATAAAATGTTGAGCCTGGGGAGTAGCAAAGTAGCTAATTTGCCTGGAATAGAAAGTATATGAAGAGTAGTAATGTGAAATAACAGCAACATTATAGAGTATGCTACAAATACTGTTTCATAGGATTTTCATAATAACTAAAGTCCACCAATGAGGAGAGTCTTATGCAAATGACCTTTGAATCAATGTAAGATCTCCATGTTTCTGAAATCTGTTCTCCTTTTAGATCATAAGGTCCTTGAAAGGAGGTAAGACAAGGCAAGGCAATAAGTATTTCTTAGGTGCTTACTGTGTGCCAAACATTATCAGGGGATACATATTCAGACAAAGAAGAAATATAAACCCTGCCTTCAATAAGCATACATGCTACTCAAGGAAGACATGAGAAAGAGAGTTATAAAGGAATTGGGAGAGGGGAGCTTACACAAGTTGGGGAGGAGTGGAGGCTATCACGATGTCAGGTTTATGAAAGTGATTAGCAGAAACCAGTAGGGAAGGGAAGGCTGGTTAGCTTAAGCCATTCTCCAAAATGGAATTCCCCATTGGAATTCACCAATACAAGAAGGCAGCCACATGACAGAGCACTGAATATTTCTTCATGTTAAATAGTCAGTACCTTTCACAGTACTTCATCCATGGTAGCCTTAATAATTATTTGCTGGGTTTAAATGTCTTATTTCTAGTAATTTTTATAAATCTGTACTAATAAATGTTATTTAATTAGTACTATTTACTTAGTTTTTTAATCTATAAAAAGCAACTCTTTTGTTCACAAGATACTACATAAGGATACAGATTCTTCGAGCACCTGAATATTACTTAACCTTGGGCTGCCAGTTTGTTCAATAATTATTAAGTGGCATTTGTTGGAATCCTCAGCATATGGGCCTGGAACATAGTAGGTACATAGTAAATGTTTATTAATTGATTGATTAAAGGCAAAATTTGAGGATTGAGCTAAAAGTTCTCAAATGAAATTTTAAACACTTAGCTAAAAATAATCTCAGACCTCAAAAACATTTCACCAGGTCATAATGGTAGGAAAAAATCATAATCATGACTTTTTCTTTTTCCTTTTTAAGGATATAATGAAATACAAGACCCCTAACTTTATTCTGAATGGTATGAGCAAGTTTGATCTTCAACAAGGATCTGCTGGTAAGATGAGGGCATTTTCTTTCCCAGGTACAGATTCTGAAGCCATAGCCACATAGTAGCCATCATGTTGGACTGGTAGAATTTTCTTCTCAAATCTACCCTCTGATTAGAGCATCCCTGCAACAAAAGATGTGCAGGTGATCCAAGAAAGCAAAGGCTCATTAGAAACAAAGATTCTGATCTTGAAGAGACTTGAGATAATTGCTAAAGCCTGTTCTCCCTCAATGGCTAGTATAGATTTAATTATTCTTATTTTTTCAGTCTTTTTATACTTTCCTCCTCTCCACACACCACAAATCTGCTATATTAGCCATCTTGCTATGCCTTCAAAACAACAATGGAATTCTTATCTCTATGCCTTTGCAATTGTCATATCTTCATATTCAGGATACTTTCCCTCCTCTTTATTTCTTTCCTGAATTCCTCCAGGTCCCAGTTTCAATTTCGTCTTCTACAGGAGGCCTTTTCTCATTCCCTGAGGCTGCCTTCCATCTATTCTATATATTTTGTACAAAACCAGTTTTATATCTGGTTATATACTTCCTCCATTAAAATATATAATCCCTGAAGACAGGACCTTTCCTTGAATCCTTAGAGCTTCTATTTATTGAGACTTCCCATTTTTATGAAGTATTTCCTGATTTCAAAGGGTCTAAATGCACAAGGGTAATGAGTAGAAAATATTTTTTTACTAGTTTTACCTACTTTTTATTGAATCTCTTTTTCACACAATAATTCTTTATTTTTTCCTTTTGCAAAACAGATTTATTTAGGGGAATAGTTTACAAATCAAATAAAGGGATACAATAGACACAAGGAATGGTAAATATGAAATAGAGTTGGGAGAGCATATGATTAAACTAACCAGAATTAGCCAGAATAAGGAGAAAGATGCTTAGAAGAAAGGCACTATGAGGAGGGCTTAGTAGCTTACTCCTGAAAAGAACTTATCGCACACAATAATTCTTCAGATACTTAAATACAACTCTTATGTTCTTCTACAGCCTTCTTTACTCCAGAAAAGACTTTCTCCAATTTCTCAATTGATTATCATGAGATCTTTGCCTTCCTAGTTGCCTTCCTCTCAAAGTTTTCCAATTCATGAATATTCATCATAAGTAAGACATCTAGAATTGAGTACAATATTTCAGATATGCTCTGACCTGAATAGAATACAGTTATATTTTTGGACATGTCCAATACAGGACTTTCTTTTGCTCAACTAATATTTGTTAAAGAGATTTTCTTTTCTTTTTCTTTTTTCCAAGAAAGGGGGTGTTGGAAGGCAGAGAAATTAGGTTTATGTTAAAATTAGTTTCAAAATGTCTTTTGGAAGAGGGAGTTCACACATTGGTGATTCTTTTATACTGCCAAAATTTTAGGTCATTTGAATGGCAAGATATTAAGAAGAATTTGCAAAAAGGGAATTCAGATAAAATAGAAACAAAAGAAAAGTTAGGAGCATAAGTTGATTCTTGGGAAAAGCAGATCCAGAAAAAGCAGCAAATGGGGTGTCTTGTGGGAAGTGAAGTATTAGGGAAGCTAGTTCCTTAGAATTATAGCAGTTTTGCAAAGGAGGAATCAGAATGTCACAAAAGAACAATATTAAGTACTTTGCACTGGCAGGAGAGAATATATCTTGGTATCTTACATGGTTCTGAAATTTACTACCGAGTAGATGCTTAATAAATTGTATTGATTCATTGATACCATGAAAAGCTCAGTTGCATTTTAAGCTAAAGCAGTAAACTGAGGTTCTTTGGGTATGACAGATATATTCACTCCCTGGAAATGGTGTGACTCACTTATCTCTTCTTGAGGGCTGAATCTGACTAACCATCACCCTCTTTTCGGTTTTTCCTGGACATGGACAACTAATATTTATCCCAAAATTCATCCAATTATACAGTCAGAGATGAACTATAGGATCATGTGTTTAAGAAAGGTATTGTGGTATAAGAGGAGTAGTCCCCTAGGAACAGCACTGAATTTGCAATCAGAACACCTTAGTTTCAATTTTGATCCTGCCACATACTGCCTATGTGACCCTGAGTAATTCAATCAGCATTTCTGAGCTTCTATTTCCTTGTCTATAAATTGAGAGATTTGGATAGTTTCTAAAGTCCTTCTTAGATTTATTTCTTAAAATTTTTACAGAAAGGAATGAAAAATTTATGATACATCATTCCTATGACAGGGTGATGTTTCAGGTTAAATCAGTGTGATGAGAGACCTTCCAGTTAATGAAGCCGTTCAGGAATGGAATGAGCTATTTTAAGAAATAATTAGGTCTCTGTGATCACTGGGAATACATCCAAGAGAGGCTGAATAACTATTTGTTGGAGATGTTGTCAAGGGAATTCTTGGTCAGGTACAGGTTGGAGTAGGTGACCTTTGAGTTGCCTTCTAATCCTTGAGATTAGATTCTACAAGTAATTTTTCTATGTCTTTTGACAGGTGACTGCTGGTTTCTAGCAGCACTGGGCTCTTTAACCCACAAACCAAAACTTCTGGAAAATATCATTCCAACAAACCAAAGCTTCACACAAGAATATGCAGGAATTTTCCATTTCAAGGTATGTATATCCTGGTGCTTGTCTTATAATAAAGTGGCCATTGAAAAATAGTAGAGTATTTAAAGACATTCATAATATGATAGATAGCTAGTGGCACAGTGAATAGAATGTTTGACTTGGATTAGGAAACATTGATATTTACTAGCTTTTTTCAGAAGGTACTAGGCATTCTTTCCTTGAAGTTCTTCAGACAAAAACTGAATGAACAAATCCTGTATATAGTAGTCAGTCAGTTAGTCAACTGGCATTTATTAAGTACTGCATTTTACAATTTTACAAGGATACAAGGAAAGGCAGGAAACAGAAACTATGATGTGGTGAACTATATAATTTCATGGGTCCCTTCCAATTGTGAAAGGCAATAGGCTAGGCACTCTCTTACATCACTTTGCTGTCCCTAACACTTGCTTTTTTTTATATCAATATGGATTTTTAAAATATGATGTGGCAGGAACTATGTTTGCTGTTGATAGTACAAATATGACAGCGGGACAGGTCTTGCTCTCAGTGAATTCACATTCACTGTGGAATTCCACATAGGTGGAATATAAAAAATTTACAAGATGTAAATACAGAATAAAGTCATAAGAAAGAGAAAGTTATTCAGGAAAAAAGGCACGAACAACTCAGGGAATAAGAAACATTTAGGAGAGTAGGAGGGAGGGAGGGGGGAGAAAAAACATTGAGAGAGACAAAGACTGAGATAATAATAGTGGCTAGTATTTAGGATGTGGACTTTGACAGAGTTAATTTGGTCCCCATTATCAAGAAAATGAAAAATCCCAAACTGTCTTGTTTGCATAGAATGATGTGAAGCTGAAGTTCCCTTGGTTTTGTCTAAGCTCTGAATTTGTCCAGTTAGCATCTTTAAGCAACCTTTGTCCAAACAATTTCAGCATCTCAATCCACGCTTCCCTAGATCTTGCCTGCTACTCTTTTATTTTCTCTGGTTATAAAAGATTGTATTGCCCCAAATCCAATTGTTCAGTCAGTATGACTGTTTAATGTTTTATAGGTGCTTGAACCTGTGAAGATATTTTAATGTAAAATAAATAGCACTGAAAAAAGTTCATGTCCAGTATGAATTCTACTAGATCTATTAAATGTCCCTGCTGGTTGAAAGGTTTCTCACATTTTTTACATTTAGATTTCTCTCCAGAATGAATTCCTCCACATATAGTAAAGCATGAAGTGATGTAAAAGGTTTTGCCACACTCATTAGGTTTTTCTTAAGAACATATACTATAGTAATGATTAAGTTTTGAGTGGTAATTGAAAGATTTCTTATATTTATTAAACATAAGTTTCTATACCATAGAAATTCTGCTATGTTTAATTAGGTCTGAAAGCCATTTGAAGCACTTTCCAACTCTACCATGTTTATAAAAACAATTTTCTATAGACACTGTTTTGGGAGGAGGACTGAACTGAAATTGAGTTTCTTTCATACTGAAAAAAATTGAAACACTGAACTTGTTTTTCTATAATTAACTATTATTGAAACACTGAACTTGTTTTTCTATAATTAACTATTAGTTTCTTGGACTGTCTTTCCATGTTTTCTAATCCAGTATCATAATTCCAAGCTTCTCCCTATTTAGAATTCCTAAACCATTCTTTTTTAATCTTCTGTAGATGACTTTCTTGTAGAAATATATTGCTTTGGAGTTGACTCCTTGATTTTACATTCTCTCAGTGGGGAAATCTAGGATAAGGCACTTGGGAATCCAGAAGTAATTTTTTTTCCCTTAACTCTCCTTTTCTGAGTAACAGGCAAAGTCTTGGTATGGCATCCTTTCTCTTGAGGGTTATTGCCCTCTAAAATCATTCCTTCTCGAGTGTTTTCTTTGATATTCTGACCTTTGCCAAGTTTTGTCTCCCTGAATGAGGTGCCATTTTAATTCCCCCTTCCCACCCTCTCACTCCGCCCTACACATAGCAGACAAACCCTGAGAAGGCAGGACATCTTTTTGATTTTTTCCCTTAGGCACTTTTTTTTTTTGAACAATTGCCTTTCATTTTCAAAACACATGCAAAATAGTTCTCAGCACTCATCCCTCCCCTGTGTTCCAAACCTCTCTCACTCCTTTCACTCACCCCTTCCCTAGACAGAAAGCAATCCAGTATATATTAAACATGTGCAATTCCTCTATGCATATCTTCTTGCTGCACAAGAAAAATCAGATAAAAAAGAAAAAATGAGAAAACGAAAAGGCAGCAAAGAACAACAAAAAAGGTGAAAATATTATTTTGTGATCTTCCCCATAGTTCTCTCTCTGGCTCTCTCCCTCATAAATCTATTGGGATTGTCCTGAATCACCTCATTGTTGAAAAGAGCTAAGCCCATTAGAATAGAACATCACATAATCTCCTTATTGCTGTGTGCAATGTTCTCTTGGTTCTGTTCACTTCATTTAGCATAAGTTCATATAAATCTCTCCAGGTCTTTCTGGAAATCATCCTTCTTATTGTTTCTTATAGAATAATACCGTAACTTATTCAGCCATGGACAGCTATTCAGTTTTCATTTCCTTACAACTACAAAAAGGGCTGCCACAAACATTTTTCCACATGTAGGTCCTTTTCCCTTTTTTTATTATCTCTTTGGAATACAGACTGAGTTGAGACACTGCTTGCTGAATCAAAGGGTATGCACAATTGGATAGACTTTTGGGCATAGTTCCAAATTGCTCTCCAGAATGGTTGGATCAGTTCACAACTCCACCAACAATGTATTATTGTCCCAGTTTTCCCCCATCCCCTCCAATATTTATCATTATCTTTTCCTGTCATTTTAGTCAATTTGAGAGATGTGTAGTGGTATCTCAGAATTGTCTTAATTTTCATTTCTAAGCATGAGATTATTTAGTTTCCAATTAATTTTTGGTCTATTATTCCCTGGCCCTTTATTACATATAATTTTTATTGCATCATGATTTGAAAAGGATGTATTTCCTATTCCTCTTTTTCTCCATTTGATTTTGAGAATTTTATGCCCTAATACATAGTCAATTTTTTTGTAGATTTTATGTGCTGCCCAGGAAAAAGTATATTCCTTTCTGTCCCCATTCCATTTTCTCCAAAAGTATATCATACCTAACTTTTTAAAAATTCTATTTACCTCCCTAACTTCTTTCTTGTTTATTTTGTGATTTTATTCATCTAGTTCTGACAGAGTAAATTTGAGATCCTCCACTAGTATAATTTTACTGTCTATTTCTTGTTGTAGCTCCTTAACTTTTCTAGTTATCTGGAAACCATACCACTTGGTGGAAATAAATTGAGTATTGCTATCACTTTTTATTTATGGTACTATTTAACAAGATTCCGTTTCCTTCTTTATCTCTTTTAGCTAGATTTATCTTGGCTTTTGCTTGATTTGAGGCCATAATCACTCTCTTTGCTTTTTTTTACTTCAATTGAATAGATTCTGCTTCAGCCTTTTACCTTTACTCTGAATGCATCACTCTTCTTTAAATGTATTTCTTGTAAGCAACACATTGTAGGAGTCTGGCTTTTAATCCCATTTGCTATCTACATCAGCTTTATGGGAGAGTTCATCCCATTCACATGCATAGTTAAAACTTCTAACTATTTCCTACTATATTATTTTCTCCAAGTTATACTTTACTCTTTCCCTTCCCTTTTTCCTTTTCCCTCTTCATCAGTGTTTTTATTTTGACCACCACCTCCCTCAATCTGCTATCCCCTTTTACAGCCCTTCCCCCTTTCATATCCCTCTCTCTTTCTACTTCTATTCTCACTTCTAGTAATCTCCTCACCTTGTTCTCCTTTCCCCTCCTACTTCCCTATAGAGTGAGAAAAGTTTTTGCTTTAAACTAAATATGTCTGATAGTCTCTCTTTGAGCCAAATCTAATGAGATTAAGCTTTACACAATCCCTCTCTCTTCTTTCCCTCAACTGTAATAGGTCATTTTTGCCTCTTCGTGTGATGTAATTTACTACATTTTAATTCTCATTTGCTCTTCTTCCAGTACAGTCCTTTTTCCATGACTAGTTTCTTTTTCATATATCACAATAAAATAAAATTATACCTGTATCCTCTAAGCATAACCATAACAGAGATACAAATCTCAAGAGTTAAATATATCATCTTCCCACATAGGTATAAAAACAGTTTAACCTTTAAAAATATAGTTTTTTCCTTCCTTTCTACCTTTTTATGCTTTTCTTATACTCTGTATTTGAAAATCATATTATCTGTTCAGCTCTGGTCTTTTCATCAAAAATAATTGAAAATACCCTTTTTCATTGAATGTCCACTTTTTTCTTCTGAAAGATAGTGCTTAATTTTGCTGAATAGTTGATTCTTGTAGTCCAAGCCCCATCACCCTCTAGAATATCATATTTCAGCTCCTTTGATCCTTTAATGTGAAAGTTGCTAGGTCCTGGGAGGTCCTGATTGTGTCTTCTTGATATTTGATTTGTTTCTTTCTGGAAGCTTGCAGTATTTTCTCTTTGGGCTCATAGTTCTGGAATTTGGCTACAATATTTCTTGGAGTTTTCATTTTGGGATCTCTTTCAGGAGGTGATCTATGGATTATTTCAATGGCTATTTTACTCCCTGGTTCTAAGACATCAGGGCAGTTTTCCTTGATGATTTCTTGAAAGATTTTGTCTAAGCTCTTTCTTTTATTGTGGTTTTCAAATAGTCCAATAATTTTAGATTATCTCTGGTGGGTCTATTTTTTCAGGTCAGTTGTGTTTCCAATGAGATAGTGTCCATTTTTTTTCTATTTTTTCTTTTTCATTTTTTTTGGAGGATTTTGTTTGAATGGTTCTTGATATCTCATTGATTCATTCTCTTCCATTTGTTTGATTCTAATAGCTTTAGTGAATTATTTCCTTCAGTTATCTTTTTTTACTTCTTTTGAATTTGGTCAATTGAACGTTTTAAATGAGTTGTTTTGTTCATTGGATTTTTTTCCCATTTTACCAATTCTATTTTTTTAGGGAGTTGTTTTCTTTTTCCATTTCACCAATCCTGTTTTTTAAAGAGTTGTTTTATGCAGACAATTTCTGTGTTTCCTTTTCCAAAGCTCTCATTTCCTTTCCCCATTTTTTCTTGTAATTCTCTTTTGAATTCTTCTAAGAGAGCCTTTTGGGTTGGAGACCAACTCATATCATCCTTTGATGCTTCATCTGGAGATATTTTGCCTTTAGTGTCTTCAGAATTTAAGGTCAGTTTTTCCTTGTCTCTGTAATAACTGTTGATGGTCAGAGTTTTTTGTTTGTTTGCTCATTTTAAAAGGTTGAGGTCTGTTCTTAGGGCAAAGGGGAGATTGTCCCAAGCTTCCTCTACAGGAGGCTGGCTTCATGATGTCCTGAGGCAGGTACTGCCAGCTTCCTCCCCATGCTGGGTGAGCATGTTCAACTTCTGGTTGTTATGAAAGTAATTCAGGGGCTCACAATTTGCCTTCTGTAGTTGTGTTTCAGATCTCATAGCTGGTCTGCTGATTTACTAGCTTCTGAATCAGGACAGAGTAGCAAATTCTGCTGTATTTTGGTTAAGAGGTTCCCACTAGATTATCCCAACACACCAAGAACTCTCTGCCTTGGGTCTCCCTGTGGGCTGCATCCAGTATACTATCTTATTTGATTCTTGTGAAGAAGATACAATTATTATTCCCATTTTGCAGATGAGGAAACTGAAGTTGAAGGAGGTTAAATGACTTGCCCAAGGTCATATCTAGTTAAGGTTCTGAGGCTGAATTCAAACTCAAGTCCACTAAATCATGTACTTTATACATTAGCCCACCTAACTGCCTTAAAGGTCTTTTCTCACACCAATCCAATGAGATTTATATGGGCTGCAGTTAATTCCTAGGTTCTATTATTTTCCTCTATGACCTTTTAGAATTCCTAATTTCTTTCAGGGATTAGTTCAAGCATAGTGCTATCTAGAAACTTCACTGAGCACAGCAAATTTCATGGGAGAGTGATTCTCAACTGATTCTCAACACAGTTTGTCCTTCCCAATAAAAATCACTTTTCATGTATCTTATATCTATTTTGCATATACTTTTGTAACCAACAGACATTGCTATTAGGGAGGTTTTACTAAAAGCAATAATATTCATTATCTTCTGTCCACTTTCTGAATATTACCCAATTCCTGGGCATGGCCATGGCCATGCTTCCCACTCTTCTGACACCATTCTCTTTTCAATGCATAGCCCTAGTCACAAGACTATCCCTTGGGCTACTCTTTTATTCTGACCTTCATTCTATAGGTAGAAACTTCATTGAAATACTAGTGCTTTGTGGTTCTTGCATTTTGCAAATTCCTGGCTCTGTAGCCTGGGGTAAAGATTTGAAGTCATATGGTGTTTCTTTTTATATTATTTAGGAACTTATAAGAGTTGGTCAAAAACATATATAAAGCTCCTATTATATGCCAGGTACCTTGCTACATGCTGGAGAAATTAAATCAAAAAAGAAAGACAAGATTCTGTCCTCAAGAAAATTACAATCAGATGGGAGGGAAATGAAGAAAGGAACCTGAAGGGGGTTAGGAAGAGAAGAATATCTGTCCCAGGCATAACTGAGAAATTCCCAACACATAGTGTTGGGAAATTCATAGCCAGGCTGGAAATGAAAAGATGGCTAGTCTGAGGGTGGGGAAAGGTTATATGAAGTTATTAATAAAAATCAAACCCTTAAGATTCACTCCTTCAGTTCAGCCCTTAAATAACAGAAGAAAAATAAAACACCCTGACATTTTTTTCAATTTTGTATATTCCAGATTATTCATGACTTTCTCCATTGCAACCCCACTTAGGCAAATAATAAACACTCATGAATTGCATTATTTGTGACCAATATGGAACAAAATCAGAAATTAGAAGCAGTTTAAAGAAATAGAAAAAATATTCTAGAGGAAGCCTACCAGTGACAGACAAAATGAAAGGACAAGGGGTATTAAAACATTATTATACTTTCATGTATCTACAAAAGTGATAATAATCAGATGCAGCTTCTAGACATTCCAACTATATCCATCAGGTGGAATTTTCCCCTCTCTAATAAATAGAGACTGTGGCATTAGGAATTAAGCCTGATACTCAGATTCTAGTCTTCACATCCTTTGTTTAAAAAAATAAAAAAAAAAAAGCCTATATGAGTTTTTCTTTCTTCCTCCTCACTGCCATTATGATTCTGTACTTACTTCTCTTCAGAATTGAACTCCTGAATTTTTTCCTCAGTCCTTTTAGATCATGGTCCTCCATCTAGAACCTAGGTTCTTCCTCCCTGTATATGTATTTTGGAGGCAAGAGAGAGTATTGGGCAGGAAAGTCGCATTGTCCTTGAATTGTGATTTACAGAAGTCCACTGGGACTTCTGAATCTCGTTTTCATGACGTCTCAAAAATCTGGATAATGAAGTTAATATGCACACATAC
Source organism: Sminthopsis crassicaudata (assembly GCF_048593235.1). Taxonomy (NCBI): domain Eukaryota; kingdom Metazoa; phylum Chordata; class Mammalia; order Dasyuromorphia; family Dasyuridae; genus Sminthopsis; species Sminthopsis crassicaudata. The sequence continues at coordinate 221,601,589 of NC_133618.1, forward strand.
ATATGTTTGTTTGCATATCTTTTTGAAGAAAGGAACTGTTTGCCTCCTTTCTTTGTATCCTTGATGACTAATATAATACCCCCATAGAGTAAATGCTTAATAAATACTTGTTGATTGATGGATAGGATAAACTTTTGGTAAGTTGTTTTAAATATGCAAAACCTAGGACTTCAAAAGTAGGAATTAGTAAACTATGGCCCATTGTAGAGCTAAGAGAGTGAGCCATACAGAAACTAGGTATCTATATGTCTATCAGGTAAGGTCACCGTTTCACATATCTATCAGGGTAAGTTCAAAGTGGGTACATGGTTTAGACATAAAATGTAATATAAGCAAAGTAGGGGAGCATGGAAACTTTTACCTTCCAGATCTATACATGAGGGAAGAATTTATGACCAAATAAGTGATAGAGAGGATTACATTAAGTATATTGGATAATTTTGATTTCATAAAATTAAAAAAAAGTTTAGCACAAATTAAATTAGTGCAGAGAAAATTAGAAGAAAAGTAAGAAAATAGGAAATCATTTTTACAGTAAGTTCCTCTGATAAAGGCTTCATTTCTCAATTTAATAGGTTACTGAGTAAAATTTATATAAAAATGAATTTCCAATTGATAAGTGGTCAGAGGATATGAGCAGTTAGTTTTCAGAAGAAGAAATCAAGATTATCTATAATCATATGAAAAAAAATGCTCTAGATTACTACTGGTTAGAGATTGCAAATTTAAAAGCTTTGAGGTGCCATCTCATGCCTATTCGATTGGCTAAGATGACAAAAAGGAAAATGATAAATGCTGAAAGGGATGTGAAAAGTAAGCACATTAATGTACAATTGATGGAATTGCAGACTGTTCTAATCATTCTGGAAAACAATTTGAAACTATAGTCAGAGCTACAAAATTATGCATACTTTTTGACTCAGCAATACTACTACAAGATTGGTGTCCCAAAGAAATCAAAGAAAAGGGGAAATAACCCATTTGTACAAAAATACTTATAGCAATTTCTTTTGATGGCAAAGAAGTGGAGATTTAAGGGATGTCCATCAATTAATTGAACAATTTGTATATATGATGGTGGTGGGTTATTATTATGCTATAAGATATGACAAAGGGGATCAATTCAGAAAAACCTGGGAACTTACATGAATTGATGCAGAGTGAAGTGAGCAGAACAAGGAATTTACTGTACAACAGCAATATTAACAGCAATGATCAACAGTGAAAAAAAATAAATTATTCTGAGTACAATGAATCAAGATAATTCTGAAGAATTAATGATAAAATATGTTACCTACCTCCAGAGAAAGAACTGATAAACTCTAAGCAGAAAATGAAGTATTTTAAATTTATTTTTCTTTCTTTTAACAATTGCAATAATATTAAATAGAAATATGTTTTATAAGATTTTCATGTAAATTAATATCTTATTGCTTGTCTTCTGAATGGATGTGGGAGGGGCTGGAAGAAAGAAGAGAATTTGTAGCTCAAAAAAAAATTTAAAAGTTGTTAAAAACCAATATTTCTTTGGGGTGGAAGAAGAATAGGAGCCATGAAAAATAGGCAATAGACATTATTTGGCCTGCAGATCATAGTTTGTTGTTGTTGTTGTTGTTGTTGTTTTTTAATGTAAAACATTCTTAGCTCATTGGCATACAAAAACAAACTACTAGTTAGAGTATATTGATCTGAAACTTAGAGAGGTCATTGAACATGGCCAAAGTAACATAGAGTTGGCAATCATTGTTGGAGTAGTAGCAGCAGCAGCAGTAGCTGCAATCTTAGTAGTATAGCAGCAGCAGCAGCAGCAACTAATTTTTACAGTACTTATAATGTATCAGACCTTATACTAAGAGTTTAACAATTATTCTTTTATTTGAACCAGAGCTTAATTTAAATCAAGGTCATTCTAATTGGGAATTTTCTCCCTTCTCTTTCAGTTTTGGCAATGTGACCAGTGGATAGATGTGGTGGTGGATGACCGTCTCCCTGTGACATCAAACAGGGGAGGTTTTCTTTTTGTTCGTCCTCGAAGTGGAAACAATGAATTTTGGCCCTGTTTGCTTGAGAAGGCTTATGCCAAGTAAGCATTCTATGAAATTTCCAGTTCTCCTCTTCTCTCTGCTTTCCTGGATGGGTGTGCTTACCCAGCTGTACCAGTTGTGACTTGCCAGATGGCATTAATCTTTAGGCAAATCTGCTGTCTATAGGGCATGCCTTGAGAGAGAGAGAGGGAACTGGGGCATTGAAAATAATATTTGTTATGACTCTATATCAAATGCAAAATTCTCTTTGACAACAGGACTGAGATTTCATGCCTTGAAGCTCAGGTAATGACTTTTCTTTGTTTAAAATGCACTTATTAATCTATTTTATCCCAAGTTACAGAGCTAATAAAGTGTCAAGGTCAGAATCTGAGTTCAGTACTTTTTGTCTCCAGATCTAGCACTTTACCCATATAGAGAGGGTAGAGAGGGAGGGGAAGAAAGGGGAGAGAAAGAGAGAGACAGAGAGACAGAGACAGAGATTAGATATAGAGATATGGAAACTATCTTCATAAAAATGATAAATCAGTTTATGGGAGCTGATGAGATCACCAAATGAGATAGTATACATAGAGAAGAGCTAGGGTAGAGTCTTGAATGACATCTGAAATTAGTGGTCCTAGCTAAAGGGCTTCCTGAGAACAGTTCATCAGATAGGACACACACACACACACACACACACACACACACACACACACACACACACACACTCTATCTCTATCCTCTAGGGATTTCATTAATTTCTACAAGTTCAATGATTATCCTGGGGTAGTTTCCCAAATTGATATTTCCAGCCTTAATCTCTTTCTTGAACTGCTTCATCCACCCCAAATGGCCAATTACCTATTAAGCATATTCCCTAGGATATTCCAGAAACACTCAGACTCAACTTGTTCAAAACAGAATAGTTTCTCAAGTCCTCTCCTCCTCTAAACAAGCCTCTTCTTCTGAGGGGAATATCATCTTTCTTCTAGCCACTTATGTGAACAACTTTGGAATGGTCTTTTTTCTTTCCATAAACCTCCATACCCTGTTATTTTCCAAGTCTTACTGATTTAACCTGAATATCATCTTACATCTGTATCCTTCCCTGTACTCACATAGAGTCTCTTATTCTCACTCATACCCTCATTGCTTTTCCCCCCTGAGGCAATTGGGGTTAAGTGACTCACCCAGAGTCATACAGGTAGAAAGTGCTAAGTGTCTGAGGCCAGATTTGAACTCAGGTTCTCCTGACTTCAGGGCTGGTGCTCTATCCGCTATGCCACCTAGTAGCCCCAAGTCTGTAGGAAATGACTTGAGAGAGAGGGAATTGGGGCATTGAAAAGAGTGTTTGCAACCCTTATCACTTCTTACCTGGCATACAAAAATATCTCCCCTCTCCAATCTGTCTTCCATATAAATAGCAGCATGATTTCTCTAATTTTTCTGATTATATTATTTTGCTACTCAAAAGTCTTCTATGGTTTCCTATTGTTTCCAGGATAATATCTAGCCTAGTATTTGTAATCCTCTGCAATCTGTCTCACTTTGCCAATGTTACTTCTTATTATTCCCTTTTCATACTCTCTACTTCCTAGCCCAAATGACCTTCTGACTATACAAATCATCCTCTTTGACACTTCTGTGGCTTTTGTGAAAGTGATTCCCCTATGTCTGGAATGTTCTTCTTTCTCATTTTCCTATTATGTGCATGTGTGTATGTGTGCGTGTGTATACATATACTTATATATGTATATATATATATATATATATATATATATATATATATATGAAGAGAGAGAGAGAGAGAGAGAGAGAGAGAGAGAGACATATTTAGAGAGAGAATTTGTCTTCCTTAAAAGTCTAGTTCCTACATGACACCTTTCCCAATCTCCCATATACCCTAATCCTTCCCTTTTGAAATTAGTTTTTATATTTTCATCTTTGTTCATATCTCCTAGCAGAAAATAAGTTTATTACTACATATAATAAATATTCAATTGATAAATTGATAATTTGTTCATTTGAATTGAATTTATAGGCTTTATCACCATAGCTTGAGAATTTTTGAGTTTTGCTTAATAATACATGGGATAAGTATTTACTTGGAGAATATTTCATTTGGCTCAGATCTGTAATTTCATTGATATAGAGAAGATAAGGAAACCTTCCCCCTACTAATATAAATCAATATTTTCTCTTCAAATTATCATCTTCAAAAATTGAATCGCTTTCTATTCACTGACATGATTCCTCTAAGAGTATAATACTAATGAGTCAATTCTGTAAAATTTCTTTTCTGAACTCTGAGTGTCTAATGACTAATTCCAGTTTCTCTTTGACAGGCTACATGGCTCCTACTCCCAGTTGCATAGTGGCTACATGAATGACTCACTGGTGGAATTAACAGGAGGGGTGGCCATAGAAATCACACCAAAAGAAGTCCTTTTTAAGAATTTGCAACTGGCTGAGCAATATAACTCACTAATAACATGTGGGCTTGTAGATGTAAGTATCAGGTGCGGTTGTGCCATGTTCACCAACTGTTTTGTCTCATCATCCTGTCTTGCTAAAGTTAAAGTACTAGCCTGTATTAGAGGCTATTTCCCCCCCAAAAAAAATCTTCACATATGACATAATGACATGAATATTGACTCTTAAGTTACAGAGCCTGAGTTCAAACCAGACCTCTGCCATTTACTACATAAACCACTCTGAAACTCTGTTTTTTCATCTGTTATTGGAGAGTTGGCTTAGATTGCCTTGGAGCTCCTTTCCATCTCTAAACTTATTATCCTATTAACCAGGATACCCCAAGGCAATCTTAGATCCAGTCCAAAAATGATTATGACAGCTTCCAAACTGATGTCACAGCTCCAGGTACTTGCCTCTGCAGTTCCTATCACTAGTACTTTTTATCATATTACTTTCCTGATGAAAATCCAGGGAAAAGGCTACCTATAGAGTAAATAAGAAATCTTATCTTAACATTGAAAGTCTTATTTTCTGACCACATACTATATTTGGAGACTTAACTCCAACTCCTCCTCATGCCCCCAAAGTTCCCAGTAAAACTAGGCTGCTCTTGGTGTGATCTTCTGGATTTCAGAGTTAGACCTAGGATTTTTATTTTCAAAAACAGTTTTGTCAGTTCTCCAGAGACCAGAATCTCTGAGAGCTGTTTTTGTTAATCAAATTCAATAAGAATCTTATTGATAAGATAAAATTTATTCACTTATAATGATATGAGGATAAACATCTATTGTCTAGACATGACATCTATCCTGAATTGATAAGGCTACATGAGCAACTATATTATGAAATGAGATCATTGCTGTATGAGAATTACAGCTGAGAGACATAAATGTTCTTCTAGGACTTCAATCAAGCTACAGTAACTGAATGAATTGTTCTTATCTACTCTAGGAATAATTCTCTTTAAGGAATCAGGTTAGATTATCCAAAATAGAAGACTATATTCCTCAGGCCAATGGTTCTCAAACTTTTTGGACTCCTTGATACTCCTTAAAAATTATTGAGAGTCCTCTCAAAGAATTCTTATTCATGTGGGTTATATGTAACACTATTTACTATATTAAAATTTTTAATGTCCTAATATTATTATAAAAATAAGTTTGCTCTCACAGATCCTCTGAAAAAGTCTTAGGAATAACCAGAGGCTGCTGGAAAATGCTGGAGAGAGACACAATGATTTTATGAGAAAATGGGGGAATACTTAATTTGAAGGGAAATCTCAGCAAATAAGAGCTTCAGTTCTTTAAGCCCTGAAAGGCTTATTTTACAGAAGAGATATTAATTATAATTTATTTGATCCTAAAGCACATAACCAGAAGCAGTGGTTAGAACTTGCAAAGATATAAATTCAAACTTAATGTCAGCAAAACTTCCTAAAAATTATAGTGTAATGGGCTACCTCAAGATATGTTTGTCCTTATTGGAAGTTTGCAATGAAGATTGGATAATCATTTATTGGGTGTGATAGTGATTTTTTTCCCCAGTATGAGTTGGATTAGATGTCCCCTAAAATATCTCTCAGCTATGAAATTCTATGATTCTTTGCATTTTATCATTAGGTGAACATGTCCTATGTTTTCCCACTTTGTCACTTTTACATACACTATATCATGTTTCTATAAAGTTTTCCCTCTTCTTCCTTCCTCTATCCCCTGCAATAGTAACTAGTAGGACTAGGGCCTCTTTATTTTTTCTACATGTTTAGAAGCCCAGCTCAGATGCCATTCCCTCCACAAAGCCTTTCCTCTCTACCCCTTACTTGGCCAGTGATTACCTTTCCCTCTTCTAGACTAATGTAACATTTTGTACCTCTCTTTCATACTTATTACATGTTACAATGTATAATGTTTATTTATGCTAGACATGGTGTATGCCTTTAATCCTTAATACCATGAAGGTCGTGGATGCTAGATCTCTTAAACGCAAGTGGTTTGAGCCACAATAGCTAAACCAATCAGCTAATTTAAGGGGACAAACTGATTCAGGTCTGAGATGGACCAGGTTGAAACTCTTATACTGATTAGCAGTGGGATTCAACCTGCCATTAGTCATAGCACTTTCAAACTGGAAAGATAGGAATACCCAATCATCATCACCATTTTTGCATACTTTTTAAATTTTCTTACAAATTAAAAAAACCTCCTTGAACATAAGGGCCATGTTTCACTTCTATTAGACTTCCATGATAGCTAATAGAATGGTTGTTTCACATTAGGCATTTAATATCTGTTTTCTGGACCAATGTTGAATGAAGACATGTGGTGTGTTTGAAAGGAGATGCCTAGTTTATTATTCAATTGAGGTTATATAGTAAAAAGCCCACAGGAACATTCATAGTTTCTTTTAGTTCTGTTACTAATCAATGGAAATCATCCTGCCAGTATAGATGCAAATGCTTAAATGCTACTACACATTTGAGATACTCTGTATATGCTTATATGTTTCCCTGTTTGTGTTACTGTATAACAAATCAATTCTGAAACTAAACACTGTCTCACTTATTTTTTTTCTCTTGAAGTATTCAAACAACGTAGAACGCTTGGGACTAGTGAATAAGCATGCCTATTCGGTGACTGGAAGTGCAGAGGTGAGAGCCCTCTCTTCTCCTTTTGGTAGATGAAGTAAGCAAGGCTTGAGGTGGGGGAGTGGTCCTCACCACTGTCGGGGATGACAGTAGAAGACAGGTTCAGCAAAAGGTTTATTATAAGATTCTGGAAGAAGAGCACCAGGGTTCAAATACCACCTCTGCCTTGTTTTTCCTCGGTGTCCTTCTTGTGTGAGAATTTCAATTCACCAGGTTTCAATTTCTTCATATTCCTAATAGCCAGTATCTCTTATATTTATCAAACAATTAACTATAAATGAACAAGCATATCACCCCACCTCTCTCAGGCACTGCTGAACACTGGAGAGACAAAGACAAAAGTGAAAGAATATTTGCCTTTAAAAAGCTTCCTTTATAATGGAGAGAATGTATACACAGCATAAGCAACATATAAAAACTAAATGCAAATAATTTCTGGGGGTAGTTGGGGGAGGAGAGAATGGACAAACAGCTGATAAGTTTTTTGAATTGAGCTTTGAAGAAAGTCAAAAATTCTACCAGAGTTGTTTTAAGAGGCCAAATATCTTCCATCCCTGGCCCTGCCCATCAAATCAAAAAATAAAATAGAGGGGGCAGCTAGGTGGTGCAGTGGAAAGAGCACCAGCCCTGAAGTCAGGAGGATCTGAGTTCAAATCTGGTCTCAGACACTTAACATTTCCTAGCTGTGTGATCCTGGGCAAGTCACTTAACCCCAATTGCCTCAGCAAAAAAAAAAAATAAAAAATAAAAAAAATAAAAATAAAATAAAATTAAATTAAATTAAATTAAATTAAAATTAAATAGAAGATGCATATAGTCTGCCCATTTTGACAAATAAATTTCCCAACAATGGATCTCAGTTTTATTCTCTGTAAAATTAATGCATTAGATGAGATGAGATCCCTTCCAGTTCTAAATCTATGATTCTCTGACCCATCATAAGTAGTTTCTCTAGCTATGATAGTGGATTTAAGTCATCTCTAGTACTAATCTAATCCAATCCTTTCATTTTATAAATGAAGAAACTAAAATTTGGAGGAGATAAATGACTTTTTCTAGTTATCTGTAAAGGAAGCATCACATGGTCATAGAAAAAAGTTCACTTGCATGTTTCAAGATGCACGGTCTGGAAGCAATAAATTACAGGCTTTAGCTAACTGAGCTAATTAGTCATAGACTGGATAGCAATACAACTCTCCACCAGAGACTATCACAACAGAAAGCTTAACAAAATTTTAGCCTCCTTTGCCAGCCCTGCAACAAATTCTTGAGAAAAATCAATGGCCTTATTCTTGAGTAGCTTTAATAATTTGAAAAAGGGCCCTAACCGATAAATTAAAAGATTATGGTCATTCACAAATGTGTTGTACCTGTTTATTCTTCAATCCTTCTTATTCTCCTCCATAGGTAGATTCATAGATAGAATGACTATTTTTTATTTTTATATTCTTTATTATTTTATCACTTCTAACCAAACATAGAAAATCACTTACTTGGAGCATTTGGGGAATAATTGGATGGCTCAGTTAGTCTTGTTTTCAGAATTTTTCTGAACTATTAGTCTTTCTTCCTCTCAGTGTTCATACAGTTCCTTAGCAATAAGTTATGTTTTGAGGAAATCTGGCTAAGTATTTCACTAGGACATGATTTCTTTCTTTCTTGGTTCAAAAATAGTTTAAATTATAAATTTGGTATCATCAAAAGAAATTCAGTGAATAAATAAAAATTTAAAAGAGTATACATAAAATCATGAGCTCCAAGTTATAATTTTTAAGAAATGTATATTAACAGAAATGTAAAGGTGTGTGATATCAATATCAAATATAATTATTTCATTCAGAAATTTCGCCAATGTAAAATTGCCACAAGAAGATTTAAGGAATATTGAAAGTGTTTTAGTCAAAAAACATTTGATAAATCAAATGAGATAATATTTCTAAAGTACTTAATACAGTGCCTGGCACTCTGGGCGCTTATTAAATGCTTGTTACATTTCTTCCCCCGCCTCCCAGCCCTTCACTTATCAAATGGAGAGGGATGGCTGCCAAAGACAATGCTGGGTTATGTAAACAAAGTGTGTGTGTGTATGTGTGTGTATGTGTGTATGCATGTATGTGTATATATACACATACACATAAACATATATACATATACATATCTATAGAATATAAACAATCCTTTACAAAGAAGGATGATAGATGATTCTAAACAGTATTATCTCATAATGAAGAGAAATTCAGTGACAAGTAAAGCCAATCTAAATGAAGTTAAAGCACTAGCACTACTATCCCAGTTCCCACTCTCATTTGCAAGTCAATCACAACCTAGAAGTTGTGATTAATTCATTTAATGCCTTTTATTGATTGACTGAATAGGGGTGTTTTCACCTAATTGAGGCATCAGGGTTAGAATATGATTATTTGTCACTTTAAATGGGGCCCAGGTAGAGGTGGATGGGTGATTGGTTAAGTTAATGATACCTTTACATAAAGAAATCTATACTAAACTAAATCATCTTAAAAGCATTCAGGAATGAAATTGAGAAAATTATAAACAAAAGAAAAAGGGAAAAATTTGCAAAACTTATTACAACACATTTTTCTCAAAAAAGATAACAGAACTTTGCACTTGGATACTCATATCTGAATCACTGAAGTGTTTCCAGAGGAATTATGGGAAAATGATGCAAGGACATGAAATTTGGGTTAGAGTCAATATAGGAAAGTGCTCCAGTCACAGAGAGCCCCTCTATTATTTTGCTGACCAGAGAAAAGAAAAGACAAGGAAAAATTGGGGCCTGGATCTTTAACCAACTACACCAATGATCCTCAGACAGCAGGACAAGTAATTCTTAGGCAGTGGAAGTAAGGACCTATCATGTCAAACAAAAAACACCTACAACTTTTTCCCAAGCCAATTAGAAAGAAAATTGTGAATTGAGCAAAGTTTTTCTCAAGCAGCCTCTCCAAATCTATTTTCAGTTTCTTTATCACCTCCCATTTTCCAAATTCCTCACCTATAAAATAGGGGGATTAGAATAGATGATCTCAAAAATTTGGCTCAACTATTATTCCTGTAGCACCAAGTTTTAAACACATGGAGACAATTTAATTAAGTAATTCATGTATGGTTTTTAAAAATACCTAATTGTGTATTTACTTATTATATTATATATTATATGTATGTAAATGTGGTCATAAGTGATGATTTCAGGAAGGAAAATATATTTCAATTCATCAGAATGACTCTCTAATGAAGGAATTTCAATTAATATGGCAAGCACACAGACATGTTTGGAGATAGGGGACTTTTTTTGATGGTCCATAAATGATAGCATATGATTGCTTACTATATTTAAGCAAAAGTTTAATCCTACTTCTATCCTTTGGGCTATATATAGTCACTGACTTTGAAAGAATTTGAAGGCAACCACCAAATAGAAGACTTATCTAACTTCCATTGCCACTTTTGGTAAATTTCTTCTCTAAAGAATATGATGGGCTTGGGATTAACAGCATTTTCCTTTTTCTTCCCTTAAAACTCCTTGCTAACTTCAATACAGCATTTGTTGTCAAACAAGTACAAAATATTATGCCACAGTGTGAAGAAATCCCCTGGTAATATCTATATAAAGATTAGGTAAATCACAAGTACACAGATCCATGTGATTCAATTTGCTTGATTTCAGCAAAAAGCATGAGTCCCCATTTCTCTATGTTTCAGCAAATCATTTGGAACTGACATCCTCCTTGTTTGTTCAGTCATCTTCCCCTCCAACTCTAAAGTAGAGTTGGTTATTTACAACTCTCTTTGTCCCATAGAGGTCTTTTTCATCTGGACTCCAAAGGAAAAATGTTCCCTTGGATATTCTGACTCAGTAGAATCCCTTAGATTGCACCCAAATAATTCCTTGAATTTGCCATTCCTATCCTCTGGTTTCAGAATTTGCCTCCAGTTTCTCAAGACCATCCTTCTAATAACAACCATTTGGCCTTGTACTTAGTGCTTCTCTTAATCTTCAGACTCTTCAATTGGGATGGATTTACCTTGGTTTTTTTTTTTCAGATTTTTCTCTATTATTGTCTTTCTTCTTATTCTCTAAAGGTTTGAATGATGTTTCCTACCCCTCTCCACTATCCAGGAGTGATGTTTTTCTAGTCTCCCTGGTGTGGGATCATTTCCCCTTCCCTCAGTGAATCACCTCTCCAAGTCCTCCTCGGTGTATCACTGTCTTCTTGTAAAATCACAAAACAGTAAAGACAATAACATATCATGGCAATGTACAATGATAGAATGATTACACTTTAATTCATTTAAACTCACAATCATAAGGAAGATATATATTATAATATGATTATATAATTATATATTATATTATAAATTACATGTAATATATTATAATTATATATAATATTACATATAATATTATAATTATATAAGATGTATTATTTCCCCCCTTGCTTCATTTTACTAAAAAAAAATTTGACTGTAGCCAAATGAAGTTAAATTAATCCTTGAAGATATAATCCCCACCTTTCTGCTATTTCTATTTTTCTTTTTTGTTCTTTTTTCATAGGTTAGTTTGGGTACTCATCAAGAAAAACTCATCCGTTTGTGGAACCCTTGGGGTAAAGTAGAATGGACAGGAGCTTGGAGTGATAAGTATGAGAATTTTTTAAAACGTATCTTGCTTCTACCATTGGGAAGAAAACCATGACCTTTCAAGAATACTTTCCTCCTAAAACTCATGATGTTTCTCTGCCCCATGATTACCCATTCAAATTTTCTCATCAAGTATGTCCAGGGTTACATATGCCACATCTTCTCTCTTATTATAGCTTCATATATGAGTAGGAGGGTGTGTATGCTCCCTCTCAGGTTTTTTTTTCTCTTTTTCTTATCTTCTATCTACTCTCCTGTCTTCTTATCTTTTTCTTCCATTTTCACTATTGTCTCTTTCTCTCTTCTATCTATCCATCCTCCTTTACTTTTTTTCCTCTCTTTTCCATCTAGGCTTCTCTCTCTCACTTTCTCTCCTCCTCCTCCTCCTCCTCCTCCTCCTCCTCCTCCTCCTCCTCCTCCTCCTCCTCCTCCTCCTCTCCTCTCTGTGTATGTCCCTTTATCTATTTCTCTATCTATTTGAGAATATAGCCCCATAGGAAAGCAATAAAAAGCTCCATCTTTATATAATATATATATATATGTTATATGTGTTATATGTATATTTAATTCGCTTCTGGGCACCACATTTTAGGAAGGACTTTGATAAGGTTTAACATCTCCAGAGATGAGTGAAAGATGTCCAGAATTCTCAAGTTCATATTCTATGAGCATCCAACTGTGAATACTGTACACAATGACTAATTTCTCTGGATCTCAGTTTCCTTATCCATAAAATATTTGTACTGAATTATTCTTAAGTCCCTTCTTTATGCTTCAGAAGATTGAGGATGCAGAGGGGGAAAAAAGGATGTTAACTGTTTTTAACTATTTTAAGAGCTATCATAAGGAGAACAATAAGTTTAGTTCCTTGTGTGAGAAGTTCCAAAGAAGCAAAGTTAGCCCTGATATTGGGTGGGGAGCCTTCCTAATTTTAGAGCTACCCAACAGTAGAATTGGATTTCTTGGGGTGTAGTAGTTTCCTCCTCTTTGGAGGTCTTCAACCAAAGGGTTGGTGGTCCTTTGGCTATATGGTAGAAGGGCTCTTTTCCAAGTACAGATTAGACTATATAGATTCTGAAGTTCCTTTTGATCTTAAAATTCTGTGATTCTATAGTGTACATTGCACTTCTTTTTCCTAACTAACAAGTTTTCCTAAGTCAAACTCATATCCATTTCCCATTTAAATTGTTCTCCTTCACCAGTAGTCTAGTGCCAAAACCTCTTGGGTGACTGTTTCATCACTGGTCCTCCCTATAACTCAACCAAGCCTAAAGAGACAGTAATTATGGAATACATATGATGAGGTTAGTAAATATATTAGATTCTGAGGATCCAGATGACTATCATAGTCCTTGTCACAAAACTTACACTATAGGAGGTGACTACAATATAATTTAAATTATTAAAGTGCAATAAAAAAGGACATACAACTTGCTATAGTAGTTCTAAGGAGGTAGATATGATAGCATCATAAAATCTTAAGACCAGAAGAAAATTAAACATCCAATAAATGAATATTCTCTACAACATCCTACACTTTACTCAAGTACTATCAGTTTCCAGAAATCCTCTATTCTGAGATTTCCCATTCTATTTTCCTGCAACTGTTATTATGAGAAAGTTCTCCTTTATGTAGAAAAATAGGGAATCCCTACTTGTATGTGAGGATTTCACATGTGATGAGGGAGTATTGTAGCTGGAAGAAAGACTAAACATCTCTAGCCTCCTTTTCCCTAACTCTTCTCCAAGCAAGATGTTTATTCCTGTCAGGAAGGGAAGCAAGAGAATGGGGCTGAATGTTACTGTGCACTTCTCAGAGAGAGGCTGTGTCAGGATAGAAATATATCTATCTGCTTCCTTAAATTTTATTATTCTAGGGTATATGACCAAGTTCTGTATCACTTTGAATTACTTTGTCATTTTTAGGGGAAAAAAGGACACCCAAACTCTATAATCCCAAGCTTGAATTCCTCTCCACAAAATTCATGAACACACATAGAGAATAGCAAAGAAACCCATTTATCCAAATGATTAACAAAGCAGAAATTGGAAAACATAGACATAGGAAAATATATACTAGAAAATCATGAGTGAAGAGGCTTTCCCCAGTGGAGTAAAATAACCATTCAGTCAAGAGAAAGAGAATATTGGATCTCACTCAAGGGGAAACTTCCTGAAGTCTCTGGAGTAACAATCTGAGAATGAGGACATGATGGAGACTGCCAGTTCCTCTCATGTTTCTTTCAAATTTTTTACTTCTACATCCACATAGCCTCATCCATCTTCTTTCTCCAATCTGGAAACTCACTTAATACTGAAAAAACTTGAAGTTTGACCAGTCCCAGAGGGGAGACTCTGAGAACTGAAGTTATCTCTCTCTCATCCATTCCACTCCACTTCTCACATAAATGAGAACCCTCATCTCCACCAATGAGGAGAAAGACCCATACCAAAAGCTTTGGGACAGGGACTATATTTACAATAAACCAAAATCTTTCATGAAGATTCCACCATTAATCCTAATTCTGTTTTTAGGAGCTACACAGAATAGGTGTAATCTCTCTATATTACAATAGCCTGAAACATCTTCTGAGGAAGTATACCAAAGAAGGGGTTTTGAAAAAGGTCTGAAGAAGTGTCTAGACTGCTATCAGGCCTACACTTTCTTTTTCACCTGAGGTGCTGTGGAACAAACATGACAATAATTCCATTAACTAAAGAATCAAATAAAATTAGAAGAAACTATAAGGGAAAATATTTTACAGTCATCCCCAGTGTAGAATCTAAAGAAATGAATATGTATGTATCTATCTATCTATACATATATACATACATTTGTGTACATATATATATATATATATATATGTGTGTGTGTTCATATATATGTAAAGAGAGAAAGAGGGGCATATACATACATGTAGCTGTGTATTTACACAAATGTATACACATATGTACACAAACCTATTCATCCATAGTGGTACATGTATGCACACATAATATATACATGTATATGCATGTATATATACACATATACAAATATACACAAATGCGTTTATATTGTATTTTTATTTACATATATATATTTATTTAATGTACTTAGAAATTAAATATGTCTGTGCAGCAGTGATATTAATTGGTCATTGGACATATTATAATCTAATGACTTCTTAGAACAGTTCCACATTGTTTTCCAGACTAGTTGGACTAATTCATAGCTCTACTAGTATTATATCAGCATTCCCATCTTTTGATAGTCCATGCAACATAAGTCAGTTTTGGCATTTGTCATTTTTTCCAATTTGTGAAGTAAAACCTTAAAGTTTTTATTTGCATTTTTACTTGTAGCCTTCTTTTGTTTGCTTTTTGATAGTTAATTTCTTTTTTAAAAAATTGCCTGTGCCCTTTGGCTACTCATCTATTTGCAAAGTAACTCAGTTCCATCAAACCTAAATATCCCAATATATCTTGAATATCAGCTCTTTATCAGAGTCAATAATCAATATCATCTCATTGCATCTATGTGATATCTTTTTCCATTAGGCTTTTGAACTTATGTAATAAAATTTTTCTTTTTAATTTTTATTATCATCTTTACTCTTAATTTAAGAATGTTCTCTCTATCCATATATCTGATCCTTATATTTTCATAGCCATATTGGAATATGCAGCTCCATGGTATAGTAGATAGCTGTACCAGAAGTTAGAAAAAAAAAGAGTTCATATCTAACCTCAAACAGTTGCTAATATGCAATTTTGGGCAAGTTTCTTGATCTCTGTTTATATCCGTTTCCACAACTGTAAAATCGGGATAATAATAACATCTATAATTACTATGAGGCTCAAATGAGATAATAAATTTAAAGCACATAGCACAATGCCTGACAAATAGTGGATGCTATTTAAATGTTAGGTTATTATTATTGTTTCACTCTAATTTTTTAAAATTGATTTAATATAATAGATACTTATCCATTTGGACTTAAATTCACTTTTTGATAGGAAATTATTGCCCAAGATTTTATTTTTGCCAAAGTCTGTTTCTGTTATCAACTTTTCTATTTTTTTAACTTATGTAAAATTGTTTTGATGATTACTGCTTTAATGTATTATTTGAGACCCAACAATGCTAAATTATCTTTCTTCCTACTTTATCTCCTTGAGATCTTTATTCTTTTATTCCTAGAGATAAATGAAATTCTTATGTTTTCTATTTCTATAAAGTATATTTGAGTGATAAAACATTGTGTTTGTATGTTAATTTAGATATTATTGTCATTTTTATTATACCTGCCTCTTTTAAAAATTTAAGAATTGAGGAGGGGAAAGAGATGGAATAAATAGGGCTAATACAGTATGAGAAAATGTAATTCTTAGAAAGAATCATTTGCTTGACCAGCAGGGGAGGTAGGTTCTAGTACTATCTCTCTCTTTATTGTACAGCACTAATAATAATAATTATAATTATAATTATAATTACTAATAACATTTATATAGTGTTTTAAGGTTTGCCAAGAGCTTCACATAATAATTTTATCCTCATTTTATTCTCACAACAACCCTAGGAAGTGAGAGCTATTAATATCTTTATTTTACTAAATGTTTGTCTTCCAAGCTGGGGAAAATTATAGGAGGCCCTAGGAACCTTTAAGTTTTTGTTTGTGTTCAGGTACTATATTTCTTTTCAATTTTGAGATAAATAACAGGATAGGCAGAGGTTCTAGATGCTTTAATCTCAACCATAATTGACATCACAGTTGTACCCATTTGGAGGTAAGCGTACTTAAATCAATGCCTTATTGATTTACACTATATTTTTTCTTACTTGTTGAAAAAATGCAATTATTGCTTAATTATATAATTTCTATTTTAAAATCAAACATCTGACTGTCTCAGCATGTTGCAGAAAAATCAAGAGATGATTATTCTTCCCAGCGTAGAAATGACTCAAGGGGTAGAGAGGAGCAAAACCAGCCTTACACAGGGAATGAACACAGGAAATAATTAGACCCCAATGCAACACTTTGTATATTTCATTTAACTTTTAATGGAAGGCTTATTGGTCAGAGTAAACCTGGATAGAGGGAGCAGAACCCACGGGTATGGAAGGCTTATCACTAGAGGAATAACATACAGTTCTGAAGAAGGCATACAAAAGCACAGTCAGGAAACTAGATTTGGCTCCTTATTGGTCAGAGTAAACCTGGATAGAGGGAGCAGAACCCACAGGTATGGAAGGCTTATCACTAGAGGAATAACATACAGTTCTGAAGAAGGCATACAAAGCACAGTCAGGAAACTAGATTTGGCTCCCATCCCTTCAACTTTCTGAGTGACCATCACTCAAATACTTTTCTGTCTGTAAAGTGGGGCCAATACCCTAAATTTTAGTATTCTATGATACTAGCCTCTGACTTCTCTGCTTCCATATAGGTTTGAGGGAACCACAATATCAATATCATCAAGCATGGGAAACATAGTAGAGAAAGAAGTAGTCAAGAGAATCACAGATCTTTACATTAGAATGAACCTGGATGAGCACATATACCTATACCTAAATGAGTTTCTCCATTCACTGTCTAATCCAATTTTCTTTTAAAAGATTTCTGTCTTTTAAAAGCTGGCTCCCCCAATTGATGCCTTTTGTTATATATATATATATAAAATTTGATATATTGATATATACTATAATTATTTTCCAATATCCCTAGTGTCCATTGTAATTATAATGCCTTCAGGGGAAAGGGGAAGAAGAATAATCTGAACCATGTAGAGGGTATAAAGGGATTTGGCTATTCACTCATCTCTTGTGACTAAGGAATGTTCTATGGCTTTAGGACAGAGTCCAAGGGTATAGAGAAAGAAAAAAAAAAGAAAGAAGAAAGAAAAGAAGAAAGAAAGAAAGAAAAGAAGAAAGAAAGAAAGAAAGAAAGAAAGAAAGAAAGAAAGAAAGAAAGAAAGAAAGAAAGAAAGAAAGAAAGAAAGAAAGAAAGAAAGAAAGAAAGAAAGAAAGAAAGAAAGAAAGAAAGAAAGAAAGAAAGAAAGAAAGAAAGGAAAAGGAAGGAAGAAAAGAAAGAAAAAAGAGAGAAAGAAAGAGAGAGAGAGAGAAAAAATATTCCAGAAGGAAAGGAGAAAGCAGGGTGCTGTTTGATGGCAGTAGTAGGGGCAACAGCTGAGAATTATTTTGTAATAGCAGTATCTTTACAACTAAAACTTCAGGGAAAGGTCAAAACTAAACAGTCATATGTGACTCAGCCCAAACAATTTGCATCCAGAGAAAGAACTAATAAATAGATGTATAGAATAATGCGTGTGTGTGGGTGTGTGGGTGTGTGTGTGTGCATGCACCTATTTGTATCTAATGGTAGCCATCTTTAGGTACAGGGGGAGGGAAAGAAAAAAAATGCATGATAACATTGTTTTGCATTTGGAGGCAATGTTGTACATGGTAGATGGGCAATTCCATATGCGAGCATTTTAAAAAATTGTACTATGCTATAGAAATACATCTTTGTTCTATGAGTTGAAAATAAAATTATATTAAAAACTGAAAAGGTCAAGCAGTGGGATATAGGACTATATTCTCTCTGTCTTCTGTCTTTGTCTCTCTCTGTCTCTCTCTTCTCTTCTATTCTCTTCCTCCCTCACCCCATCATAAGCTATTTATATTAGCTCTACTGGTCTTTGGGAAATGCTCAGACTATGATGAGGCATATTGAACATGAAACCCAAATGTTTGTTAATTCTGCTCTTGGGATTTAAGTTATGAAACAGATGCATGGCTCATAATTATGTCCTGGGCTAGGAAGTGTTTCTAACAAATGGAGTTGGAATTCCAACCTTACACTACAAAAGTATTAACACTAAAAATTAAATTCACCAATAGAATGACCTTTCTGATAACATAGGACTCTTTCTGTTCCCATAGACCCCATCTCACTATTAGGAGGAAATGGTTTTTGTCATCTTTGTTTCAGGATCATTTCAGATCATTGAAATCCGTCTGACTAAAACTGTCTCTCATCTCCCTTCCCTCCCTTCCCCCTACTTTCTCTCTCTCTCTCTCTCTCTCTCTCTCTCTCTCTCTCTCTCTCTCTCTCTGTCTCTCTCTCTCCCTCTCCCCCTCTCCCTCTCCCTCTCCCTCCCTCCCTTCCCCCTACTTTCTCTCCTACTCTCCCTCATTTCCTCCCTCCCTTCCCTCCCACAAAACTTTTCTACCACTCTTAATCTAGAAATTTTTTTTCTGTTTTGATTTACATAGAAAACATATGTAATAAATGGCTTTCTAGAATTGTTTGATAAATTCACAATAATTTTTGGTGTAATTAGTAAAGGAGGTTATTATTTCAGCTTTTTCATTTCCATGGTTAATTGAATAGGAATGGGAAATGGGAAAGGACTAAGAGTAAAACTTCTTGCTACAGATACTAAAGTTGCTTGCTGTCTGCCAAATTTGGAGCATGCCAAGACAATTCATCTCAAGCAAGACAAGTCACCTTTCTGTGGGTTTTTTCTCATCTATTACAAAAAGATGATACTCCCTTCCCTATGAAATGCTGAGGGAAAATGAAAAGCCAGCCACTTGCTTTCTGTGTAATCCTGAAAAAGTCATTTAACTTTTCTCAGCCTCAGTTTCCTTATCTATAAAATAGATAAATTATATATATAGCCCTGTCTCCTAGAATTATTACAAGATTCAAATGAACTAACACATATTATCTATTTTGAAATTTTCAATGTGCTACATAAATGTTAGCTATAATTAACCATTGTTTTTCTTGTTAAGATTATTCTCATAGGATTCATTTTATGCTCTCTTTGTCTTTATTTTGCTCTCTCTCTCATACACACAGCTCCTCAGAATGGCAGAAGATCAAAGAGTCAGAGAGGACCAGGCTTTATAACAACAAAGAAGATGGAGAGTTTTGGTATTTTTCTCTTTTATTCATTTTTTTTTTAAATTTAGCTTAAACTGCAATTCTTTTCTTCCATCCCTAAGCTTAGATAAAGGTTTAATGATGAGTTTTGCTAATTGTGCCTTTTATGCCACCCACTATGGGGCCTGGAAATAACTTGTTCTATCAAGTTTCAGTATTTTTGAAGTTGACAATCCAGTTGGACATACAGCCAGTGTCCACAGTAAGCTTGGAATTCTGGTTATGCCATTCAATAATAGTCAATTAAAATTGGGTTACATGGAAGATACTGTTTTGGACACTGAGGAATCTGATTAAAAATGACATGTTCCTAGACTTTTATGTATATTTTGGAATTATAAAATTTAATATATGACAAAGTTTCATTACAATCATCTTTTCATTGTATTACATTATGGAAGTGCTTGTTTTACCCATAAATTAAAAATTAAATATATTTTAAAAGGAATTATTACATTTAAAAATTGTCATATCAAAACTCATGCAACATTAATGGAACACAAAACCCCATCAGCCTAAGACAGCTATAGAAAAAATTAATATTTACTTGCTAAATAGGAAGAAGAAAATGGATAGAAATTATCAGAGTACATGATAAATAGGTCAAAACTTATAAAATTACTTTGGAATAAACAAACATCACTTCATCAAGAAATATTAAAAATGAATGAATGATCTACAACATCAGATTTGTTGAATGCAACCAAGTTTTTTTCCTTCACTTGGGGTGTGTGAAAGTGCTATGATACCAGAGCAGAATCAAACGGTCCTCTATGGATAGCATCCACATGAATTCAATAAGTGACTGACAAAATTTAAACAAATGGCTGAGCCAAAAAAGATTCTGAGGGAAGGTTCTCTGAGGGATAGTTGCAAAAATAAAAGACTCTAAATAGTAGTAATTTAAATCTTGAAAAGGACCTATTTCAACTCTTTCATTTTGCCAATAAAGAAACCTGAAAAGTGCTATACAAATGCCAGCTATTGCTATTCTACAGATGAAGAAACTGAGGCAGAGATTAAATGACTTACCTAGAGTGATTCTGTCAGTGTCTCAAGAAGGATTTCAATATAGGTCCTCCTGATTTCAAATCAGGTGCTCCTTCTACTACCACACATCAATAACATTTTTAAAAGCAACATTACATCTTGCATAGTTCTATTTGTGAAAACAAAACAAAACTAACAACAACAAAAAAAAAGCAAGGTCTTATTTTATTTTCTTCCCTATATCTTCCATTCACTAATCAAGTCCTTCCTGGAATTACACAAAACAAATACTTCTTTCACATTCCAAGCCTCTAATACTCAGAGATTTCTTCTTACTCAAAGACTCCTTCAGGGTTAAATATTGTTATTTCCTCCAACTTTTACTCCTATCATCACATGATTTCAAGAGCAAAGTCTGTGTCTAAAAGAATAGTAGATCACTTACAGTAGATGTGGAGTAATTTATTGGCCACAGTAGGATACTTAAGCCACAAATATCCTGGCTTTTGCCAAACCACATCAGGGACTCTTCTCAGCTTTATCTTCATTTCTAGTAAAGATATCCTGGGCTCCAATGATATTTTCAAGTAAGAAATGAATTGTCCAAAGTGACATAAATAATATAAAAGATATCACTCACATTCTTAATTTACCATGTGCATTTGTTTTTCATAGGATGTCCTTTCAAGACTTCCAGGAGAAATTTACCATGATGGTTATTTGCTCTAAATATCCAAAGATAATGAATGATAGAAATCTGAAAAATGGAGGATGGTGCCAAAGTCCATACAAAGTCCAAAAAATTAAAAATATTATGAAATATAGTAGCTTTGGTAAGTATTTGATTAGACAGAGTAGGAAGTATTACAGGCTGTCTATAAAGTGGCTATTTATTGACTTCAAGAAGAATGACTAGAAATTAAATAAAAGGATCTTTTCTGGCATGAAAAGTTGGGTAACAGCAATTGGGGACAAAAAAGATGACAGTCACACAATAAATTTTATTCAGAAATGGTTTGGTTAGATGATTATCTCAAAGCAAATTCCTTGCCCTACTTTGGAGTCTGGAATCTGAAATTTTTAGCATAATAATTATAATAAGTAATATTTAGATATTGTCTGCTATGGGTCAGGCAGTGTACTAAGCACTTTATAAATATTATTGCCACAACCCTACAAGATAGATGCTAAAAACTCCAATTCAACATCAAGGAAAAATGAGTCAAGTAGCTTAAATGACTGCACAACTGGTAAGTATCTGAGGCTAGATTTCAACTCAGGTCTCCTTGACTTTGAGTCCAATGCTCTATCCACTATACCATCTGGCTCTAGGAATCCTGTCATTTGAAAAATCAAGGACCAAATACCATAATATGATAGAATACAACAGTAATATAACTTACTGGAATCTGATTAATAAGCTACCATGCCAACCAATTGCTAGAGAACAAAGTTACATCTGTCTAATTATGGAATAGCCAAAGAAGGCAAAATGCAGGAAGGATCTCTTTAGCATATTCTGTCCTGTTATTGCCTTGGCACCTCAGTCCTAGAGTCTGAACAATCATACAGCTTCCTATCACAGGATTTATAGGCAGAAAGCACTTCTGATGACAAGTATTCCAACTCCCTCTTTTTGCAGATTCAAAAATTGAAATCCAGAGAGGTGTGTGACTTGTCCAAGATCACATAGATAGCAAGTGAAAGGACTAGAATTTGGATCAACACTTATTTCCCATTGTCTCTATCTGGAGAGTTTGCTTTTTCAAGTTCATTGCACACCAGATTCTGAATGTTTCCTGCCTATGCGCACACGCATACACACACAAACACAAGCATACACATGCACAGGCACATGAACATGCACATGAACATGCACATGCACGCAATATACAAACACAAACACAAAGGAAGACAGAGTGATTAATCTAATGCAGTATACTCCTGTCACAATGAACTCACTGATATAGTGAGCAGGAGTTAACATAGGAAGGTCAAGGGCTGATTGTGTGTTTTGTTCTCTTTTATTTAGATGTCTTCAGGAATATGCATCAGTACTTTTTCAATGTGACAGAATCCATGGAAGGTATCAATGTGGTAGTCTTCATCAACATTCAGTCTAACCAGAATATATTGATGCCACTTTTTGAAGTATACCAGGTACGGATGGAGTTAGCTCAGATTTGTGGTTCATAATTTCCAGGCATTTCACTATCTTATGGAGTAGTCATGAAAAGAAATGTTAACTTAACAGACCATATCCTAGGCTTCTAAGTTTCCTTTCTAAATGTTTTCTGAATAACTGAACAAAGAATCATAGAACTATAAAATGTTAGAGTTGGGAGAGATCACAAAGATTATATATTATGAAATGAAAATTTTATGAAATACCTAACATTGTGCTAAGCACAAAAAAGCTCAAATTCTAATGGGAGAGATAAATTATAAAGGAAGACTCATGTTCAGTTCATGGCAGATGGAACGATCAGATAGTAATTATGTTCTGACCAAATATGTTTCTCTGCATATTGGAGACTGAACAGCCCAGAGAAGATACAGAAAGGCCAGAGGATAGAATGAATCATAAACAATTTCCTTGTGGGCGATCTTCCTCCACACAGAGCACTGCTCAGTAACTCTGCTTCTACCTTCAAAAGGTCATTTTTCAACACCTTTGTTTTCAGAAATATGAAAACTGAAACCCAGGGGAAAATAGCTATTATGCCAACTTTGAGTCTTTTCTCTTCCAGAGTATATCCCCAGGCCAAAAGATTCAAAGATTCTAGTTCTAAAGCTAGAACTGACCTTAGAAATTAGCTAGTTCATCCTCCTATCCTCTCATTTTACAGATGTGAATACAGAGTTATAAATGAGCCAGATTAAGGATGACTGAGATGATAAACTTATGGAGGAACCAATGGTAAATGGGATCAAGAGCCCAAGTGGGAAGGCTGGTATTGCTCTCTGAATGGTTGGATCAATTCACAACTCTACCAACAATGTATTAGTGTGCCAGTTTTCCCACATCCCTTCCAAAATTTATCATTTCTATTTCCTGTCATTTTAGCCAATCTGAGAAGTGTGAAGTGGTACTTCAGAGTTGTCTTAATTATTTTATTATTTACATTATTTCATTAGAAATAGCAAAAAGAACAAAGATTAGTAGATGGAATGAATGAAAGCAAGTCTATTGCAGAGTAAATATAGTGGAACAAGGAAAGTGGGGGCAGGAAATTCATTTATTGAAATTCCAGGAGTTGATTGCTGGCCACATTTCCTTTGATTTTATTTGTATTATCTTTAAGAAATAACTATCTTAGCTATATTGTTAGATGGCCATTTCAATGATTCTTTGGCCAGACATGGTTAAATTGCACTGATGAATCAAGGGGATTCCTAGGGACATCTTAAACCTAGTTCCTAAGTAGAGAAGGTGATGTATTCCCACTCTTGTCCTTTTTTTTTTTTCTTCAGTCTTCTATTATCCACATGGCATTGAATCCAGTGGATTTTAAATTCACAAATCATATCCAAGGAAGGCATATTATGTCCCACTGGAATTACACAGAATACTTCCATTTGGACCGTGGTACCTATGTGGTGGTCCCCATAAATGACAGAGGATTGAACTTTTACCTTCGAATATTTCTGAAACATCAGGATGCCAACAGGTGAATTTATTCTGATCTATAATGGGCCAAAGGGGAAATGGATTTAAATATTCATAAGGTCAGAGAGTTTGAATTGGAAGGGACTTTCAGGATCATCAAATCAAACTCCTTTGTTTTACACATGAAGGAACTGAGGTCCAGAGAAATCAACTAACTTCTTTGGGAGTCACTTCCCTATTGATATCTGAGATAGGATTTAAACCCAGACCTTCCTAACTCTAAGTCAAGCTCTCTGTCAACTATACCACACTGTATCTCCTACAAATATCAAAAATATAGATGTAATAAAGATGACTTAGTGGGGTAAGAATCAAAGCTCTAACAATCCATAGGGTTATAGATCTAAAGCTAGAAAAAACCTCTAATGTCCTCATTTTACAGAAGAAAATAGGGAGGCAAAGAAAGGCCCCTTTCAACTATAAATTGATGGTCCTATGATGTGAAAGTCTGCAGTCTTTAAGTTATAATCCTTCTCTGGGAGGAGATCTCTTTTCTGTAAAATCTTTTCCTCTGTGAGCAGGTTTCTTGGGAAGTTTCTGGAGCCTCCAGCCAGACTCTCTCTTTCCAGACCACCATCCCAACTCTGTCCCAGACTAGAGACTACTCTCCAGACCCAGTGCTGCCCTCTTTTATCCTCTCAGAGATTGTAGTGAGAACTCAATGGGGCTTGTGAGAACTCCTACAGCCAATGAACTTGCTCCTTTTAAAGGGGCATGTGAGAACTCAGGGGCTTGTGGGAAAATACTTCAACCAATGAACTTGCTCCTCTTAAAGGTTGTGTAAATTCTTTTTCAGAAGTTCAAAGGTGTAAACTCCGCTAAAGGCGGGAACTAAAGGTGTGAATTCTGAGCTAGAGAATTGCCCAGACAACCTGAGTTCTCACTTTGTAATCCTAACACCATGACTCTATTACATTCATGATATATGCTAAATAGTAGTTAAGGACTCAAAGAATTGCACAAAATCATACCACTGAGGAATGATAGAATTGGGATTTGAATTCAGGTCTTCCTCACTCTAAGCCATGCTTCTTAATAGGTTGAACAGGTTCCCATGATTCCAGGCCTGGGACTAGGAAGATAGAGATAGTAAGGCATTCTTCTAGGGAGTGTGTCATAATGTAAGAAATTAGTAAAAAGAGTTTGCCAGATTTCTTTTCTATAACACTTTCTTATAACTTCCTTTCCTATAATATTTCAGTTAATTCAACATGTATCATGTTCAGGAAGACCTGGGGTCAAATTTCATCTAAACATAGAGATGCTGTGTGACTGCAGACAAGTCAAAGTCAACAATGGGGTATCATAGAGTCAGAAAGACTGGAGTTTAAACTGAGACTCAGCACTTTAGAGTTGTGTGAATATAGTTAGATCACTTAACTTCTTTCCCTTCTGTAAAATGAGAGTATATAATAGCACCTACCTCTTAAGGTTATTGTAAGAATCAAATGAAATAATATTTTTAAAGCATTTTGCAAACTTAAAGTGCCCTATAAATACTATCTATGGTTATCACTTAATCTCTCCATGCCTCAGTTTCTTCATATGCAAAATGAGATTTGACTTGACTTTTGCAATCCTTTCCAACTCTGAATCTTTGATTTCACAGTCCTATTAAGCTCCTACAAGGCTTTGCGTTGTACAAAGGCTGATCAAAAAAAGAAAGAAGAAACAATTGTTGTTCACAAGAACAAACTCCAAAATCTGAAATAGTTTTGTAAAGAAACTTATTAGATCATTTGGTAAAGATTTAGAGTCAAAAAGGTGTGGTTCACTTCACAAGTCTGTGAGGTTGTAATTAATAGAGTTCCAACGAGGGCATAAGAACATTGGTTTGATTGGTCTCATGTAGGCAGTTGGTAGTATCCAAGAGAAGAGTAGTTTGAACTGTCCATTGGCAGGTAAGTCTAAGATCCCATCATTTTGGAAAACCAAGATACAAGTTTTAGATGGATCCAATACAATACCTGAGAGAAACCAAAACAAGTGGGATTTAAACATTCTTTATAGTCATCCTTCTGTGAGGGAAAGAATCCTTCATTCTGTCTCTGAGATCAGCCTGACCTTTATCATAAGGATTTTGGGTTAGACCAAATAAAACTAGCTTTAAACAATATTAATTAATGATATATAATAATCCAAATCTTCCCTGACCTCAGTGAAACTTGCAGTTCTTTTTCTATTCTGGAAAATTATAAGTAGTCTAAGTGAGCAACTGAGTTAAATGCCTAAACATTCCTGGTTTTATAAACTGGATGGCCACCTAAAAGTCCCTTCCTATCCCTCATTAAAAACCCCCAGTATTAAAACCCCCATATTAGAATGGTAATCTTCTTGTTGATTTTCTTCACTGATTTTCTAGGGATCTACATGAAAACTTCAACTTGAAGATTTTTAAGGTAAGTAGCCAGTGAGGATCTGAGCTGAGAAATCACTGGACGTCATCCTAATTTCCAGAAGCTTATGTTTTTATTTTCTTTCATTCTCCTTACTGACAATTTGAGAGGCTATAATGAACTAATGATGTCATCTGACTCAGTTTAATCCAATCACCATTTCTTAAGCATCCACTATCTGCAGAGTACTGTGTATGATCCTGAGGGAGATAAAAAGTCAAAATAAAATACAATCCCTGCCTTCATGGAGCTTTAGAGTAGTAGAGGGGTATTTAAAATAATCTGTTTATAAAATAAGTTATATGCACAAAAATGGAATACATGCATTAAATGGGGAAACAAAGTTTTACATAAGAGCTAAGTGGGGTAAGTAAGGCAGGAAAGGAGATTTTGTAGAAAATGTGACATTTAATCTGTATATTAAAGGAGGGATGCTAGTTTATAAAGTAAGGAAGAGGGTGCAGTGGCAGAGGAGAGAGAAGGAAGGAATACCATGAAATAAAAACTAGAAGTGGAAAAGCATGGAGCTATTTTACCTGGAGTTTGGCTAGAGCACAGAGTAGCTAGAGAAAAATAGTAATAAATGAGGCTAAAAAGTTAGGGTATCACCAAATTTTGGTGAGCTTTGCACACCAGAAAAAGAAGTTTGAAATTTTTTGGTAGGCAGCAAATAACTTTTGAAAGATTTTGAAAAGAGGATTGGCATGAGTAGATTGATGCTTAAAGAATAACTGCCTGGAATTTGTATTTGGAAGAGCAAGGAGACCTATTAAGAGAAGACTCTAGCACCAGTTTAGGGAAGTACAAATAAGAACTCACACAGATTCCCAGATGAACATGGTGATAAAGAAAAGGAGAGAGCAAAGAGAGGGCTTATGGTAGAAGAACTGATAGAATTTGGCTACTAAGTAGATTTCAGAGGTGAGGAATGAAGAAGAGTTGAAAATAACACTAAGATTTTGAAATATAACATAAGAAAGAGAAGTGAATTTGAGGAAAAAATAATGGACTCCATTTGGCTACATTTTGTAGTCACCTTAATAGAAGGGATAGTTGAGGCCATGGGAGAAAATGTGAATATCAAAGGAGAGAATACAGAAAGAAAAATAAAAGATGGATGATAGAATCTTTGGAATAGATGGTTGGCAAGGGTAGGGCAAGAATCATCTCTCTTGATCATGTTTTCATTTCTAAATCCACATAGCCTAAAGCCCAACCTTTTTCTTTTGTGGAGCTTAGTATTCCTGTCTATAATAGTAGATGAACATCTGTAGCAATGTATAAGAGAGCAACTTACCAAGTTAGACTTCTGGCTCAGAACAGGCATGAGGTTTATTTGTCCCTAGTGAAGTTGAATAGAACAGTGGGAAAAGTGCTTGGACATAGGATCACAGGACAAGAATTTAAATCCAGATTCTATCACTTACTATCCATATGATTTTGACAAGTCATTTAACACTTCTGGGTCTTGGTTTCCTTAATTGTCTAATTAGAGTTTCAGATTAAATTATTTCTAAGGTCCCTTCCAGCTCTAAATCTATCATCTTTCCCCAGAGTTTACTTTTCTTAAATCATATAAACTGCTTGAGAATAGGGACTGTCTCTCTTTGTGTTGGTATCCCTTTTTATTAGCATAGTTTGCCATATAGTAAGCACATAATAAATATTTTTTTCTCTATTCACCTAGGAGAATCGTCTACAAGACCAGAATTATGAGAGCATTTTCAACAGATATGTGCAACAGGTACAGAACTCTGAATTCAGAATTCTTTGAAATGACAATCAGAGGGAAAAATCACAGAAAAAAAAAAAATCTCTTGAATTTCTATCAGTGCTTAAGACCTATATATATATATATATATATATATATATATATATAAAACAGTAAAGTTTTATCATTTCTCTCATTTCCAACATTGTTCAGGCTGCTAAATGCTACAAAGAAATGGCATATCATTAGATTTCTACAGGAATTGAATGAATTACTTGGCATAGGATGGGATGATTAAACAACAACAAGCAATTAACAGTATCCCTTGAATCTTTTCCCCCTTGATTGGAAACATTTTCAACACAAGCAGACTGGTTTTAGAAAGTACCAACATCACACAGTGTTGCAGTAACTGATTCCTACCCTGCTAGTCAAGTTGGATTCATTCACAGGAAATTTAATTTAAGAAACTGTTTTCCAAGGAGCTTGGGTGCTGTGCCTAAAAGTCACACAGGCAATGTCACAGGAGAGATTTGCCAAAAGGTAACATAGAAAAGCAACAAAGAAGAATCTGACACATGTTTACTTAGTCAATTTTAGTTCCCTATAATAATAACTCCAGTTTTCCTGAAAAGAGATAGGCTCAACAATCAGATTAATCAAGAATGAGGAGAGATCTGAGTGCTAGAATTCTCTTGGGTTTGTTCCCTTTTCCTTTCTAGATGCCATACAAATCAGGGCAAGATAAGACTGGATTTCATTTATTACCACAGATCATTCCCCTTTGCTAAGAAAGAGAACAGTGACCAGTCTGAGAGATACACAAGCAGAATAAACTCTTGTCCTTTGTAAGGCCTGAATTTTCCATCTGTATAATGAGAATGCTAGGATAATCAACAAGACATTTTAAGAGCCTTCTTTATTTGTCATTAGTACTGCAATAGATATGGAAAAAATAGATAGAGCTCATTTTTATGTGTAATTTCTTTAATTTCTGGTTTTAAGTTTCCTTCCTCTTAAGATTAATGTATTTTTACTCACTTCTGTACATTTCTTACCACTCTAGGATAATGCTTACTTTTTGAGGTCAGGAACTTTTTCAGTTTTGTCTTTGAATCTTCAGAATCCAGTAGGTAGCTGGCACAGATGAAAAGCTTTAAAATATACATTGCCTCTAAATGAACTGAAAGGAGAAGAGGTATCATACTTTAAGACAATATAAGTGACAAATGATCAACACATCTAGTAAATGCTTTGGGAATAGAGATTTCACAGGAGCTTGAGATCCCTGCAACATCACAATAGAAGAAGGGCTTAGCTTGGGTCTCAAAGGACTTCATGTACAATATGAATTAATTCCTTGGAATGCTTGATTCTTCTATAGCAATCAGGTGCTATGTGTCAGACAAATGATGAGTTTTTAAATGTTTTTATATTTTTAATAACGATTGCTATTGTTATTCCAACCCTCTTCTCTTTTTTGCCTTAGGGCACAGATATTGATGCCTCACAGCTACAAAGCCTTCTCAACAAAGAACTCCTTGAAAGTAAGAGATGCTTACTGGGTTAGGATGTCATCTATTACACCCTAGAAAATATGGTCTTGCTTCCTATTTTCCCACCACTGTGTCCTTTTTCTTTCCTCAGGTAACTCTTCTGAACCCCTAGAAAGAAACTTCACCTTTGATGAGTGCCGAAGTATTGTGGCTCTGATGGACGTATCCTTTGTGCCATTTGTTTCCATTATTTCACTTCACTCTAAAGTTAATTCTACTTTGATATCCCCAAAGAAACTGGGTGTGAGAAATTCAGGGCTAATTCCATTTCTCAATAGTTAGTTGTCTAAGTACTTATATGAGGGAATGAATTTTAATTGATTCTGTCCACAGTTGTGCTCTGAGATCTAATCTGTTTAGTGTATCTCCCACTATTGAGAATGAAGAGTTGAAGTTAATTGTGTGTGGATTAGTAAGGATAATGATTAATTTTAAACATACTGAATTGAAGGCACAATTGGTAAAGTGAAAAATAACACTGTCTGTTTCTGGAAGATTTCAGTTCAAATGCTACCTTCAATAAACCACTCAAATGACCTAGAAGTCACTGAATCTCCTTGGGTTTCAATTTTATCATCTTTAAAATAATGTCTTTGAACTGAGTAGCCTCTGAGGCCCCTTTCAGCTTTAAAGTTAATCGCCATTAGCTGAAAGGGGAGGGACATTCAGAAAGGAGACTAAACACAATCAAAAGATAGGAGCAGAGCTAGAGATATTTCTATGGATACAACGGAAAACGAGATAAAAGACATGTGTGTACAAAATTCCTCATACAATGAGTGGGAACTTCTGTAACTCAATATAGTGCTTAAAATGTAAAGATCCTTGGAAGATGTGATATATCACTCTAATCTTTAGATTAACTCATAAGGTTATCTATTTCTAGGTATAAAGGCCATCAGAGGCCCTATAGTTTACAGTTGAGAAAAGTAAAGCTCATACACGTAAAGAGACTTTTCCAAGATCAAATAATAATGGTCTAAGACAGGACTTGAACTTGGGTTCTTTGATCTGAGTCACTCTTTCCACTGTCTATCAGATCCTTTCTTAAGAGAATATTTAGATAAGGCAGGAAGAAAATGTGCCTTCCTCAACCTTCCTTGGCTCAGATTCCTTTTATTCATTTTTCCTGAGAAAAGTTCAATCATCATTCAACATGTTTCCCATTTAGTATCCACTCTACTTTTCAATTCAAGAGAAAGATAGAGATAGAGACAAGGCAAAGAAGACAAGGCCAGAGACAGAGTGAGACAGATACAGAGACAGAAAGACACACAGAGACAGTGACAAAGAGAGAGAGAGAGAGAGAGAGAGAGAGAGAGAGAGAGAGAGAGAGAGAGAGAGAGAGAGAGAGAGAGAGATGGAGATGGAGATATGGAGGAGGGGCAAGAGAAAAGAAACCTTGCTAGCTACCCAAAAAGTTATTCATTAGTGTATGTGTGTATGTATGTGTGTGTAAGAGAGACAGACAGAGAGCGAGAGTGAGAGCAAGAGAGAGAAAGAGACAGACAGACACAGAGAGAGACAGAAAGACAGAGATAGTGACAGTGATAGAGAGAGAGAGAGAGAGAGAAGAGAGAGAGAGAGAGAGAGAGAGAGAGAGAGAGAGAGAGAGAGAGAGAGAGAGAGAGAGAGAGAGAGAGATGGAGAGGAGAGAGAATGAATGTGCATGAAAGTGTACTCCTGTGCATTTTTTATACCTTTTAGAGTGAGACAGATTATATCACTCTTCAACTAACAATTAACAAGACTATATTGAAAATGCATTGCTGGTCATTGCAAAATAAGAGGGTTTCTTTTTTTTTTTTTTTCTTTTTTTTTTATTATATATATATATATATATATATATATATATATATATATATATATATTTTATAATATTATCCCTTGTATTCATTTTTCCAAATTACCCCCCCTCCCTCTATTCCCTCCCCCCGACGACAGGCAATACCATACATTTTACATGTGTTACAATATAGTCTAGGTACAATACATGTGTGTGAATATCATTTTCTTGTTGCACAATAAACATTAGAATCCGAAGGTACATGCAACCTGGGCAGACAGATATTAGTGCTAACAATTTACATTCCCCTCCCAGTGTTTCTTCTCTGGGTGTAGCTACCTCTGTCCATCATTGATCAACTGGAAGTGAGTTGGATCTTCTTTATGTTGAAGATTTGCACTTCCATCAGAATACATCCTCATACAGTATTGTTGTTGAAGTGTACAGTGATCTTCTGGTTCTGCTCATTTCACTCAGCATCAGTTGATTTAAGTCTCTCCAGGCCTCTCTATATTCCTCCTGCTGGTCATTTCTTACCGAGCAATAATATTCCATAACCTTCATATACCACAATTTACCCAACCATTCTCCAACTGATGGACATCCATTCATCTTCCAGTTTCTAGCTACAACAAAAAGAGCTGCCACAAACATTTTGGCACATATATGACTCTTTCCGCTCTTTAGTATTTCTTTGGGATATAATCCCAGTAGTAGCGCTGCTGGGTCAAAGGGTATGCACAGTTTGATAACTTTTTGGGCATAATTCCAGATTGCTCTCCAGAATGGCTGGATTCTTTCGCAACTCCACCAGCAATGTATTAGTGTCCCAATTTCCCCACATCCCCTCCAACATTTGTCATTATTTGTTCCTGTCATCTTAGCCAATCTGACAGGTGTGTAGTGGTATCTCAGAGTGGTCTTAATTTGCATTTCTCTGATCAGTAGTGATTTGGAACACTCTTTCATGTGAGTGGATATAGTTTCAATTTCTTCCTCTGAGAATTGTCTGTTCATATCCTTTGACCATTTATCAATTGGAGAATGGTTTGGTTTCTTATAAATTATGGTCAGTTCTCTATATATTTTGGAAATGAGACCTTTGTCAGAACCTTTGTTTTTAAAAATATTTTCCCAATTTGTTACTTCCCTTCTAATCTTGTTTGCATTAGTATTATTTGTACAGAAACTTTTTAGTTTGATGTAATCAAAATCTTCTATTTTGTGATCAATAATGATCTCTAGTTCTCCTCTGGTCATAAATTCCTTCCTCCTCCACAAGTCTGAGAGGTAGATTATCCTCTGTTCCTCTAATCTATTTATTATCTCCCTCTTTATGCCTAAATCATGGACCCATTTTGATCTTATCTTGGTATATGGTGTTAAGTGTGGATCCATATCTAATTTCTGCCATACTAATTTCCAGTTTTCCCAACATTTTTTTCCGAATAATGAATTTTTATCCCTAATGTTGTAATCTTTGGGTTTGTCAAAGATTAGATTGCTATAGATGTACCCTTTTTTGTCCTTTGTATCTAATCTGTTCCACTGATCTACCGGTCTATTTCTTAGCCAATACCAAATGGTTTTGGTGACTGCTGCTATATAATATAGCTTTAGATCAGGTACACTTAGACCACCTTCCTCTGAGTTTTTTTTCATTAGTTCCCTTGCAATTCTTGACCTTTTATTCTTCCATATGAATTTTGTTGTTATTTTTTCTAGGTCATTAAAATAGTTTCTTGGGAGTCTGATTGGTATAGCACTAAATAAATAGATTAGTTTGGGGAGTATTGTCATCTTTATTATATTCGCTCGGCCTATCCAAGAGCACTGAATGTCTTTCCAATTATTTAAATCTGATTTTATTTTTGTGGCAAGTGTTTTGTAATTTTTATCATATAATTCCTGCCTTTTCTTTGGTAGATGGATTCCCAAATATTTTATACTCTCAACATTTGTTTGGAATGGAATTTCTCTTTGTATCTCTTGCTGTTGCATTTTGTTAGTGATATATAAAAATGCTGAGGATTTATGTGGATTTATTTTGTATCCTGCCACTTTGCTGAAATTTTGAATTATTTCTAGTAGCTTTTTAGCAGAGTCTTTGGGGTTCTCTAAGTATACCATCATGTCATCTGCAAAAAGTGATAGTTTAATTTCCTCATTTCCTACTCTAATTCCTTGAATCTCTTTCTCGGCTCTTATTGCCAAGGCTAGCGTTTCTAGTACTATATTGAATAGTAATGGTGATAGTGGGCAACCTTGTTTCACTCCTGATCTTACTGGGAAAGGTTGCAATTTATTTCTATTGCATATTATGCTTACTGACGGTCTTAAATATATGCTCCTAATTATTCTAAGGAATAATCCATTTATTCCTATACTCTCAAGAGTTTTTAGTAGGAATGGATGTTGGATTTTGTCAAATGCTTTTTCTGCATCTATTGAGATGATCATATGGTTCTTATTAATTTGATTATTAATATGGTCAATTATATTAATAGTTTTCCTAATATTAAACCAGCCCTGCATTCCTGGAATAAATCCTACTTGATCATAGTGTATTATCTTGGAGATGATTTTCTGAAGTCTTTTTGCTAATATCTTATTTAAGATTTTAGCATCAATATTCATTAAGGAGATTGGTCTATAATTTTCTTTCTCAGTTTTCGATCTGCCAGGTTTAGGTATCAGTACCATGTCTGTGTCATAAAAGGAATTTGGTAGGACTCCTTCATCCCCTATTTTTTCAAATAATTTATATAACATTGGGGCTAATTGTTCTTTAAATGTTTGGTAGAATTCACATGTGAATCCATCTGGCCCTGGGGATTTTTTCCTGGGGAGTTGATTAATAGCTTGTTCTATTTCTTTTTCTGAAATGGGACTATTTAAGCAATTTATCTCCTCCTCTGTTAATCTAGGGAGCCTATATTTTTGGAGGAAGTCATCCATTTCACTTAAGTTATCAAATTTATTGGCATAAAGTTGGGCAAAGTAACTCCTTATTATTTCTCTAATTTCCTCTTCATTGGTGGAAAGATCCCCCTTTTCATTTGTAAGACTATCAATTTGATTTTCCTCTTTCTTTTTTTTGATCAAATTTACCAAAGGTTTATCTATTTTATTGGCTTTTTCATAAAACCAACTCTTGGTTTTATTTATTAATTCAATAGTTTTTTTACTTTCAATTTTATTGATTTCTCCTTTTAATTTTTGTATTTCGAGTTTAATTTTTGGTTGGGGGTTTATAATTTGGTCTTTTTCTAGCCTTTTAAGTTGTAAGCCCAATTCGTTAATCTTCTCTTTCTCAATTTTCTTCAAATAAGCCTCTAAAGATATAAAATTTCCCCTTATTGCTGCTTTAGCTGCATCCCAAAGATTTTGATATGATGTCTCATCATTATCATTATCTTGGGTGAAATTGTTAATTGTTTCTATAATTTGCTCTTTCACCCAGTCATTCTTTAAGATGAGATTATTCAGTTTCCAATTACTTTTTGGTCTATTTA
Source organism: Sminthopsis crassicaudata (assembly GCF_048593235.1). Classification (NCBI taxonomy): domain Eukaryota; kingdom Metazoa; phylum Chordata; class Mammalia; order Dasyuromorphia; family Dasyuridae; genus Sminthopsis; species Sminthopsis crassicaudata. The sequence continues at coordinate 221,636,955 of NC_133618.1, forward strand.
CCCCTAACTTTTTACTGAATGTAGCTTTTATTGCATTGTGATCTGAGAAGAAGGCATTTATTATTTCTGCCTTCCTACATTTAATTTTGAGATCTTTATGTCCTAATATATGGTCAATTTTTGTATAGGATCCATGAACTGCTGAGAAGAAAGTATATTCCTTCCTATTGCCATTCAGTTTTCTCCAAAGGTCTATCATACCTAGTTTTTCTAATGTTCTATTTACTTTTTTAATTTCTTTCTTGTTTGTTTTGTGGTTTGATTTGTCTAAATCTGAGAGTGCAAGGTTGAGATCTCCCACTATTATAGTTTTACTGTCTATTTCTTCTTGCAGTTCTCTTAACTTTTCCTTTAGAAAGTTAGATGCTATACCACTTGGTGCATATATGTTTAGTATTGATATGGCTTCATTATTTATGCTACCTTTCAGCAGGATATAGTTTCCTTCCTTATCTTTTTTAACAAGATCTACTTCTGCTTTTGCTTGATCTGAGATAAGGATAGCTACCCCTGCTTTTTTGGCTTTACCTGAAGCATAATAGGCTCTGTTCCAACCTTTTACCTTTATTCTGTATGTATCTCCCTGCTTTAAGTGTGTTTCCTGTAGGCAACATATTGTAGGGTTCTGCTTTTTGATCCAATCTGCTATCCGTCTCCGTTTGATGGGATCGTTCATCCCATTTACATTTACAGTTAAAATTACTAATTCTGTATTTCCTGCCATCGTATTATCCCCAGATTATGCTTTTTTCCCTTGACCCCCCTGATCCCCCTCCCCGATATTTAATTTACAGACCCCCCCTTGTGACGCGCAACCCTCCCTCTTTTTTTTTTTTTTTTTTTTTTAGGATCCCTCCCCCCTCCCTCCAAGTCCCTTCACTTATTCTCCTTTTCCTTTTCCCTTTTCCTCTCCCCCCTTTTAATGAGGTGAGAGAAAATTCTCTGAATAACAAATATGTTAATTATTTACTCTTTGAGCCTCTTCTGATGAGAGTAAGATTCACACAATGATTCTCCCCCTCACTAAGTTCCCTCAGATATGGTGTATTTTCTATGTCTCTTCCTGGGATGTAGTTTCCCTCTTTTTATCACTCCTTCCCCTTTTTCTGAACCGACCTCCTTCCCTTTACTACACCCCCCTTTTTTTCTTTTATATCAGTAAAATCAAATTATCCTTGAGTATTTTTTATATACCCACAACAGAGTTACAGTTCTCAAGGGTTCTGTGTACCTTTTTCTGTTTCTCTTCAGTCTTGTGGATGTAGATCAAATTTTTTGTTTAAGTCTGTTTTTTTTCTTAGAAACATATAGAATTCCTCTGTTTCATTGAATGACCATCTTCTTCCATGGAAAAAGATGCTAAACTTAGCTGGGTAGTTCATTCTTGGTTGCAGTCCTTGATCTTTTGCCTTACGGAATATCAGGTTCCAGGCCCTTCTATCTTTTAATGTGGAGGCAGCCAGATCTTGGGTGACCCTTATTGTGGCACCTTGGTATTTAAATTATTTTTTTCTAGCTGCTTGCAGGATTTTCTCCTTTGTGTGGTAATTCTGCAGCTTAGCCACAATATTCCGTGGTGTTCTTTTTTTAGGGTCTATTTCAGAAGGAGTTCGATGAATTCTTTCCACATCTACTTTCCCTTCTGTTTCTATTATCTCTGGACAGTTCTCTTTGATAATTTCCTGTAAAATAGAATCTAGGCTCTTTTTTTGGTCATAGTTTTCTGGAAGTCCAATAATCCGCAGATTATCTCTCCTAGATCTATTTTCCAGGTCTATAGATTTTCCCAGTAAGTATTTGACGTTGTTCTCCAGCTTCTCATTTTTTTTGTTTTGTTTGACTGATTCTTGGGTTCTCTGTGAATCATTCATTTCTATTTGTTCCATCCTGACTTTTAAGGAGTTATTTTCTTCTTTCACAGTTTTTAGTTCTTTTTGTAAATGCCCAATTTCGTTTTTAAATGAATTATTTTGCTCTATTGAATTTTTTTCCATTTCCCTAATTTTTTTTTTTGAGAATTATTTTCTTTTTCCAATTCAGAAATTCTATTTCTTGAGACTTTTTTATCTTTTCCAATTCAGAAATCCTACTTTCCTGTGTTTTTTTAACCTTTTCTAATTCACTAATTTTGTTTCCCTGCATCTCCTGTGAATTCTTTATTTTTTCCAACTCCAATTTCAGGACGTTGTTGTTCTCTATCATAACTTCCCTTTCCTTGCCCCATTTTTCTTCGATCTCCCTCAATTTTTTAAGAGCTTCTTCTAGGAGAGAGTTATGTGATGGGGGGCAGGAATCGTTCCCCTTTAGGTTGTTATCTGATTCTCTGCTGTCAACTTCCTCGGGGTTGGATACCCGCTCTTTCTCTGTATAGAAGGAATCTATAGTTTTTCTAGCTTTTTTGCTCATATTTAAAAAAATGTTTTGGGGTCTGTCCCTGGGGTAGGAAATTATTTACTTCTTTACCAGCTTCCTCCCAGACTGGATGGATGCAGCTGCCCCTGTGCCTGAGCTAAGAGAGAGCTCTGGGAGAGAGTTCCCCACCCCCTCCCTGGAAGTGCCTCAGAGGTGATTAGCACTACTGTGCTTCGAGGGCGTAGAATAGTGAAGACAGCACAAAGCCCAGCCTATGTGTCCGGGTGAGGAGTGGATGTCTGCAGCAGGTGACGTGAGAAGCCCCTGCGCTCAAACTGGAAGTGTCTGCCAGAAACCGCGGTCCCTAGTTCAAAGGTTCCGCTTCTCTGGGACTTCCTGGAGCTGAGTTCCACTCCCTCCAGCTAAGCTAGGCAGTGTGTGTTGCCTTGGGCCGTATCCACCCACTTGTCAGTCTCTTAACTATTCTCAGGTGGTAGCTGAGGCCACACCCCCTGGTGCCGAGTCAGCTGAGTCACCCCCAGGATCGGGGAAAATCTAATTTGAGTTTTAAAATATTTTGGCTTTCTCTTCTGAACTGCTAAATAATTAGCAGAGAAGAGCTAACAGCCTGTGCCAGATTCCTTTACCTCAGTGGCTTCTCTGATCCCAGAGCCCTTCCCAGCGCAATGGGCGCAGTGTGCCACTACCCCACCGTCTGTGCTGGTCTTTCTTATTCCTCCCCTGAGAACTGACCTTTCCTGTTGAAACTCCAGATTCTCTTCAGCTGGTAAGTCGTGCTTCCAGTCCTTGTGGTATCTATCAGTCCTGAGCTAATTCTGAGACTTAATTTATCTAATTGGTTGTGAGGGAGTGAGGACGTTCACTGAGTCGTGTGTTTCTTCTCCGCCATCTTGGCTCCGCCCCCCATAAGAGGGTTTCTTGATAAAAAAAACATAGATCAGTTTTCTATCTCTACCTAGATTTCTGTTTATCCTTGCAATAATTCTGCAACATAACTAGGACATTACAGATCTCTGACAAATGAATAAAAATAGCCAGAGGCAAACCTACTGCTTGTAGAGGGCAGGCAGGTTTAGAAATATCTATGCTGGGTATATGCAAAAAGCTGACAGAATCTTTCTTTCTATCTTTCTTTCTTTCTTTCTTTCTTTCTTTCTTTCTTTCTTTCTTTCTTTCTTTCTTTCTTTCTTTCTTTCTTTCTTTCTTTCTTTCTATATATGCAAAAAGCTGACAGAATCTTTCTTTCTTTCTTTCTTTCTTTCTTTCTTTCTTTCTTTCTTTCTTTCTTTCTTTCTTTCTTTCTTTCTTTCTTTCTTTCTTTCTTTCTTTCTTTCTTTCTTTCTTTCTTTCTTTCTTTCTTTCTTTCTTTCTTTCTTTCTTTCTTTCTTTCTTTCTTTCTTTCTTTCTTTCTTTCTTTCTTTCTTTCTTTCTTTCTTCTTTCTTTCTTAACCAGTCATCCTCTCACCTCTCAAATTTCTCTCAGAGATGTATTATTTAAGCCATGGTTTGTTGTCCACTCCATTGGACAGTATGATCTATTCTCACCTTCAAATATAAGAGGTATTTTATTTGATGAAGACAGCAGGGGAAGGGGGTAAACATATAAACATACTTCCTGCTTTGAGAGCCTAAAATGACCTCTCAAAGATCTCTCCCCCAACTATAAAAGAAAGATCCTATCTTGTCTTGTCAAATGCTTCATCTTTGGCAATATGGTTTTCTTTGTTCACCAGGAATTGCCATAGAGTCATAGTTCTTGATGTGAGGAGCAATAGTGGTGAAGTGGAAAGGGGGCAAAAATGACTTCATTGCCCAGATCCAGACCAATCTCTACTTCAATCCCATTCCTGCCCTGTTAGATCCTTCTTTCAGTGGCTATACTGCCCAAAAGATAAAAACATTCTTGAAGGAAAAGGTATGGTATCTCCTAAAATCTTAATGAAACTCAGATGGTCATGAAAGTAGAACTGAACTTTTATAGGTGAAAAGATGTAAACATTAATGTGCATTTGTAATCATAATTCAAAAGTTTATATGAAGATGCTGAGAACACCTTCAAAGTGCATTTATTTAGTAGATAATACCTCATATTTATACAAGGCTTTTGGAAAGTGTTTTCCCATCTCAGGCTTTATTGGTACAAATAAATCAGGGTGGAATGATGAAATGTTTCTCCATCCCAACTCTGATGTGTTTAATAAATTTTAATGACATTCATTAAAAAAAAATCTTTCCCAATCTACTAGTCTGTTGCACCTGCTGAAGACTCAGTGGGTTTTCGCCTTCATCCAAATCCCTAGTTCTTAGCTTTCTTTTGAAATAAAGTTTAAGCCAGGTTTATTTTAGGAGTTGAACTGAAATATAACTGATTAATGATGATCTGGGTTGTTTAGCGATTGTTAATCACCTAACTTGTGGCTGAAGCATGGCTCCAGTCATAGCAAACCTTGAACCAATCTCTCTAATCATTAGCACATTGGAGAGTGTTGACCTTAACTCCCCTTCTGACAAAGGTTGAGGTAAATGGACGTCTTGACCTAGAAGAATTCGAACAGCTGTGGAAGAAACTTCTTCAATATCGGGTAATGGCCTATATTCTTATGACCTTCAATTAAGTCCTGGTATAGTGGAAAAACACTGGACGAGGAATTGGCTAAATTACAGTCTTGTGACTAACTAGTTAGTATAGCAAAAATCCCTTAAGGGTATGGATTATCTATCATTTGCAATTATATCCCCAGAACCTAGCGCTTGGTAGGTGCTTAATGCTTGTGGATTGTTAGATCTTTGATCCAGTTGTGTAACTTTGGGCAGTCTAATTCAATTTCCCAATCTGTAAAATTAGACAGTTTTATTATATATATATATATATATATATATATATATATATAGTAATATATATATATATATATATATATATATAATCCCCCCTCAGCTACTCACTGATTGTGTGACCTCCAGACAAATCAGCTCACCTCACGGAGCTTCCTCATTTGTAAAATGGGAATAGTAATAGTTCCTTCTTCACAGGATTGTTGTAAAGATCAAATGACACAAAAATGACATTTTATAAATTTTAATGCTCTACATACATGCCATCATTATTATAAATATTCATTGAATTGAGAGTAGTTTATTTAGGATAAAGTTAACACCAAAACTTGAGCAAATACCAGTTTACCATATTTCCATGAATAGTTTCTGTGATGTTATTTTGATCCCTCCATAAAGCCTCCCAGCCAATATCCCACCCCAAAGACACATTCAGTTCTAAAACCTGCCTTCTCAGTATTTTGCCTGAACAGTATTCCTCCATTGGTGCTCCTGGGTGACTTCAAGGAAAAGAAATAGATAAATCATGCTAAATAGGTTGAAAAGAATCAGATCTAGTTAGAATATTAGTGGTGCAAAACAAGGCAAGTTTTTCTGAAAGAATTAGGGCAAGGAAATACGTAGCAATTAGAGATAAATGGAAATAGAGAATATCAAAGTTGCTGAACATGAAGTGGCAGCCCAGCCATGGTGGATTTAAATATATTGTTGAGCTTCATCTATTTTATTCCATTCCCCATCTCTACCTTGTCTGTTTTCCATAGCTGGGTCTCATTGCAGTATTATAAAAATAATCTTCATGAATAATCAATCAACAAGTACTTATTAAGTACCTACTATGTGCCAGGAATTGTATTGAGCATTGGGGATGCAAAAATAACAAAACAATCTTTGTGCTCAAGGTGCTTACTGTCAACTGAGAAGCTTATAATTCTAGTTTGTAATCAGAAACAGGTACTACAGAATACCTTCTCTTATCCACAAAATTCTCTTATTTTTTTTAATTAAAAATTTTTATTTTCAAAACATATGCATAGTTTTCAAAAATTCACCTTTGCAAAACTTTGTGTTCTAATTTTTTCTCCCTCCTATCCTACTCTCTCCTCTAGATGGCAAGTAATCCAATTTAAACATTTTCAATTCTTCTATACATATAACTACAATTATTATACTGAAAAATCAGATCAAAAGGAAAAAATGAGAAAGAAAACAAAATCCAAGCAAATAACAATAAGAAAGTGAAAACATTATCTTGTGATTCACACTCAGTCTCCACAGTCCTCTCTCTGTGTGTGGATGGCTTTCTCCATCACAAGAGCATTGGAACTGACCTGAATCACCTTGCAGAGCATGATTAAAGATAAAGCAATTAGATACTCGACTTTTAAGTTTTTAGAGAAGTAGCATGATATTGCTAACAATTATTTTTATATTTAGAGAGCACTTTAAGAATATTTCAATTATGCCCACAAAAACACTAAAAAGTATGTAATATTATTGTGCCCATTTTATAGAGGGAGAACCTAAGGCAGACAGAGGTAAAGTGACCCTAAGGTGATAAAGACAGTATGTCTGGTCTTCCTGAGTTCAAATCTAATGCTCTATCAATAGAGTAGCCTAACTGGAGCTAGTTCTAGCATTTGCTGCACGATTGTGGGCAAGAATTTCAGTGTCTCTCAATTTTGTCATCTTTAAGATGAGAATAAATAATACTTGCTCCAGCCTACATACCTTATGAAGAAAAGCCTTGAGATCAGGGCCCAAATATCACCTCAATTGTGTTTCTCTCCCAGTGATTGACACTTCTCCCAGTCATCTTCACACATTGGTATCTTTCTCTTGATTGGTTTAATGAACAATTTCATTCCTTTCCCATATAAGAACATTTTCCGGAAAGTAGAGAAGAACGGCTCTGGATACCTCATGGATTCAGATTTGGTGAAAGTGATAAAAGAATCAGGTACAAAAAGATCTTATTTAATCACCTCAACTCTTTGTACATCATTTTCTTCATCTGTACAACAGGAATAATCATATTTGCAGTGCAGTGCAGAGTCACATAGGGTTGCTATGAGACTCATTTGAGAAGTGGGTAATTTTTTAAAGTGGTATTTGTAGGCTATAAAGCACTTTAATCTGCTTAAATGCCAGTTATCAAAATGATTATTGTTTTATCAGTGGGTCAGGTAAAAGGTTAAATGACTTGCTCAAGATCATATAACTAATAGTGTTAGTGGCAGGGGTTTTAGAATCCAAGTTTGCTTCACTCTGAGGCTATTTCTCCATCCACTATACTACAATGCTTTTCAAAGCTCTATGAGATTACTAAAATGTAGACAGTATAACTAGCTAGTTCAGACTAGAACATCCTTTCAATGGCTTTCTTTTGTATTGAATTAAGACTAGGATGGGTCTGTAATCTTATTGATATGGCTACCTCCTCCAACTGTACAGATTGCAACCCTTCCCTCTCCTCTCATCACATATGACTGTTGTTCTTGTCCTCTTGGATATACTCAACTTAAAGAGAAAGGGATAAAGGCTGAGATGGCAGATTCCAAGGACAATTATTCCAGTCAAGCTGGATAGCCACAGGAGAGAGGACAGCATTGAACTAAGTTCCTTTCCTCTGCTGACCTCTACTGGCTTCCAGGGCTCAGATGCTCTCAGCAGTTGGCTGGTTTCTCCTGTGCTGGCATGTTTATCTGAATTGGCTTTTCTCCCTTGTATCTCTGGTTGTGAAAAAATGGTTCTGCCTGATAAGCACCTGGAAAGGGAGCACACATTAAAAACGCTTTCATCTCAGCATCTGACCAGCTGGCAGATTGATGGATCCCTTTCAGGAGGAATTTAGAACCAAATGAAATGGAGTGAAATCTGATATTTTGAAGGAAGAAGCATATATAAGCAACATGCAAATAACAGAAAAACTTTAAATTCAGGGGCAAATATTTTAGTTAATACTTAGATTTTATCAGATAAACAATTGGCGCCTTAAACTGAGGCTGGTTAGGAGTAGGCAAGAGAGGTAGCTGTCTAGAGTACAACACTCAAGTTGTCACCATAAGAAATTGTTTTTAATTTGATATATGTGCATTGACTTTTAATAGTCCAAAAGCTAGATTCAATAGAATCAATAACATGAGAGTCAATAACATGTTTTTTTGTGATCAGGATTATTCATAGGTCCTGCCATTAACAATGAGCTGCTAAACCTCATGGCCATTAGGTTTGGAGATGGAGCTGGAAAAATCTATTTCCCAGACATGATTTGTTTCCTCATTCGACTTCAAATCAAGTCAAGTAAGTGATGCTAAAAGGAAGGTTAAATTTCTGGGAAGCCCTCTTTCACGGGATTGATAAGCAGAGGACAATCGTAGGGATCACCTTCACTAACCTTGAAAGATCCACAATGTTCAGCCCTTGACTGTGTGGAAGAAAAGCAGAGCCAGACAGGTCCTGCCTCTCTAATCTGCAGTGCCTATAGATATTGGTTGTCATCTTTCTTTCTTGAAGAGTATAAAAATTATATCACTATGTTCAAGTCCAGTCACAGTGTGTCTGACTTTGGTTCATCAAATCAATACAAGCTCAGAATGCTCTGCCAAAAGGCAGACACAAATAGTCACTATGAACTTTTAGGGTGAATTGTCTAACTCTGCACATCTCACATTTCTTCTAGGCTATTTCAATACCTTTTTTGCTCATTGAGTGCAGTACCTTTTCTGATGAGGGTATGCCATGCTGGGTGTTCTTGTACTAAGATGTCTCAGATCACACAATCAATTCTAAAATACTTAAGAGTGATAAGCTACCCTTTCTCAATAGGGCTACAGAGATAGAGCCAATTATAGGCAAATTTTTTTTTTCTTAAAAGGTAAAGTTCAGAGGATCACTAGATTTTATATCTGGGAGGAACCTTAGATTCTACTTAGTCTGATCTCTTCATAGTCAAATAAGGAAACTGAGTACCAAAATAAGGTGATTGAATATAGGTGATTAAATTTGGGTTGAATGATCCTTATTAGTCTTGGATGTCTCCAGTATTCCTTCATCTTTCTCCCTGACATAGCACTCCATCCTTCTTCCTCTTGATTTACCTGGTGCCCCTTCTCTCCTTTATAATCTCCTTCAAATTCCATAATATCAATATCTCAATAGCAGTCACATGTCATAATATGAATTTTAGTTAATATTGTTATCTTCCTCTTAAAAATAGGATGAAATTTTTGATCTTTGGATAAAATAACTTCAGACCTTAGGAATCAGAATCAAGCAGTCCTTCTCTTATTGCCCCAGAAATCTCAGCTACCTATTTTGCCCCCTCCATTCTTAAATGCCCATTCTCAAAAATATATTAAGAGTGAAAATTTTACAGAATTTAAATCAATTCTGAAGGAGCTGCTAGGATACTGAGTTCTTCCTTTGTTCATGAGTCAATGCAATTTTGGAGATGAGGAAATGAAGTACAGAGAAGAAAAATGACTTTTCTGAGGTATCTTAGTGTTCCTCTAAGTTTGAATGCGTGCTATACTAATCATTCTCTCTCCTGTCTCACTTAAATTTGGCTTAGAGTCATTTAACATTTTTGGCCTTCAGTTGCATCATCTGTTAAATTGGGGAAGTTGAACTATATGGCCTCTGATGTCTTCTCCAACTCTATATCTTTGATCATAAGATCAACAACAGAGAGTCTGCCAAAGAAAGCATGAGAAAAAGACTTTGGTGTACAATTCTGACATCAATGAATAAATATTTTCCAAAAAATATCTAGGTCTAAACTAGATTTTCTTAACATCATGAGAGAAATCTAAGATTTACAGAGCCTTTATGCCAGAGAATTCACAGTCTGTTGTGAAGACAATATTAATGCTGTGAAATAAAAAATAAATTATGCCAAATATAACAGAAGACAACCAAGTAAGTATTATCTTTTGTGGCTCCCATTCTAAGTGTTAAAGGAATCTAGAGAAGAAAGAGATGAGTGTGGCCTTGAATCATCAGAGAACATGCTCTGGATGGGGAGAGACATCTAGGCTGAATTTTAGAAGGGTAAAGATATGGATTTACATGGAAAGGGAGGTGGAATGAGGACTGTTAAGCAGGGACGATGTGAGCAAAGCAATAATAAGGAGAATGAACAAAAAGGTACTTAATCAAGACTTTTAAGAATTCCAATATCATGTAAAACTCTAAAATTTCTTCCACTTGCCTTTTTTTCCTTCTTTTTTCCTCTGAATGAAGCATTTCTTTTTCTCTCCTTTTCGTAATCTTTCCCCCCAGTTTTAAAAACTGTGAACTTAACCAACATAAATGTATTGTTTATACATAAAGAACAACAGAAAGGGAAGGTTTTGTCTATTCTATATGCATTTTGTGTATCCTACACTATTTTTCCCATTAGAATGTAAGTTCCTTGAAGGCAAATATAGTTTTATTTTTTCCTTTTGTTCTCTGGTGCAATGTCTGGCACTCAGAGAGTGTCTAATAAATATTTGTTGATTAATTGATTGACAGATTGCATATGAAATTGTAAACATTTATTACACAGCTTTTTAAAAATGCAATTGCATTCAATATGTTAATTATAAAAATGCTGACTTATCAAGGGCAGACCTAAATTTCCTTTGTCTGTACATTTAAAAAATCATTTATTGATAACTCTTCATTTTCTTCTTCTTCTTCTTCTTCTTCTTCTTCTTCTTCTTCTTCTTCTTCTTCTTCTTCTTCTTCTTCTTCTTCTTCTTCTTCTTCTTCTTCTTCTTCTCCTCCTCCTCCTCCTCCTCCTCCTCCTCCTCCTCCTCCTCCTCCTCTTCTTCTTCCTCCTCCTCATCTTCCTCCTTTTCTTCTTCTTCTTCTTCTTCTTCTTCTTCTTCTTCTTCTTCTTCTTCTTCTTCTTCTTCTTCTTCTTCTTCTTCTTCTTCCTCCTCATCTTCCTCCTTTTCTTCTTCTTCTTCGTCTTCTTCATCTTCTTCTTCTTCTTCTTCTTCTTCTTCTTCTTCTTTTTCTTCTTCTTCTTCTTCTTCTTCTTCTTCTTCTTCTTCTTCTTCTTCTTCTTCTTCTTCTTCTTCTTCTTCTTCTTCTTCTTCTTCTTCTTCTGCCTCTTCTTCTTCTTCTGCCTCTTCTTCTTCTTCTGCCTCTTCTTCTGCTGCTGCCTCTTCTGCTGCTGCTGCTGCTTCTGCTTCTTCTTTCTCCTCCTCTTCTTTTTTTGTCTGTCTCCCTCTCTGTATCTGTCTCTTTCCATCTCCCTGTCTTTCTCCCCCTCTCTTCCTTTCCCTCTCCCCTTCTCTCCCTTTCCCGCTCTCTTCTTTGCCCTCTCCCTCTCTCCCTCTCTCTCCTTCTCTCCCTCTTCTTCCCCTTTCACTCCCCTTCTCCCCCTCTTCTCCTCTGGCTCTCTTTTTCTCTTTCTCTCTTCCTCTCCTCCCTCCCTCCCCCCTCTCCCTTCCTGTCTCTTTTTCTGTGTGTCTTTGCCTCTCTCTATCCCTTTCTCTTTCCACAATCACTACCTAGGGGACTTTCATAAACTCTCAAAGGATGGGAAAGGACTATACTTGACTGAAACTGAGGTAAGCCTTTTTCCTTCTTTCTAGCTCAATGCCTCGAATCTCCAAAACCCAGGCCCTAATATTCTTTTTACAAGGTGGTAGTTTTTCTTGGAATTAATACAAGGATATTTATCACTGTGTACGTATGAGCAAACCTGGTGCCATGCAGTACATCAGAGCCTGGCAGCTCGCCTTTTCCCAACTACAGCCTTTATATATTGTTTTGTGTTAGCACTGCTTTAAGATCTTGAGAGATGGATTTTATTTTTTTTCTCAAAGGTTTAATAAACCAAAAGATTATGTTGGAGTAATAAATAAAGGAGGTATAGGAAGATCTCTGAGTTTGGGCACAATGAGTTTGTCATGTTGGATTGATAAAGAAATAGTCTTTAGGCCTAACCAATAGGCACATCTCTTTGATATGCTGGCTTTTCCTGCTTCTACTGAGAGATGGCAACAAAAATATATGAGCATGCAAGGAAGCTTACTGTGGTCTCTCTTTAGTTACTTTCCTAGAGTTGGGGTTAGGGAGAAAGAAGGATATAGAAGAACTGTAAGAACCCAGGGTGATAAAATATCTATTGCCATGGGGTTCTGGACAGTGATGGAATAAAGCAAAAAATTGTGAGGGAGTTGAATTTGCAAATGTAAAAAGCTACAGTGTACTTTCAGCTTGTTCTTGAGTCAGTAAAGATGAGGGAAGGATGCAAGAAGAAGAGTGTCCTGAAAATAATATTTTTTTTTCTTTTCATGCTAGTGGATCAAGCTCACCATGTATTGCTAAGATGTTGATCAAGCCTTACAGAGAAGATACAAAGAGGACTTAGACTTCTTTCCAATAATATGCATTCTTTTGTTCACTTTCTCACCAATGATTATAAGATTCTTTCTTAGGGAGCAACAGCAAACTATCTGTCCAAGTCCACACAGAATCATGTGGTTGGCTGGACCGCTACAATGAGGAACCAAAGTTGCAGATCTAGAACAATAGTAATGTACCCACGAAATATGTCAAATTATTTCAAAGTGATTTGTCAACAATTATAAGTAGTTGGGGTTGAAATTTTAGGAGTACATGAGTAATACATGAATCAAAGGAAAGGAAATCTTTTCTTTTGGTCATTTTCTCTCTACCCCCCCAGCCACCTTCTAGACAATCTCAGAAACTTTGTTGACCTGCCAATCATCTTCATGTCTGGAAATTCTTCCCTAGTGCTCCTAATAATCTGAGTGAGGATTGTCTCTCCTAGCCCAGTATTTTAAAAAGGCTTCAACCATGCTTCACTTCACTGCCTTCTCTCCAATCATATTCTCAACAGTATCACCAAGCATCTTGTAGCCCTGGTACCCTTTACAATCTATCACCTTTAGTCTGGAACCATGATTAAATCAACTCTGTTTTTACTACTAGAGAGATATAAAAATCTACTCCATTATGTCCCCACCTGACATCCCAGTATATTTCCTGAACAAAGTGTCCTTCCTTAGTTACCACAGCCCTATGTGTGTTGATTACATATTAAAACATAAACTTGAGAAAAGGAACTGTCTTAACTTGTGGCTTTGCATTCCTAGTACCTAGCATACTGCATTACTTAATAAAATCTATATCACTGCATTGCATTCATTTATTCTTTCATTTCTTCGTTTATTTTGATACATTATTTTGAAAGAGAAGCCACATGGTAGCTTGCATAGTTCTCTCTCTCTCTCTCTTTCTCCGCCACCCCTTTTTCTGTGTGTATGTGTGTGTCTCCCCTCCCTTTATTCTTTTGAAGAAATATGAGTCAAATGATAACAAAGTTGGAGTACTGGTTTGCCTGGTTTCATTCAAATAATAGTTAGTATTCAATATTATCATGGTAGAATGTGATGTTCTGTTTCTCTAAGTTGTAAATCATTTTCTTGGGGAGCTTCTGGAGGCAGCCTTAGTTTCAGTTCAGATAATCCCAAAAATGCAGCCAGGAGTTAAAGTCCAGATCCTATATTATATCCTTCAAAATCTTGAATCTTTTCCTGGGGCCCAGTTAGCTTTAGTAGAGGCCTATCTCTCTTCTTGACTCCCGAGAGCTCTTGTCTGAGTGTCTCCAGCCAGCACCAAGGTTAAATCTCGAATGACTCTTCTGACTCTGAATCTCCATAGTGGTCCTCAAACTTTTAAAATAGAGGGCCAGTTCACTGTCCCTCAGACTGTTGGAGGGCCGGACTATAGTAAAAACAAAAGCTCACACACTGTCTCTGCCCCTCAGCCCATTTGCCATAACCCGGTGGACTGCATAAACATCCTTAGCGGGCTGCATGTGGCCCGCGAGTGGTAGTTTGAGAACCCCTGTCCCTAGAATGTGGGAATCAGATCCGCCTCCCAGAGTGGGATTGTGGGCTTCTGTGTTGTGAATCTCCCAGAAGTCCATGAGCAGGCTTTTCCTTTAGACTTGTGAATCTCCTGGACTTGCAAATCCACTGAATCCTGGCTCTGAATCTCCTCAAGCTTCCCTGAAGTTATTCCCTTGACTCAATCCAGACTCTGACCCTCCCCACTGAATCCTGGCTCCTTATATCCTCCCAGAGAATGGGCATTTGGGTACTCCCTGGGCTTGTGAGAACTCCTTAAAAGTATGCTCTCTTAAGGTGTGAATCTAATGTGTGGACCAATAAGTGAACTCCTTTAAAGGTGTGAACCAAGTACATTACCTTGTCTCAAGTTCTGGCCCATAAAATCTGTAAGAATCCTAACGGTAGAAGACCTGTTCTGGAGGGTCCCAGGGATATATATTTAACCCTGAGCTTTTTATCATTTTTATCAGTGACCTGGACAAAAATACAGATGACATGCTATTTAGGTTTTCAGATGATAATAGTTTGACCTTTTTTAATCAACTCAACACACCAACATTTAGCTCATCATCTTTTCACCTCTTCCCAACTTCTCTATTTCAGTTCATGGTACCAACTATCATCCTCCCAAATGCTTCAGACTCAAAATCTTGGAGTCATCTTTGATACTTCAGGTTTGCTTCATCTCTCTCACTCCTTGACATCACAGCCCCCAAGCAATAAAGAGTCATGAACTCTTGGGAATTCTATTTCCACAAGACGTCTTTCATCCATTCCCTTCTCTCCATCCACACTTTTTTGAAGCCTCCCATCTTCTCTCTCTCTCTCCTGATAGTTTCCTATAATATTTTGCTTTATATTTCTTCAGTATCTTTCTATTACATCCTACCCTATATAACACTTACCTCTACAGGTCCATTTTTCTCTCACACCTACTCACCTCTAGAAAAGTAAACTACTTGAGGGCAAGGACTATTATTAAAAAAATAGTAATATCCACATTCTCAGAACCCAACACAGTATTTTACATAGTAGGCACTAAAATATTTACTTTTATTTTTAATTAGGACAGATGATACTAAGTTTGTTTTAGGGCACTTCTAAAGCCAGTCTTCCAATGCCCAAATTTCTCCTTGGCAAGAAAATGAGTACACATAATTGGAAATTGTTTTAATTATTTTTCTCTTTTTATTATTCTCTTATATTATTATTTTATTCCAGTGGCTGGAACATAGTGGGTACTTTAAGAAATACTTATTGACTGACTTGATATCTTGTTATAGGCCAATTTGGAAGGAAAACTTGACACACCTCAGTGGCACAGTAGGTAGAATTGCAGACCTGGAATCAGGAGTTCAAGTCTGGTCTCAGATATTTTGCTGGCCCACCTCATTGCCTCCTTAGCACCCCAAGTAGCTCTCTAAGACTGTAACTCCTGAAGCAGGTACATACTTACCTTGGATTTGGCATACAGTAGGCATATAATAGGCACCAAATATATATTTTATTAAATCAACTACCCCTATGACAGCCTTACAAAGTAGCAAGAATCAAGGGTCCTGGATTCAAATTTTGCCATTTGCTACCTGTAGAACTTTGGGTTGTTCTTTTCCTACCTCCTACTAAATAAAAGACTTTAAATAAATGATTCCTGAGTTTACTTTTACCTCCAAATACTCTAAACTTAGCTTATATGCAGGTTTTCAACTACACACAACTGTACTGGACTGTTGTGAAGCAATTCCCTCTCTATTACTGGATCTTAATGTCCTCATTATTATGGGCCAGAACTCTGAACTTGAAACAAAGGATGCTCACAAGGTATTGTCAGTGGAACTGATAGAGACAGTAGTTATCTAATTTAGCATGGTTCAGTATGATTGATTTAATCCTACAAGGAGATGTTATGGGCCAGAACTTGAAACAAGGCAGGGTGGAGAGAGAAGAAGAGAATCTGGGACTCAAAGTTTTAAAAATCAAATGTAAAAATGGTTTTGCATGTAACAGGAAAATAAAAATATATTTTAAAAATTTCTGGGCCTTAGTTTTCTCACCTGTAAAATGTGGGAGTTGGACTAAATCAGGGGTCCACCTGCATTTTTATTTTTAAAAATATTTTGATAACTATTGAATATAATTGGTTGTCTTTGCAATTTTATATACTTTGAAAACATTATTCTTTTTTTCCCTGCTGTGGTAATTGGGGTTAAATGACTTGCCCAGGGTTCACACAGTTAGGAAGTGTTTAAGTGCCTGAGACCATATTTGAATTTAGGTCCTTCTGACTTCAGAGCTGGTGCTCTATCCACTGCTCCACATAGCTGCCCCCAAAACATAGTTCTAGGAATAGTTCATAGGCTTCACAAGACTGCAAATGGGTCTATTTTGCATAAGAGGTTAAGAAGCTATAGACAAATGATCTCTAAAGTGCCTTTCAGCTCCCTCACTTGTGGAATGAAGATACTTTTTATATTTATTAAACCTTTTTATTTTCAAAACATATACATAGATAATTTTCAACATTAACCCTTGCAAAACTTTGTGTCCCAAGTTTTCCCCCCTTCCTTCCTTCCCCCCACCCTCTCCCTTAGATGGCAAGTAATGCAATATATTTAAAACATGAGCAATTCTTCTATACATATTTTCACAATTATCATTCTGCACTAGAAAAAAAAAGATCAAAAAGAAAAATAAATGAGAAAGAAAATAAAAACAAGCGAACAACAAAAAAAGTGAAAAAATTATGTTGTGAGCCACATTCAGTTCCCACAATCCTCTTTCTGAATGCAGATGGCTCTCTCCATCACTAGTCCATTGGAACTGTCCTGAATCACCTCATTGTTCAAAAGAGCCACATCCATCAGAATTGATCATTGTATAATCCTGTTGTTGCTGTGTATAGTGTTCGTTTGGTTCTACTGATCTACTGATCAGTTAATGTAAGTGTCTCCAGGCCTTTTTGAAATCATCTTGCTGATCTTTTTTTTTTTTAGAACAATAATATCCCATAATATTCATATACCACAACTTATTCAGTCATTCTCCAACTGATGAGCACCCACTCAGTTTGAATGAAGATGCTTATTCCTTTGGACAACAGCTTTTATTCTGAGGAATAGGTCCATAATATTACATATTAGATTAGAATATGGGACTGTGATCTGATAAGGGATTTGTGAGATCATTTATTTTATAGGGACAATGTAATAGATAATTTGAAATTTTGTATGATAAACCATTGTAGAGCATATTCAGTTTGATTTTTGTTGTTTAGTCAACTAGTTGTTTCTGACTCATTATCATCCCATATGGGATTTTTTCAGCAAATATACTCATTGATTTGCCATTTACTTGTCCATTTCATTTTACCGATGAGGAAAATAAGGCAAATAGAGTTAAGTGACTTGTTCAGGGTCACACAGTTAGTAAGTGTGTAAGGCCTTTTTGATTCCAAGGCTACTTTCTATATACTGCCACATCTAGCTATCTGTAGTTTGATTTGGTTTGTTCTAGTTGAGTTTCCCTGTCCCACTTTCCCCTCCAAACCCCTACATTGTCTCTCTAGAACTACTACAAATCCAAGCCAGAAGGCTAGATTGATACATAAATTCAAAAGATTTCCACGTTTGTTTAAGAAAAAAACCCACATTCTTTGTATTTCTCTAGCAGAGGTTTTGTTCTGTTGTGTTTTTGCATTTTCAAAGTATTTTCATATCTATTTTTTTCCTATTTTCTTACTTGTAAAGGCAGTATTATTTAAAGCTGAGATTGTTTTCTTTACCAGGACTTCTCGTCCCAGTGAAATGTGTTAGTTTCACATTTATCTGCCTTGTAGATGAGAAGTTCTGATCTCAGGTGCTAAATATTTCTGTTTTCTTCCACTTTTCAATAAAGCAATGAGGCAATGCAGCAAAATGGAAAAAACTGAGAGGATATGAGTTCAAATCCTTGGTCTGTTCATTACTATCTAAATGGCCTTGGGCAAATGACTTCACTTCTGTAGGTCTTAACAATTTTCATGTGAAAGATAATTATTCTAGTTGACCTCTAAGATCCCATTCCCATAAAGAAGGGGAAATAGTAGTTCCCATATCAAAGTATATTATAAAGCAATGGTCATCAAAACCATTTGATAATGATTAAAATAGAAAAATTGCTCAATGGATCTGACTACACAAAGGAGAATAAAAAATAATGGAACACAATACCTCAATACTCATCAATAAACTCAAAAAAGTAAGCTATTCAGGAAAGAACTCTCTATTTGTTTTTTTTATTATTATAGCTTTTTATTTACAAAACAGATGTATGGGTAATTTTTCACCATTGACCCTTGCAAAATCTTCTGTCCAACTTTTCCCCTCCTCCCCACTCCCTCCTCTAGATAGCAGGTAGTCTAATACATGTTAAATATGCTAAAGTATATGCTAAATCCAATATATGTATACATATTTATGCAATTATCTTGCTACACAAGAAAAATCAGATCTAGAAAAAAAAAAAAAAGAAAAGAAACCTGAGAAGGAAAAAAAAATGCAAGCAAACAATTACAGAAAGAGTGAAAACGCTATGTTGTGGTCTATACTCATTTCCCATAGTTTTCTCTTTCTGGATGTAGATGATTCTCTTCATTACTGAACAATTGGAACTGGTTTGAATCATCTCATTGGTGAAGAGGGCCACGTCCATCAAAATATATCTTCATACAGTATTGTTGTTGAAGTGTATAATGATCTTCTGGTTCTGCTCTTTTCACTTAGCATCAGTTCATGTAAGTCTCTCCAAGCCTCTCTGTATTCATCCTGCTGATCATTTCTTACAGAACAATAATATTCCATAACATTCATATACCACAATTTATTCAGCTATTCTCCAATTGATGGGCATGCATTCAATTTCCAGTTTCTAGCCACTACAAAGAGGGCTGCCACAAACATTCTTGCACATGTGGGTTCCTTTCCCTTCTTTAAGATCTCTTTGGGATATAAGCCCAGTAATAACACTGCTGGGTCAAAAGGTATGCACAGTTTGATAAGTTTTTGAGCATAGAAGAACTCTTCTCTTTGTTTAAAAAAAAAAAAAGGTATTGTGAAAACAGGAAAGCAGTCTGACACAAATTGGGTTTATGTCAACAACTTATATCATATTTCATCATAAATTCAAAATGGATATAAGAACAGAATATTAAAATATAAAACAAGCAATATACCATTAAAAATAGAAGTATGGAAGAACTCACATGCTTTTCACAGTCATAGATGTGTTGCACACATATGTTCATATGCATATGTATGTATGTGTATATATGTGCATACATATATACGCATATATATACATATGTATATATATGATACATATTTGTATTTATGTGTGTATAAATGTATTATTAACCAAAGGAAAGAGTCAATTACAAGAGATAAAATAGGTCACTTTTATCATATGATAATTGAAAAGCTGCTGCACAAGTAATATAAATGCACATAGAATAAGAAAGAATAGAGGAAAACAATCTTTATATCAGATTTATCAGATAAAGGGTCGGTATATAAAATATATGGAAAACTAACACTAAGATAAAAACCAAAAATAATTCACCAAGGAAGTAAAACAATCAGAGTATAAACAGTTCTTAAAAGAATTACTATGATCAACCATATGAAAGAATGCTCTAAATCACTAATAAGAAAAATACAATTCAAAACAATTCTGAGGTTTTACTTCACAGTTAGCAAATTGGAACAGGTGAACAAGTAACAAAAAAGAGAAAAGTCACTTTTTGAAAAAGTTATGGAAAGACAGGCACACTAATTCATTGTTGGT
Organism: Sminthopsis crassicaudata; assembly: GCF_048593235.1. Taxonomy (NCBI): domain Eukaryota; kingdom Metazoa; phylum Chordata; class Mammalia; order Dasyuromorphia; family Dasyuridae; genus Sminthopsis; species Sminthopsis crassicaudata. The sequence continues at coordinate 221,656,859 of NC_133618.1, forward strand.
GGGCCTGGGAATTAGTATACCATTCTGCAAAGTAATTTTGAATAATGCAAATAAGGTGGTTAATATTCCCATATATTTTAATCTAAAGATTTCACTACTAGGCATATACTTCAAATACTATATATATAACCAGATACTAAATTTCTTGCAGCAACAATTCTTGTGGCAGCAAAGGACTAGAAACAAAGTAGATGCCCTTTGGAACAGAAATTGATTAAAGATATTGTGATACAAGAATTTAATGGAATATTATTAAGTAGGGATGACTACAGACAACTGTGAAAAACTTATATGAACTGATTTAGAGAGTAGAAGGTAGTATACAGTGATGACAGCAATAAAAATGGAAAAAAACCACAAAACAATAGAAAAATAAATGATGAGTTCACATTTTCCTAGGAAGAATATGAAACATTAAGAGATACAAATACAAAAGAAAGTCAAAAGAAAGAGAAAGTTACTTGGAGATAGGGACACAAACATTTAGAAGAGTAGGAGGGAGGGAGGAAGAGAGGGTGAAGAAAAAACATTAAGAGAGAGACAAACTGAGATAATAATAGTGGTTAGTATTTATGTATGACATGGACTTTAACAGAGTTCATTTGGTTCTCACTATCAAAATAATGAATAAACCCATCGTGTCTTGTTTGCATAGAATAATATAAAACTGAAGTTAATTGGCTTTGTAATCCATACTATGTCCAACCTCTGAGGTTGTCTAGTTAGCATATTTAAACAATCTTTGCCCAGTTTCGACATCTCAGTCCACTCCTCCCTAGATCCTGCCCCCTCCTT